>NC_135783.1:291765154-292088071 GCF_051106095.1 Pogona vitticeps | reverse complement strand
TAAACCATCTGTCTCCACATTGGCCTTTCAAAGAACAGATTGAACCATTGTCTCCTTCAGGCAGCAGGGCAAATACCTCTCCTGCAAAGAGGAATTTATTATCTGGGTGGCCCATTCAACTGTTACCTGCTTGGCAGATTCTAAGAGCTTATTACCAGATGCTTTCCAGCTGTCTCATTTGCTTCCTGGCTTGCAACTCATCTACCTCATCCAAGGCATTTCAGAATCCAGTTGGATCCAATAGACTCCATGGGTGGACCCATCCTACTGGGTCCCATCTCTTTATGAAGGGAGAGGTTGCCATTGAGAACCCAGATTATTGTATGAACTAATCTGACCATGACGAGGAGTGAACATAGTCACCTTCAGATCTTCATCACCTTGCCCAGCCAAGAATACCAGGTTGAGTGTATTGCCCACCACATGTGTGGGGCCATTTACCTGTTGGAACAGTCCAATGGATGTCATGGTTTTCATGAAGCCCAAGCCCAAACTGACAACCAGTTCTTCAACATATATGTTGAAGTCCCTCAGGAGTACAAGCATAGGGGACCACAACAGCGCAGTGGGAACAAAGTCAGCCTCAGAAGGTCACATGGAGAATGGTACACAAGTACCAATCCCAATCTATCTGAGTGGTCTATAGACAGATGGAGGTGCTCTAATACAAGACAGGCCAAGGCAGCAATCCTGCTGACCTTGACAGAATCTTAAACACAGTAACAACTTCCCCTCCCCAGAGCTCTGGTCTGCCCTGATGTTGGCTGGAATAACGTGGGAGACAAATATGGGAGAGGGTTTAACCGTCCCTCAGTGCCCACCCAGGTCTCTGTTATACGTGCCAGGTCAGCCTTCCCTCCCCCAAGAAAAGCCCTCTTAATTTCCCAAGTACAGAAAAATGTCCCTAGACAATAAGACTTAAGGCCCCTAACTAAAGACAGAGACTAAAATCAATAGCCACAAAATTGATATCTAAAAATAATAATCACTAATGCCTATAAAACATTAATACCTATAAATTAATATCTACAACAAATAATTACGCATTAAAGGTGGGTCATTTCAATCTTACTTATATAATGGAAAGCACTCTTGGTATAACTTTTCTGTAAGACTCAAGATTTTGGAGTATGTGTGCTTTAAATGGGTTATATTATCTGGCAGATAATGTTTTCTTAAAGAAAAAATATGTTGAATACAAAGAGTTACTTTGATTATACTCAAGCATTTGAATGTTTCAGATTGAATTGATGGTTTGTTTTTTAGCTGATTGCCTTTTCTTTCCATATTACAAATTACTTCTGAAAGTCTCCTTGATTACAAAAGCAGTACACAGTGTAAAAGTAGGAGGAACTGTTTGATTAATGTAAGCCAAAAGATCCCTTGACTGTCAGGCACTTGTTTCATGTTGATTTGATTCCAACTTTATTGGGTAGTTTATATCTCCTGGTGTTTCATCTTTTACTGCTAAGGTTTTGGTGAAGAGTCTTCCTCTAGCACTGTGGAGACCAAGGTAGATGCCAAAAAGGCCAAAGCAGGAGGAACTGCCCCTAAAACTAAGGTAAATTCCTCTGCACAAATAAAATATTGGACAGTATTCAGTCTAGGTGTTTGTCAGTGATCCCAATCTGCCATATTATTCCACTGTAGCTTTTGTAATGTCATTATGTCTCCTTCACTCTAAAAAGTGTTCTTGACATGAATAGAGTGAATTCTATTAATGCTTGTGAATATAATTACTGTACATATAAGTACAGTACATAGCAGTCCATGTTTGGAGGTTGTATATTTTCTGCTTATGTACTAATGAATATCATGCAGCTCATCTATTATAAAAACTTGTGCTGTTGTATGAATTCCTTAAAGACATTGTCGAATCTTTTGAATCAATCTTAATTGCACAAGTAATATTTATTCAGTGACCTAAATTAAGGACATGTTTTGCTGGAGACTTTGAAGCATGTTTGTCAGCCCTCGTATCACAATGATCCTTCTAATAACCTTCTTTTGAAGGCAGATGCATCTATTTAAAGAAACCTTTACGAGGTTGCTTGAGAAAAACTGGGGATTTTTAGAATGTATACATCTTCAGAAAAGTACTGTTGGCATAGACATAGAAAATATGTTTTTGATTCTCATACTTAGAAACATTTTCCACATTGTATGTGTCTTTTCTGAAAGTGTGTGTTCTATTGTTGTTTAGTTGTTAAGTTGTGTCCGACTCTTCCTGACCCCATGGATCAGAGCACGCCAGGCCCTCGTGTCTTCCACTGCCTCCAGGAGTTTGGTCAAATTCATGTTGGTTGCTTCGATGACATTGTAACCATCTCGTCCTCTGTCATCCCCTTCTCCTCTTGCTGTCACACTTTCCCAATATCAGGGTCTTTTCCAGGGAGTCTTCTCATGAGATAGCCAAAGTACTAGAGCCTCAGCTTCAGGATCTGTCCTTCTAGTGAGCACTCAGGGTTGATTTCCTTCAAAATGGATAGCTTTGTTCTCCTTGCAGTCCAGGGGACTCTCAAGAGTCTCCTCCAGTACCATAATTCAAAAGCATCAATTCCTCAGCAGTCAGCCTTCTTTATGGTGCAGCTCTCACTTTCCTACATCACTACTGGAAAAACCATAGATTTTACTATGCGGACCTTTGTCGGCAAGGTGATGTCTCTGCTTTTTAAGATGCTGTCTAGGTTTGTCATCACTTTCCTCCCAAGAAGCAGGTGTCTTTTAATTTTGTGGCTGCTGTCACCATCTGCAGTAATCATGGAGAAAGTAAAATCTGTCACTGCCTCCATATCTTCCCCTTCTATTTTCCAGGAGGCAATGGGGCCAGTGGCCATCATCTTAGTTGTTGTTGTTGTTGTTGTTGTTGTTGTTTTTTTGACATTGAGCTTCAGACCATTTTTTGTACTCTCCTTTTCACCCTCATTAAGAGGTTCTTTAATTCTTCCTCCCTTTTTGCCATCAGAGTGAGGTTCTTGATATTTCTTCTGGCAATCTTAATTCTGGCTAGGGATTCATCCAGTCCAGCTTTTCGCATAATGTATTCTGCATAGAGGTTAAATAAGCAGGGAGACGATATACAGTCTTGTCGTCCTTTCCCAATTTTGAACCAGTCAGTTGTTCCATATCCAGTTCTAGCTGTTGCTTCCTGTCCCACATATAGATTTCTCAGGAGATAAAGTGGTCAGGCACTCCCATTTGTTTAAGAACTTGCCATAGTTTGCTGTGGTCCACACAGTCAAAGGCTTTTGCGTCATCAATGAAGCAGAAGTAGATGTTTTTCTGGAACTCTCTGGCTTTCTCCATAATCCAGCGCATGTTAGCAATTTGGTCTCGAGTTCCTCTGCCCCTTTGAAATCCAGCTTGTACTTCTGGAAGTTCTCGGTCCACATACTGCTGAAGACTACCTTGTAGGATTTTGAGCATAACCTTGTTAGTTATTTACAAATCTGAAAGAGCATTTCGCTTTGTTTATTGGTTGACTAAATTGATTGCAAGAGAGAAGTGAACTGCAGTTTCTTTGTTGCTTCTGTTCACCAATCCTTAAGATTTTTGCTTCTCTTGACAGTAATTCACGAAACTAAAGTTCAGTGACAGAAGACTTCTATCTAGCTGAATCTGACTCTGGAGTCCTCTATTTCTGTATTGTGCTATTTGTAACATACCTACTGTAGTATTTTAAGCCTTTGTTTTCTGAAATTATGAATCTAAATTTCTACCTCACTCCTGTTTCAACAAGACTGTGTTTCAGGATCATAGTATCTACTGGTGATGGACACTTACCATAGTTCAGCTATGGTTCAGCAGATTCGGCCTACAGGTGTTGTGCAGGCACTCTGGATTCTTCACCTCACCTCTTCCTGCAGGTGTCCGCTCAGAGGAGGAAGCAGGGCATGGGAGGAGGTGGGGCATGGAATCCTGGGCACCTATACAACTCCTGTGGGCCCATTCTGCCAAACCTCACCAAACTTCAGCAAGTACCCATCTTTATTATCTACTTAAAGGAGAGGGAAGACGCTGGGTTGTCACAGACTAGATTGCCATCAATAATTAGATTTTAGCTGTTTTCCACTATCGTGTGCTGTCTATCCCATCTAGGGATCTCGCCTCACGTTTTTCTTCCTTTACTCATCAGAAATAGTATAATAATATCTTAAAACTGGAACTGGAAGGTACTGCCTGAATCACCGAGTCCAGCCTCTGTCAAGGAGGTACAGTGGGGAATTGAACTCCCAGCTTCTGTCTCCACAACCAGATATCTAAACCTCTTGAGTTATCCAGGAATAGCACTAGTAATATAAGATCTAAAGATCCTTCTTGGCTTTGTAGTACCATTGATCTCTTTTCAGACATTCATCTTTTAGAGCGCAAAAACTCCATTTAATTCTGGGCTTTATCTTTTCACAAACAAGCACAAATATACCCATAGAAATATGGCAAAACAGACTTGTTCAGCAAAGTAATAGTGACTGGCTGCATAAAAGAGATGTGTTTTTTTAAAATGCAATTGTTGTAGTTTTATTATTTTTGATGTACTTTTGGCTGTTATTACCTAACAGTTTTAATATTATATCTGTTCAGCTGTTTTAATAATAATTTATTATTTTTTAGTTTTTAATACCGTTTCTTTTACTATTGTAAGCTGCCTTGGTCCTCTTAAGGAGAAATATTGGATTTGGATATATAAAAATCATATAAGAATTCAACAGGTCTTGTGGCCCTTTATGAAAGGAAGGTTGTATATTTAGAAGCCTATAAATATTTAACAGAAGAATCAAGAAAGCACATTATGTTCCCTTGCCCTTTCCAAGCCTGCTTTTGTTCTGCCGAAGACAATCATTGCTTTCTTGTCTTTGTTCTGCCAAAAACAATAATTGCTTCTTACTTTGTGCTGCTCATCTCTCTCTGTCATGAGCTGATGGAGAGGATGGTTAGGAGCCTGTGTATCTGTTTTGCCTGGAAGAGTGGGTTGGAAAAGAGAGAAAGAGGAACTAACTGATGGAGGCTGTGGACCAAATAAGGTGTCCATGACATGTATTGCTGATTGACAACCACATAAGGAACTTTTAAATAGAAAATGTATTTATTTCTGTCATTTATATACCATCCAAACTGGCACACAGCAATATTCTGGGTGATGTGCATCTAAAAACAGTGATATAACAAACAAAAAAAGAAAGAAAAACACACAAAATCAAACAACAGTAAACAAAAATAGATCAGCACAATACCCTAATGGTACAACATACCGGAGCAGCAGTACAGGTGCGAATAACTTCGAAAAAGGCTGCCTTCAAAGACCTCTCGGAAGAGATGGGTCTTCAACAGCCTCTTAAAGCTAGGGAGAGAGTGAGCCAGGCGTAGCTCAACTGGGAGGTGATTCCAAAGAGATGGTGCCACCACCAAGAAGGCCTGACTTCTTGTTGAAGTTTCTCTGGTCTCTTTTGGTGTTGCCATCTATAGGGAAATGGCCTGAGAGGATTTGGTGGTGCAGGAGGATGACTTTTGGAAAGACACTCTGACAGGTAATACCGTATGGTTGATTGATTACAAATAATGTCTACTACAGACCCCAAAATGGCATTTCCAAAATATTTTCTAAGAGTCAGTTTTTAAAAGCCAGTCTTAGAGCCCAGAGGCTTTACAGAAAAGTACTTTTTTTTCTGCTGCCAGAAGCTCAGATTAACTTTTTACCAAAACCCCCTTGAATCTCCTCAGGCATAATGGGTAATAGTGACTCAGCACTCACCAAATAATATCCATGGTGATTCTTAAAATTTGAAGCAATTTGCCTCTGAATGTTACACCACTACTGGATTAACTATGCGAGAGGTTTTGGTCCATGGGTTTTTATTAAGGGAATAAACATGTATGCATCTGAATTTCTTGTTGATGGTATAACATGTTGGTTTGTTGAGATCTATTGAGATCTCAACAAAGACCCTGCTATTCATGCCATCACCTAAATTTTGAAAGGCAGCAAAAACTAGACTTTTCTGAAAGGTCTTTGGGCTCTATGACAGAGTTTTAAAAACTGACTTTTTGAAAAAAATTTGGATTTGTTTTTATATCTGTTTTTGGAGGTTTTTAACTGAATGTTTTTAATTTGTTCTAATTTCAATGGAAATTGTCTTTAGAGCCCTAGCAGGCAGGAAGGTGAGGAACATATATGCTAAACAAAATAAATAGACCAACTACACTTAGTGCAAGCCACTCTTCCTTGAGTTCAGATATCTCAAGGAACTGAAGTTTGGCTTAAAACAGTTGTTCTCACTCACTCCATGTGAGGAAGAAGGAAATCTATGAGCCCAAAGATCATATACTGTAGATTGTTTCCTATGATAAATAAAACATGGTTCAACTTTATGTCTGAATGGAATCATCTTGTCTAAAGGGCAGGGTGTATTTCTGTCAGTTTCCAAAAATGAAGATACGGTATTCAGCTAGTCTTTTGATGTGCTTCAAATTATAAAAAGATTTTTAATTATAAGGCATGACATATTGTAACATATTACCTCCCCTGAAACACCAAAGAAAAATTAAGAAGTAGTGAAAATGTTCAGAAATAATATGAGTTAGTAGCTCCTCTTGAATTTTGAAGACCAATAAATCTTCTCATCTTTCATAAGAAAAAAAGATTATCCCAGGAAGCTGATTTGACTCTGTTGCTGTAAAAAATGAGGAATCCAATATAACGGTGCTGTTTTAGGGCAGAAAAAACAGCATATTGGGATTTTCTACCAATTGCTATCTTATATGTCATTTGCACGTCAGTACTCTTAGATTCTTAGTACCTCAATCAAATTGTGCGTGAACAAATTTACTCATAACAAAGGATGTTCTATATTCTCTTTAATGCAAAGGCAAACATCTTTAGAACAATGCTGATGTGACATATGTATCAGGTCTGAGGTTTCAGCGTTTAAACTATGATATGGAGCCTGCTGTTAATCACTGAGTGTTTTATGACTTGTTTCAGCATTCTGATGCTAATACAAGCTTCACCAAAGGCAGTAATGTGACAAAGAACAGACCTATCAAACCGGTAATAAGTGGGTACCACTAATGACCAGTGCACTGATCATTATACACTTGCTATTACTAAAAACTGTGCAGTCCGGTGTGTTTTCTGTTCACAGTACTTACATGTACACCTGATGGCTTCAGCGCACTTTCTAATACAACATTTGTATGGGTGAGAAGTTTGCTATGCATGGTGGTGGGATAGGGTTTGTTCTATTTAGTCCCACACATCGATTGGAATCTAAAATAAAGTGATTGATGTTGTATTGGGGTGTGTTTACTGTTGTTTTGCTTTTGTAGGGTATACAGGGGAAGAAGGTACCAAGCAAGTCCAACCTGAAGGAAGATGATGATAGATCTGGCCCAGTTTTTATTGTGGTTCCAAATGGGAAAGAACAAAGGATGAAAGATGAAAAAGGATTAAAAGTAAGAGAAACTGACAGCATCTAATCTCAAGTACTGTACTGAAAAATTAGTACTATTCTGAGCTCAAGTTTACTTTGGTACACCACCTGCTAGTTGTATGGTATCATTCTAAGGCTACAGTGGATATAAAAAGTTTACACACTCCTTTTAAAATGTCAAGTGTCTGTGATGTAAAAAAATGAGGCAAAGATAAATCATTTCAGAACTTTTTCCACCTTTAATGAGACCTATGAACTGTACACCTCAGTTGAACAACAAACTGAAATCTTATAGGTGGAGGAAAGTAAAAATAAAAAGCTTTGGAACCGGCCCATCCACTCTCACACTGCTGCGCTGCCAGTGTCCTGCTCTTCTTGCCAATTGCAGAAGTAACTCCATCATTACCTTGTTAGGCTGGTCCCTCCAGGCAGGGGGCAGGAGGATGAGTCTCCCTGCATGGCTGCTGAGTGGCCAGCTGAGCAGGGAGATGGCAGAGCTATTCTGTGATTGGTGGGAAAAGCGGGACACTGGCGGTATGGTCGCGAGCGAGTGGATGGGCTGATTCTGAGGGCCGGACCTGCATTAGTTGCAACTGGGATGAGGATATTCATATTTGTTTATGAATACGAATATCCCCATCTCTAAGTACTAGCTATATAATTTGAGCCTGAGCATTGTAATTAAATACAGCATTGATAACCAAATAACTCACTGCATGCTTTTTTAAAAATTTCAACTCTTTTCTCCCATGGACTAAAGAAGTTAGAGAAAACTACTCTAGCCTAAATTACTAACTTCCTCGTTTGTTTCAAGTAGAATGCTGTGTTTCTCTCTCTCAGGTTTTGAAATGGAATTTCACTACACCTCGTGATGAATATATTGAACAGTTGAAGACTCAAATGTCCAGCTGTGTTGCTAAGTGGTTACAAGATGAGATGTTCCATGCAGATTTTCAACACCACAACAAAGCTCTTGGTGTAATGATTGAGGTAAGGAAAATCAGTTTGTTATTATAGTAGATTAAAGTGTACAGGAGCAGCTGGTGGTGGATGTATGAACTTGCTTCCCTAAGCAAGCAGGCTTTGGAAACACCCTGCTCAATTTAGAGAGTTCTATAATATACTTTCATAATACACCTTAACAACAGTGTAATCCAACTTTGCCTCCCAGGTTTCCCATCAAAGCATTGTGCAGCAGGTGTCTGAAATGCACTTAATTACAGTTTCTGGTACAAGTAGCTATTATGTGTCCTGTATCACCCATGTTCAGTAACTCTGATACCAGAAAAATCACCTGGTGAAAGTCACTGGTTAGTCAAATGGTTCTTCCTTGATCTTGTTGTATATACTACCCTGTATCAAAAGTTGACCCTGTCATCTGTTTTCTTTCAAGCATTTGGAGAGTGAAAAGGAGGGAGTTATCAATTGTTTGGATCTGATCCTAAAATGGCTTACCCTGAGATTTTTTGACACTAACACAAGTGTCCTGATGAAGACTCTGGAGTACCTCAAACTGCTCTTTACCATGTTGAACCAAGAAGAGTACCATCTTACTGAAAATGAGGCCACCTCCTTCATCCCATATCTTATTTTAAAGGTATGCAGTGTTGTAAAACTGAGTAGTTGATCTTAACAGATATCTAGAGATTAAAAATCCAAGTTATGTTACTTACAGATTACATTAAAGTGCTGTGATTGGACGGCAGCCCCATCAGAGCCCTCAAGTAGGCAGTAGGAAACTGGAAGGCAGTTACTCATTTCGGCAGGAGGATATATTCAGTAATGGACTAAATTCTATTGTCCAGAAAGTCAAGGATCATGTGATCCCCCATCTAGGATCACTGTTTCGTCTTATCTTTCAGGTTGGAGAACCAAAAGATGTTGTCCGTAGGGATGTGCGTGCCATTCTGAATAGGATGTGCCTTGTCTACCCAGCCAGCAAGATGTTCACTTTCATAATGGAAGGAACAAAGTCAAAGAATTCAAAACAGCGGGCAGGTGGGAAACTTCATCATAAACTGTTGATCATTGACATATACTACAGATCAGGATTACTTTTGCAAAAATTCCAGTATCTGGTAGCACTTGAAAGACTGACACATTATTATGTCCTAAGCTTTTGTGTATCAGAGTCCACTTCATCAAGTGTATTCTGCAGGTGTACAGCTTAAATGTTTGCAACTGAATTATTGTTAATAATAAATTGCTAAGCTAATTGTCACCTTAAAAATTATCTTTATACTATGATGATGAAACTGAATTTTCTAATTTGCTGTAATTCAATTATTGGTGGCTTTGGAAGCTTTTAAAGACTATTTGGGAGACTGACATGTTAATGAAGCACACGTATTGTAACAAACATGTCTCTGTTTATTGTGACACTATCCTGGAAACACCGTTAGTGCAGTGCTTATTTGAATTACTAGAAATCTTGCATAATTTTTCTTCTTGCCTCATATTGATAGGAAAGATTGCCCTCTTACTGTGATTCTGAGTGGGATGAAAACTCATGATAAAACTTGTTAGTCTAGAACAATGGTGGCGAACCTTTTTGGGCTCGTGTGACCAAATTTGGGGGGGGGGGGGTTAGCAGGTGGCGTGCTGCTGCGGGAACAGCGACAAAACAGGAAGTGGCAGTGGCGGAACCAGAAGTGGCAGCGGAAGGGGGAATCCCAGCACGGAGGTGCCTCGAGACCCCACTCTGGATCCACTGCCAGCACCAGCTGCTCCGGATCCGCCTGCTGAATTGCTAGCACCACGGCTGCAGCCGCCTTCTCAGGTTTGGCTGCGTGAGGGGAGGAAGTAGTGATCTGACAACTTATGGCTCGTGTGCTGGCAGAAAGGGCTTTGTGTGCCAGCTGTGGCACATGTGACATAAGTTCACCATCGCTGGTCTAGAAGCTGATGTAAGATCCCCCATTTCCTTAACTTAGTACTATGCTTTTCAGCATTCCTCAAAACTGATACTCTTGTTCTTAAAAATACATGGAAAATACAGAAGATTATTACAAAACAACTTATTGTTGACCATTTGGATATCAGTATACAGAAGTATTAATAGCCCTTTTTTCCTATATATTTTTGTGAATCTAATCTGTATTGCCTCTTGTTTTTATTATTTCTGTAGAGTGCTTGGAAGAGCTGGGATGTCTAGTTGAATCGTATGGCATGAATGTGTGTCAGCCAACCCCAGGCAAAGCCTTAAAGGAAATAGCAATTCACATTGGTGACAGAGACAATACTGTCAGAAATGCTGCTCTCAACACCATTGTAACAGTTTACAATGTGCATGGGGACCAGGTGTTCAAGCTGATTGGGAATGTGAGTAAGAGAAACAAGCTGGTGGTATTTAACATTTTTAGTTACTTTAAGGATAAAATGGATGGACCACTGTATTCCAGTGGTGTTTACCAGTTAAAATGAGGATGGAAAAGGTCTGCTTGAATTTTCAGAACAAATGTGTTGTAAGTTTCCCAGGGGATTGGGTGGGGATTAGCTTTTCCAAAAATGGCTACTCTGAGGTTCTTAGTTATTTAATTTTGATGCTTACTTGCAAAGAATTGTGGGAATAAGTACTGTACTGCTTTTGTTTTAGTCACCACATCTGTTTAAATAGCAAGATGGAAGACTGGTTTGGCATCTCTTTTATGAACTTTGGTACTCAAACAGGACTACCAGCCTATCAAAGGACTGGAGCAATTTTCTTTGTTTTAATTTGGTAAAGGGAGCTTTTCTTGGGGAGATTGCTCTTCCATTGTATCTGGAAAGCCAGTAATGTGCTGAAGTTTATTCCCTAGTACAGAAACAACCCACTTGCAATTTCATGCCTGCTTAATTGAGAGGCAGATTGTTCACACTTTGTTTCTTTGAGTTTTTGCTTCTGAGACAAGGGAGTAGTGGGAACACAATGTTGCAACCACAGTGTCTGGCTCCCAATTATAGGATAGCCCTTCCTTTCTCTGATGAAGTTTCTACATCTTACATTGGAACATAATGTTCCTCATAATTTCTGAATTGGGAAGAGGATGTGATGAACACTCGGAATGCACCAGCGGTGGGCATGCCCTGTCTAAAAAATAGTTAGCTTCAAAACTGCTTGCCAAAGAATTTGATTAGATAGTAATATTTGATTATTTATTTATTTAAAACATTTGTTCATTGTCTTTCTACCCAGAATGGCCCCCAAAGTTGCCTTCAACTGGATGGTTTCACCTGATATGCCTAGCTTTGAAGGCTTAGCTGAATGTGGGAAATTCAGAATATATGCTTACAGAAGCAGCATTGTAATTTTAATCAAATCTTAATTAAAATCCATAGTTAAATGGGAGTTCACTGATATCTCATACATATATATGAAAATAATGGTCAGATGTTTGCTGAATGGGTTCTGGGTACTTGATCTGAAAGGAAGAAGTTTCTCTAAAGTAGTTTGCAACCAGATATGCCAAATTAAGGTACAGTGGTGCCTCGACTTATGAATTTAATCCGTTCCAGAAGAACGGTCGTACAGTGGGGTCTTGACTTGAGAACTTAATCCGTATTGGAAGGCGGTTCTCAAGTCAAAAAGTCTGTAAGTCAAGTCTCCATTGACCTACAGAGCATTGAAAACCGATTAATCCCGTAACAGGCCGTTTTTGTTCCATTTTGGTTTTTTTCTGGTCTGTAAGTCAAATCTCAGTCTGCAAGTCAAACCTAAATTTTGCGGCCAGAGAAGTCTGTAACTCAAAAAGTCTGTAAGTCAAGCCATCTGTAAGTCAAGGGTCCACTGTAACTCGAAATGGTCATAAGTCAAAGCACCATTTCCCATTGAAATGCACTAAAACCCAATTACAGTAATCCATTCTGGCTGAAAAAAATATTTTTTAAAAAAAACCCACCACATAGCAAATATATGAAAATATATGAAAAAAATAATAAAAAACCACACACGCACACACATCAAGCCCCATTGGAATGCGATGGGGCTGGAAAATAAAAAACACCCACACACACACAGCCAGCCCCATCGGAATGCGATGGGGCTGGGGGGGGTCAAAAACACACACACACACAGCCAGCCCCATCGTGTTCCGATGGGCCTAAAAAAAACCCACCCAAAAACATCACAGCACAGAAATATAGCTCCCCCAAACCCAAACGCACCCTGCAAAACAAAGTAAATGTACCTACTCAGGAGCAGAAAGCAGCATCAGGCAGCCCGAAGCCTCCTCCAACTCACACACTCTAACCGTTGGGGCGAAAGAGCTACAAAGAAGCTCTTCGCCGACCAATGGTTAGTCCTATAATTTGAATTCCCTGCCTTTTTTCCCTGCCTCTTTTGTTTGCAACTCAAAGCTCCGGCCACAAGTTGAAGCAAAATTTTGTGGCTGGAGCTGGTTGCAACTCGAAATGGTCTTATGTTGGGATGGTCGTAAGTCGAGGCACCACTGTACTTGATTATGCTGCATTATTGCCTAGATCAAACTAGAGGTTGAAGCTCCAAGTTTTAAGAGTGAATATCTTTATTGCTAGGATCCACTAACCCATGATTATCCTCCCCCCTCTAACTAGGGCATTTAATTTGAACATTTAAACCTTTAAAATGTTTGCTTTAACTTTTTCTTCAGATGTGTCTGGTTGTTATCCAGTTTAATCATAATTCTTTCTATTAATATGAGAGAGAAATAATCTTGGTTTCCAGGGTTTAGGCAAAATCCTGGATAAGATCTCCTGTTTGGGCAGTAAGGAAATAGTTATATAGGTTATTGGAAAGTATTCTATCTTGTGAGTTGAAATTCAGTGGTGCCTCACTTCACGAGGATAATCCGTTCCGTTGAAATCGCTGTTAAGCGAAATCCTCATCAAGCGAAATTTAAAAACCCATTGAAATGCATTGAAAACCAGTTCAATGCGTTCCAGTGGGCTAAATACCTCAGCGTCCAGCGAAGATCCTCCATAGGGCAGCCATTTTCCGGTGCCTGTAAAGCGAGGAATCCGTCCTAAAGCACAGTGGGGAGCCATTTTGCACAGTGGGCGGCCATTTTAGAGCCGCCGATCAGCTGTTTTACAATCTTCATCTAGCAAAAAATCGGTTCCCGAAGCAGGGAACCGATCGTTAAGCGATTTTTCCCCATAGGAACATCGTTTTGCGATCACAATAGCGATCACTAAAACTTCATTGTAAAGCGGTTTCGTTGTTTAACGAGGTAATCGTTAAGTGAGGCACCACTGTAGAAGTACTGTATTAGAAAGTTCAATTTCTGGTAAAACGAGAAAATAACCCAATACATAGGTCTTTGAAGACCTAATCTTCTCAGGTATCTGATGTGGAATATAGACAGAGGACACGATTGCAAGATATAATGGCTGGCACAGTTTGTATCTGATACTATCACAATACCTGAAACAGAATGAAAAATATGCAAATCTTGACAGTTTACTTCATAAATTCATCTAGTACCTGACCATTGCTAACGAATTAGAAAGTACTTGAAAAAATACTTGAGCAGTGATTTTGTACTTTGTATATGGGCAGTGGGAAGGAACTGAAGCAGACATATCATGGACTCTTCCACTCATGTTAACTACTAATACTTTTCTATCTCCATTTGGACAGGGCAGTTTTGAATACAGTGGTGCCTCGCTTAACAAGCACACCGTTTAACGACGAATTCGCATAGCGATGCGTTTTTTGTGATCGCTAATGCGATCGCATTGCGATGTTTAGATAGGGTAAACATCGCATTGTGATGATCGGTAAGCGTTTCGCTTACCGATCTTCGCATTGTGATGTTTAGAAAACAGCTGATCGGCAGTTCCAAAATGGCCGCCGGATCAGCAAAATGGCCACCCGCAGCGTTTTCGCGCCCTGCCCTTGCTTACCGTGTGGCGAAAATGGTGGCCAGATTGAGGATTCCCCACATAGTGGTGAGTTTTTCCCCAATAGGAACGCATTAAACATAGTTTAATGTGTTCCTATGGGGTTCCCCCCCCGCATAGCGACGAATCCGGATAGCGACGTTAATCCTGGAACGGATTAACGTCGCTATGCAGGGTACCACTGTACCTCCTTCTGGGATGCACAGGGAATTGGAAAAAAAGTTCACATCTCCTCCAAATGATATGCTTTTAAGAATAAAATAACTATATCATGCCATGCTTTGTCATATAGTTGCCTGTAAGAAAATGGAAATTAATGTTCTTAAGGCTCCATTTTTTTCATATTGAAGGTTTGCAGCCTGAGCACATAATGAGGTGTAAATTATGTATTATCTATGGTTAGAAATATCATTAAACAAGTTAAACCCTTTGCGGAGAGAGAAGAGGATAGCTGAGGATAAATCTGAAAATCTAGTAAAAATATTAATCCTAGGTTTATTTAAGACTACAAAGAAATCAGGGAAAATAGAAGAGTCCCATTATGAACATTTTCTGAATGCAAGCTGAAGGAACATCCTGAAGAAAGTGCTCAATAGATTTGGTGTTTCATTAATTCAGAGTAGTAACTAATTCAGTAAGAGGACATTCTTTCTTGGAATGTAAATTGTAACTCAAAATTACTACCTCTCTAGCTCACTGAAATTACATTCCAAGCTGGACTGTGCACATGTTTTAGCACTGTGTAGGATGGCATAGGCATTTGATTTAATTAAACCCTAGACTCTGTCTATCTACTTTTCACACTTCAGGTTTAGAGAAGTCTTTATAAATTTAAACTTAAAACACATGCCAAGAACAGGAATAACTGAAGAGCCTGGGACTTTCTTTGGGTGATCTGTTCTAAACCTTTCAGAAAAAGTCAGCCCATTGGACCATTCTCACTGTCAAACTTCTCATGATACTGAAAAGTTGCTCTTCTTGTGCAGCTTTCTGAGAAGGACATGAGCATGTTGGAAGAACGAATAAAGAGGTCTGCTAAGAGGCCAAATACTGCTTTAGCAAGGCAGGTGGAGGAGAAACCACAGCGCATTCAGAATCCCAGTGTCAACACTAACATGCTCCGGAAGGGACCAGCTGAAGACATGTCTTCCAAGCTGAAGTATGTAATGTGGAAAATGCAAGTTTTCTTCAACACTTTCATACTGTGCTAAAAACATACCTTGCTGTTGCCTTGTGTTTGTCCTTTTTTTTAATCATCAGTGTCTGCATGTGTCACAAACTGCAAAAATATTTCAAAGCAAAATGTTTGAACCTTTCTTCATTTGTTTTGTCGTGTCTTGAATGCTTTCTAAATGGTATTGTGCCTTTTTTCACTGCTTCTCCATGGACAGAATTATGTATCGCACTTATAGGATGTAAGTACTGACTACTAAATCCTTGGTAGCAGGTCTCTTGAAACTTTCTCTTCATTTTTCCATGCTGTAATCCTAACTATATTTGGAAATAAGGCCCACTGGTTTCAGTGCAATAAAACCTAGTAAATGTGCTTAGGATCTGAAGTGTAGGGGCACAGAATTGGATTTGATTATAGGAGGCACAGCTTCAAGCTTTCTTCTCCGCTGTGAGCCTCCTTGTGTGGTTTTGGGCAGTTTGCTATCTCAGTCTCAGCTCTGTTTTTAGAATAGTTGTAATGGCCCGCTTTTTAGGGGTGGTGTGAAGGTTTAGGACAAAGGCATATATTTAGACAGCACTCTCAAATTAGAGGTTTATTGACCTGCTGACACTACTTACGTAGTTTCCTGGGTATTTCAAAGTCTGCCTACAGTTAGAAACAAAATAAAACAGGAGGGGGGTTTTACTGCAGCTTGATTTTGAACTATTCAGGAAACTGACAATCATTAGCCAGAATTGATACAACCCAAATCACTTACAACATCTCCAAGCAGGCTAGCAGCTAGAATATTTGGGGGTCTCAACTGATGCATTGCATCTGGCCTTGTATCTTAAGGTCAGAGTTGTTTTGAGATGGTGTCTGTCCACCAGTAAAATATATATTACTGAAGGAACTGACCTCTCTTAGCTCCCTTTCATGCCCTCCAAATTCAGTCTCAATGGCTGTGGCATGAAGTAATGGGGAGGATGGTGTTATGAGAGGAAGAGAAGTTCTGGTGTGTTAGTGCACGCCCACTTGGGCAGTGTTGGATGTTACCCAACAAGATATTAAAATGTGAATCTGAACTTGGAAGTCCTTTCTAGAAGCAGACTGTGCCCCATTGTACTCAATGCCATGTACTAATTATACATTCTAGAATGCCTATTTAGTAAGCCATCTTTAGCAAAATAGGCATTATGGAAAACCGAATGTAAAAAGTGTAAAACTCATCCACCAAAACTGTCTTGCAATGCTAGTTTGTTGGGAGCATATTTCCCTATGTGAAGAAACAAATGTGAACTGATTTCCTTATTTTCATTCATCAGTTTATTATAAAGCAGTACTGGATATCCTGCCTTGGGCTGTGAGGGGCAGCTAGCTGCTCCTTTGTAAGCTTTGCTTTAGAAGATGATGAGTAGCTGGGCCATTGTTTGGCAGGCTGGAAATTCCTTGGGTTTGTTGATTGTAGATATTGGTGCTCTCACTTCTTAATTACTGCATACGCACAGAATAACAGGTCACATGAGCATAGAAAGCTGCCTTATCCTGATTCAGATCATTAGCCCATCTAGCCTAGTATTGTCAACTTTGATTGTCAGTGGCTCTCCAGAGTTTTAGGCAGCATTGCTGTACCTAGAGATTCTGAGAGTTCCACATGGGAGCCCTCAGCATGCAAAGTATGTTCTCTCCCCCAGAATTGGAGCCCATCCTCCACAGAGCCTACCAAGCTTTAATTTGGTTTAATAACCAGACATTATTTGTGGTCACTACCAACTGCTATCATTCCACCCCTTTCTCAACTTCATGAAAGCTCAGAGGAGAGCAAGAGAAATTTTACCTTCTGGTTTCTTCATGAGCTGCAGAAAAACTTGTGAAGGAGGACTAGTTTATCTGATTTAGTGTTGACTTTGCACCTTCTCCAAAATCCTGGTACCTCATAACTATTGGAAAATCCCAGACTGCAGGGAGAGAAAGGATCATTCCCAAATCACATGCAGTTCATGGAGAATTCAGAATTAATCTTAAGTTGCGGGTGGATGAGGGGATCTAATCAATAGGTTTGTGGAACTTGGTAGTAAAAATGCTTTTCTTGGTTTCTGTAGCCAAGCCCGTAACATGAGTGGCCATCCAGAGACAACACATTCAGTTCCACGAGAGTTTCAGCTGGATTTAGACGAGATAGAAAATGATAATGGCACAGTGCGATGTGAAATGCCAGCACTTGTCCAACACAAACTGGATGACATCTTTGAACCAGTGTTAATCCCTGAACCCAAGTAAGTATAGAGGGAGCAGTAATAAGGAGTAAACCTTGGGGCTGATGTGAACACTTGTTTTATATCTTGCTCTTATTTTAGGCTGGGCAACTGAGGGGGTATCAGTCGTCTTTGCTAGTAGAAGTGGGAAAAGGGACTTCTGGGTTGCCATAAGTCATTCTTCAGAATTAAAAAAAAAGCCTATGCCTTGTTCTAAATTGGTGTGAGCTGCAGGGCTCTGGCAAGTACACAGACATGTCAGTTGGGGTGCATGCAATGCATGGGCTGCATGTTAGCAGCCCCTGTCTTACATAAAGGTGTTATTTGTATAAAATAAATGCATGTTTCTGTCTACTTTAGCTGCAGGAGTGATGTTCAAAATGTGGAAGCATTGTGTGTTAAACGTAAAAAACAAAGGCTATCAAAACTGCCAAACTTCATATATCTGCTTGTACATGCAGTCTGCTTTGCCTTAAATTGGGGTGACCAAGATTATATTGCCAGCATCTGGGGGATGGGCCAGCCTTCCATGTCAAGCTGAAATTGAGCAGGAGGTCATTTCTTCTTTCATAAAAAGTCAGCTTCATTTGGAGGGACTTGTATTGTAGAAAGAAGGTGTAGACCTTATTTTAGAAGAGAATCACACACTGTACAGGTGCCATTCTGAAGGGGCTTTGTGGCTACAAACAACCTTTGGAGGCCGCATGCAGCTGATGGGCTGTGTAATTCCTATCTCTGTCCAAATTATATGTATTTCCCTATATCAGTGAAGGCAAACCTTTTTCGGCTCAAGTGCCCAAAATGAGGGGGTGGGGAAGAAACCAGTGGCTGCCATGCCGCCCGGAAGACCAAAACCGGAACAGGAAGTGGCAAGTTTCAGGGGGAATCATGGGGACGGAGAGGAAGTTAAAGGACCCAGAACAGGAAGAGAAAGGGGGAACCCCAGCTGCAGCCACTTCAAAAGGTTTGTTGTGTGCCAGAAGAAAGAGCTACGCGTACCAGCAGTGGCACGCGTGCCAGAAGTTTGCCATCACTGCCTATATGAACAGTGGCCTACATATTCTTTTAAATCTGTGGATGTTTCATTTCTTAAAAGCGATACATTCACAGTTATTAAACATGTCATATTTGCATACTAATACCATTTGAACATTGCAGCATGTGAATGGACAAATAATATGGATATTCCTGAATGAAGTCATGTTTTCAGTCTTCATTGATTTAAGAGAGGGAGATGGTTAGGGAAACTGTCTCTTTTGTAAACAGTACCACTGAAATTTGCAAAAGGCTGACCAAGAATTCTAGCACATGGATTTGCTATTTATTATTAATTTAAAATAAGTATATCCTGCTCTTCTTCTCAGGAGAATCAAAGACAGTGTACTGTATTAAAACAAACAATATTAAAATAGAAAGCCAATAAATTGATACAGTATTAAAATACTAAATGGATATCAGATTTAAAACTAGAAGACAAAAACGGTTTAAAGTCATTCTAAAATAGCATTAAAATAATTACAAAGAGATAATAGCCCTGTTTTGACATACCTCCTCTTAGATGGCAAGTTATTGATAGAAAGCATCCCTGCAGAGAATCCCAGCCTGACCTCCCATGGGAGGAAGCTTCACAGCTTGAGAGTCACATAACAGAAAAGACCCTCTCTTGTCTCCGCACCAGATGTTCCTGTGGGGGTGGTGAGAGCAAGAGAATGTCCTCCACTGATTTTAAAAATCGGCCAAGTTTATAAAGGGAGCTGTAGATTTTTAGAAAGCTTGGGACCACATTGTTTAGGGTTTTATAGGTCAAAAACAGCACTTTGGATTTTGTCTTTCTACCATCTAATTCCAATCTCTGTGTATGCCCTTCCAAGTCACTTGTTCTGTGCCAAAAAAGCTGAATGTTTTCTGAAGATGAAAAAGGCAACTATATCAAAAGTTCACCTACAATGCTACAGAAAGATTGTGGTTTTGTGGTTTATTTTGGCAGACATGCATAGGATTTAATGTATTCGCGAAGGCTTTCATGGCCGGGATCTAATGGTTGTTGTGGGTTTTTTGGGCTTCTTGGCCATGTTCTGAAGGTGGTTTTTCCTAACGTTTCGCCAGTCTCTGTGGCCGGCATCTTCAGAGGCCAAGAAGCCCGAAAAACCCACAACAACTATGTATAGGATTATTTAAGAGAGGTCTATAATACTTATATTCCCCACATACAGAGTCCAGAATCTTATTGACATTTTACATACATGTAAACAAAGTGGCACATATTGTTGCAATATATTACCATTAATTTGTGAGGTGTCAAATGCATTTCTGGTTGTACTCTGTTCTCAAATGAGTATGTGATTGGGAAGACAATTAGCATCTTGTTAATAAACAACACTTTGCTACTGTGACTTAAGCATGCATAAATTGCTAATATGATTCTGGTCAGAATGGGGTAAGATTACTGCTTCTAATATGACCTTGGTATATTAGTTGAGGTGTTCAGTTGTGTAATTAACATATGTACATTGCCACAAAAATTCTGGACAATGCTGCTTTTACTGAAAAATGTGGGAAGTGAGGCTTTGATCTGAAATGTCTAAAGATGATTTTATAGCTACTAAATTGTTAACATTTTGAATTGAGTTTGGATTTGATAGATGTGACTGTTAAAGCTGCTTCAGCCTTAAATTTATATATTCTTTCTCCACTAAGGATCCGTGCTGTGTCTCCACACTTTGATGATATGCACAGTAACACAGCATCCACCATCAATTTTGTAATTTCCCAGGTAGCTAGTGGTGATATCAGTACTAGCATCCAAGCTCTTGCACAGGTAAGTGGGCAGCCTTCTGGTTCACAACTGCATAACACTGATAAGATTTGGCATGTAAACAGCGAGACTGATGAGTTGCACGTTTGGTGGCACTAAGTGTCAGGTGATACAAGTGCCTTCCAGAACCTCCCTGTTGACAAAGCCCGAGTGCACAGGGGCCATCTGATTCGCTGCAGTCAGGAGCAAGGGAAGATAAGAAAATGTTTAGCCCTGGTGCAAACACACACTTTCTCCAAGGGCGACTTTTGCTTGTCACCTTTCCTCCTTCCTTTCAAAAATAACCTCTGCCAGCTAAAACTAATCAGTATTTCTTTACCAGTGATAGGATAAAAATCAAACTGCAGGCGGATTTTTTTTTTTTTTTTTTTTTGGCTAAAATAGTGTCTCCTTTTCTTTTGTGTTTTATTTCTCATTCTCTATTATGTAATAATGGGGTTTGGATTAACCAGTTTATAAAATCTAATACCCATCTCTTTATTGTCAGAATCCTGGTATGAGGCAAAGTAGCAATCATTTCCTCCCTTGCTGTCCAAATAGATAATTGTTACCTGTCAACTTTTCCAGCCTTTTTAGGGCAATAACCAAAATAAAGCAAGAGGCAAACATGTTGTGGCACCTTGAACAGTAACTGTTGTATTTTAATATGAGCTTTCATGGATCAAGTTTGCTTTCTCAGGTTTGATTCACAAAAGCTCACATTAAAATATAGCAGCTAGTTTTTAAAGATCCCACAGTAGTTTTGTCTGGATTTTGTTTGTTTTTTGTTCATTTTTAAAAACTGATACACTAGCACAGACTAACATGGCTATTCCCCCCCCCCCAAAAAAAACTTACAACTTTAAGGCAAGTCATCCATCCGAGTGAAGAATAGGTATGATGTCCTTTTCTTTTTCCTGGCTTTGTGCTGATAATGAACCAAAACATCAGAAAAAGAAAATGAATCCCTTATTCTTGAGACAGTTTGTTTCCCCAGGACTGTCCTGTCCAAAGTGACTGTGATAAGGTTCACGAAGGAGGGCTAAAAGAAATGCAGAAGCAGCCAAGGGTCAGCCCTGCAAACCTCTTCCCAAAGAAATCCTTAACAAAAAGAGGAAGCACTATCATGATGTGAGTGCTGAGTTAATTGTAATGAGCTTTCTCCCTGTGAACATGACACCAAACCAATCAGTTTAATCCTATTTTTCTCCTGTGGGAAAGAGTTAAACCCAATAGTAGTTACTTGCTAGAGAAGAGTACATAAAAATATACCAGCAAGACATATCTGGAAAACAGTTCCTTTTCCAACAGTGGGGAAGGACATCCTTACTTTGAAAATAATTCCCACTGGGTGTTTGTGTTACACCTATGTGATACCTTGCAATTTTAGGTGAGTTAAGTTCAGTTGGATAGTTACATGCTGTGTGGTGGAATTACAAAGCCATGTTCATGAATGAAGAAAATGAAATAGAAGCAACTGTAGAATTACAAAATAGATTCCTAATTAAAATCCTGTACCGTTATTTCTCTCATTACTGGTGGCTGGGCTTGCATGTGATGTTTCTGTTGTGCTTAGGCTCTAATGTCCGAAGTTGTGTTTTCTCTAAGAAGATGAGAGGTTTGTGCCAATGAGCAATAGGAGAGCGGAAAATATACAGTATGGAAAAAAAGTTGATCTATATGGAAAACAAGTTGGTAGCAATATTTTAGATGCTAATATTTAAAGAAAACTAAATATTGAGTCTCTTTGCAGATTGATGAAGTTCTGAGACAAGAGGACAAAGCAGAAGCTATGTCTGGCCACATTGATCAGTTCCTAATAGCTACATTCATGCAGCTCCGGCTGATTTACAATACTCACATGGCTGATGAGAAACTGGACAAGGATGAGATAGTCAAATTGTACAGCTGCATAATTGGAAACATGATTTCGGTAAGACTTTTGATGAAATAGACAGGAAGCTTCAGTTACTAAATGTGATTAACTAATTTATCCTACCTTTAGTCAATTTGTTGTTGCTTATATTACCTGTTGATTCTTCTATCAGAGGTCTTTCAGTACTGCTGTGTATACACTTTTTATGTTTGCATAAAACTTTGCTTAATGTATACTACAGTAGAATAAAATAGAAGTGTGTTCAAAGTTATGAAGAAGAGATCACACGTGAACATTTACATCTTTCTTGGATTCATTATCACAGCTAGCCTGAGCATGTGTGTGATATAATAGATACCATATTTGCCGGTGTATAAGGCGACTGGGTGTATAAGACGGCCCCCCAACATTCCCACTCAGAATGTAGAGTTTGTTATATACTTGCTGTATAAGACTGCCCCCTCTTCCGCATGCGTGATTCTGCTTTGGCTGCATCATGGGGAGAGTTCCTTTTGCCCCTTTTGGTTCCTTTTTGGAGGCGGCAGCCATTTTGGAGAGGCAGCAGCCATGTGGTTGCATCTCAAAATGGCTGCCGCCTCTCTGCTGTTCCGACAGTCAGCTGTTCGGCGCTAGAGTCAGGCTGTTCCCAGGCTAGGAGCAGAGCTCTACTGGGTCTTACTACCAGGTAAGTGACTTCACTGGGAGAGAGGGAGGGTTTGATAGACATGCACCCGGCGTACAAGACGACCCCCCCAACTTGGAGGCATGTATTTCAGGGCCAAAAAGTCATCTTGTACACCGGCAAATACGGTACCTGTAACTTGTAGATGGCACCAATTTTAGTATGTTCTTTGACAGTTCAAGAGCACATTGGAGAAGAATTTGTATGCACAAAATATTCTTTCTGCCCTCTGTATGCTGTTTTGGCTCTGGAGAATTAGCATATTGGCACAATCTGTTTCCGTAGACGCTGTTGTTCTTCAGCAGCCACAGTGGCTTTTTCATAGGCATATGGGAACTGTTTGACATGCTAAACTGTGTTCCCTCCCCAGCTTTTAAGATATTATGAAGCTAAGCAGTTCGGCATGTTGACTTTTCAAATAAGAATACTTGTATTTTTGAGAGTTATGAGACCTGCAGTCAGAACGCAATGTGCAGGGTTGTAAAATTATTCTGACTGTCAGTAAGGAAACTGTAAATTTTTTATCTCCGTTATAAAAACGAAATTGTCCAAGCAGGAATCAAGTACAGTTGTGTCAAAATATGTGGATGGACTGGCGAAAATCCAAAGGTCCAGTGGAACCAGGGGTAGGGGGCAAACCCTTCTGCATCTTTTAGCCACCTATGCATCCCCAAACTTTCTGTAGAAGGCTAAAAAATCTATAGAACTGGGGTTCATATGTCCCAAGGAGCATAGGGAAGGGGGAAAGAACATTCTACTAGTGGAACATAGGA
Source organism: Pogona vitticeps (assembly GCF_051106095.1). Taxonomy (NCBI): domain Eukaryota; kingdom Metazoa; phylum Chordata; class Lepidosauria; order Squamata; family Agamidae; genus Pogona; species Pogona vitticeps. The sequence continues at coordinate 292,064,253 of NC_135783.1, read as the reverse complement.
TTTTGCCTATAGTCAGGTGTTCTTGAGGAAAGGAGAGCCTTGCTAAATGGGGTATAATCAGTCTTTATTACTTTGTGAAACTTTCCAGTATTAAATGCCAGCCAATCTCACTTTTTTCTACAACTTGAATAGTTATCCAAATATGATTATGGTAAGTAGGAGGCAGAGGAACATGTGAAAGGGAGGCCAACTGTACATACGTACGCTCAAATGGAGGGAGATGGGTATTGGCTGCCCTAACATATTGTACTTTCTTTAGTAGCGTGATATAATTGCTGTGGTGAATATAAGAATGAGTTGAATCTCCTTTTATTTCAAAAACAGAATAAATCCTCCACATTTTCTCCCCATCTCTGAGAGAAATATGATTTATCTACACAAAAGCATGCAGTGGTATAATACTATATTCACCAAGGGATAAAATTGCAGAAGGATCTCAACCCTTCTATAGCTCTGTTTTCTAATTCATAAAAATCTGCAATATGACATCTTTCTTCTTGAAACATTGCTAGCAGTTAGAAATTTAGTTCTGGAGGGGTAATCTAGATCACTGGTTCTTAACCTTGGGTTACTCAGGAGTTTTGGACTGCAACTCCCAGAAGCCTTCACCACCAGCTGTCCTAACTGGGGTTTCTGGGAGTTGCAGTTCAAAAGCATCCGAGTAACAAAGGTTAAGAACCACTGATCTAGATTACACTGTTTTATTCTGAAGAAGGCCTGATACTTAACCATTTAATTCCATTGGCAGCTGTTCCAAATTGAAAGCTTGGCCAGGGAGGCCTCTGCAGGAGTTCTGAAGGACTTGATGCATGGCCTCATTACCTTAATGCTGGATTCAAGAGTTGAAGACCTAGAGGAAGGCCAGCAAGTTATCAGATCTGTTAACCTACTCGTGGTAAAAGTTCTGGAGAAATCTGACCAGACCAACATTTTGAGGTAAATAGAGCCATGCTGAGATCAAAGATCCAACAAGACCTTCCTTTCATGTTTAGAATCTTCTGCCACAAGACTAACCATTTGTAAAAGCTGAGCACCTGATTACGATAGATTGTTGGTCTCCTGGTAAGTAATTTCACCACCAGGTCTTACTGCAGGGTAGATGTTCTTTTGATTTCTGCAATGTCAGACTAAGGCAAACTAGACTGAGCAGTCTTTTCAGGTTTGGAGGTGACGGGTCAGTAGAGTTGGTCCTACCACAAGGTAAGATGAATATTTTGTTTCAAGTGGCAGATCAAGAAAAATGAGAGAATGTGATGAAATGAGTGTGTACTCCTCCCTGAACTGGCAGCCACCTTTTGCCATAATTGCAGCCCACGTGGGTTCACCCCATTTCCATCCCCTGCCTGCCTTAGCTCTCAAGCAAATGAGGCACTTGAGAACAGAGATCAGTGTTGTTGTTGTTTAGTCCTTAAGTCGTATCTGACTCTTCATGACCCCATAGATCAGAGCACGCCAGGCCCTCCTGTCTTCCACTGCCTCCCAGATTTTGGTCAGATTCATGTTGGTAGCTGTGATGACACTGTCCAAACATCTCATCCTCTGTTGTCCCCTTCTCTGCTTGCCTTCACACTATCCCAACATCAGGGTCTTTTCCAAGGAGTCTTTTCTTCTCATGAAATATCTAAAGTATTGAAGCCTCAGCTTCAGGATCTGTCCTTCTAGTGAGCACTCAGGGTTGATTTCCTTCAGAATGGATAGCTTTGTTCTGCTTGCAGTCCAGGGAACTCTCAAGAGTCTCCTCCAGTACCACAATTCAAAAGCATCAATTCCTCAGCAGCCCACCTTCTTGATGGTCCAGCTCTCACTTCCATACATTGCTACTGGAAAAGCCATAGCTTGGACTATGCGGACCTTTGTCGTCAAGGTGATGTCTCTGCTGTCTATGTTTGTCATCACTTTCCTCCCAAGAAGCAGGTGTCTTTTAATTTCGTGGCTGCTATCACCATCTTCAGTGATCACGGAGCCCAAGAAAGTAAAATCTGTCACTGCCTCCATATCTTCCCCTTTGATTTGCCAGGAGGTGATGGGACTAGTGGCCATGATCTTAATTTTTTTATGTTGAGCTTCAGACCATTTTTTGCACTCTCCTCTTTCACCCTCATTAAGAGATTCTTTAATACCTCCTCACTTTCTGCCCTCTTGTCTCTCGTTGCTGTTCTTTGGAAGTCTGCATTCCATTTTCTGTAACTTTCCCTATCTCCCTTGCTTTTTGTTTCCCTTCTCTGCTCTTTTTAAGGCCTCGTTGGACAGCCACTTTGCTTTCTTGCATTTCCTTTTCTTTCGGAGGGTTTTTGTTGCTGCCTCCTATACAATGTTACGAGCCTCCATCCATAGTTCTTCAGGCACTCTGTCCACCAAATCTTGTTCCTTAAATCTGTTCTTTACTTCCACTGTCTATTCATAAGGGATTTGGTTTAGATTCTACCTGACTAGCCCAGGAGTTTTTCCTACTTTCTTCAGTTTAAGTTTGAATTTTGCGATAAGAAGCTGATGATCAGAGCCACAATCAGCTCCAGGTCTTATTTTTGCTGACTGTATAGAGCTTTTCCATCATTGGCTGCAGAGAATATAATCAATCTGATTTCGGTATTGCCCATCTGTTGATGTCCATATGTAGTGTTGTCTCTTACGTTCAAAAAGAGTGTTTGTGATGAGCAACTTGTTCTCTTGACCAAACTCTATTAGCCCTTGCCCTGCTTCATTTTGAACTCCAAGGCCAAACTTACCTGTTGTTCCTTTTATCTCTTGACTCCCTACTTTAGCATTCCAGTCCCCTGTTATGAGAAGAACATCTTTCTTTGGTATCAGTTCTAGAAGGTGTTGTAAGTCTTCATAGAATTGATCAATTTCAGCCTCTTCAGCATCGGTGGTTGGTGCATAAACTTGGATTACTGTGATGTTCAAAGGTCTGCCTTAGATTTGTATTAAAATCATTCTATCATTTTTTGAGATTTTATCCCAGTACAGCTTTTCCCACTCTTTTATTGACTATGAGGGCTACTCCATTTCTTCTACAGGATTCTTGCCCACAATAGTAGATATGATAATCGTCTGAATTGAATTTGCCCATTCCCGTCCATTTTAGTTCACTGATGCCCAGGATGTCAATGTCTATTCTTGCCATCTCCTGTTTGATCACATCCAGCTTACCAAGGTTCATAGATCTTCATTCCAGGTTCCTATGCAGTATTTTTCTTTACAGCATCGGACTTTACTTCCAGGCGCGTCCGCAGCTGAGCATCCTTTCGGTTTTGGCCCAACCACTTCATTAGCTCTGGAGCTACTTGTCCTTGTCCTCTGCTCTTCCTCAGTAGCATGTTGGATGTCTTCCGACCTGAGGGGCTCATCTTCCAGCATCATATCTTTTAGCCTTTTGTTTCTGTCCATGGGGTTTTCTGGGCAGAGATATTGGAGTGGCTTGCCAGTTCCTGCTCCAGGTGGATTCCATTTAGTCCGAACTCTCCACTATGATCTGTCTGTCTTGGGTGTCCCTGCACGGCATAGCCCATAGCTTCTCTGAATTACTCAAGGCCTTTCGCCACAACAAGGCAGCAATCCGTGAAGGGGAGAGATCAGTGTAGCAGTCATTAAACCTTCCGTGGACAAAATGCAGCTCTGGGGCCAAATGTGGCCCTCCACCATGGCTGTTTTGGTGTCTCCCAGTTGTCAAACTTCGCACCCACCACCTGCCTAAAATAATTTTTCTTAGCTAAAGAAAGTGAATTGCTGCACTTGAAAACTTCAAGGGCAGTGGTTCATCTTTTAAGTAGGTTGCAGCCTCTCTTTCGCCACCATGCAGTGTGTAACACCAAGATATAGCTGTTTGTTAAAATCTTAATTGGATTCATGGCCACTTCTGGTTTTGTTCTTCTGTTTTTCATGGTCGAGGGGTCCAGGAAGCATACAATTTACCCACCCACACTGTACTTTGCAGGAAGCTTTCCATGAATCTTCTTTCAGGCATGCATTTTTTGTTGTCAGTCATTCTGCCAAGTATGTGTTTGTTTCTTCAGGAAGCAGCTAAAAAGAACAGATACACTTGTGCTCGCACACACATACACACATGGTTTTCTGGTGAAAAATAAGTTTAAGTCAGTATGGTTATCTTTTGTCTGTGGAAACAAGTGTAAAACATTAGCTGTTGAACAATTTAGACTCCCCATCATGAGCTATGATGTTTGTAGCTCTGAGAACATAATTAAACAGTTACTCTCTCTTGAAAGTGCAGAAATCTTCATAAGGCAGAAGTATTAATGTGTGGAATGTTGAACTGGCAGATGTTCTAATTGTCCAAAAGATATCTAATATCATGACTTTCTTAAAACCAGGGATAAGAGGCTGATTTCTCCATTTGACAAGGTCTGTGCTCTTTTGGGAACAAATTGCTTGATATTATTCAGAAATGGCTGTTTAATTTTGCTCTATATTTGTAATAGCAGCTCAAATGACAGTACTTTACAACTGATGTGGTCTTATACACTGTGGAATAAACAGCCAATACACTTTTGAAAAGGGACTTCCTCTCTGCAGAGGGTGCAGCATACTTTCCTTCCTCACTGTGGTATAATAGCATAGTCTGTTCTGATAAGCTTGCATTTTACTTTTGAAGATCAGATATTCTTCTTTCAAGAGACTGCAGATTTGGCCAAATAATTCTTGGAGACTTGTAAGAATTAGTAGTGGGGTACAACAAACATAGCTTTGAAGCATTATTTCAACTCTTGGGTCTGAAATCCTTTTCTGAATGTTTAATGTTCAAATGTTATCAATTTGCAGGTGGAATACATGCTTTAAAAGAATGTTGCAGTCTGTGCATTTAAAGTGGTTTTATGTTTGGATATGACTTAATTTTTTTTGTAATAATATATCCTATCCAAAATATGTTTTAATTTATGTATGATGTGAGAGAAAGAATAACATATGTTGTAGGATGTGTGTGAGTGATTATGTGTAAGAGAAACTTGGGTGATGCCATTTTCTTATCCGCCTTAGGCAGCATAAAATCTTTGCTCACCCTGACAAAGGAAGCTTGTTCTTCACATCTGTCCATGGTAGAGTATAAATCTGTAAACTTGTCACAGTTTCTGTGTGAAATGACCAAGTAGATAAGCTCATTCTTGACATCTTAATTGTAGTGTGCAAGACATACATCATAGTGTGAGAAAAGTTGAATCAGCTCTGTGTGATCCTGTGTATATGTAATACTATTGTACTTACTTTGTGTAGTGCCCTGCTTGTTCTACTCCAGGACAGTCTGTTAGCAACTGCAAGCTCCCCCAAGTTCTCAGAACTTGTAATGAAGGTGAGTATATCTAATTGGGTCTCGTATAATAAATGTCGCATTCCATCATGCGTTACCAGGAGAAATTTACTGTATTTTCTATACAATAAATTGTATTCCTACTGTATACCTTATCTTGTTGTAGTGTAAATTCTTTTCTTTTTCCTTCTTTTCAAAAACATGCCCATTGGCTGTCTTGGAAAAGCCTTCAACATATTGAATTTGTTATGGGTCAGTGTGTTTTTCTAAACAAACAGCAACTTAAACATCTCTTAGTTAGATACTATTTTTTTCTTAACACCTAACAAAACTGTTCATTGTGAAGGGATAATTATTACCTATCACTTGACTCAGGAAGCACTGTCATGTTCAACACAGATAATTTTAGCTTTGTGGACACAGTTGGTTTGTCTTGGGTGGCTGATTTCTTTTATAAAAACTTTCCCTACCCCCAGTGTTTATGGAGAATGGTAAGACTTCTTCCTGAAACAATCAACACTATCAACCTGGATCGAATCATGTTGGACATCCACACCTTTATGAAAGTGTTTCCCAAGGAGAAATTAAAGCAGTGCAAGAGTGAATTCCCAATACGAACGCTGAAGACTTTGATTCACACCTTGTGTAAGCTCAAGGGACCCAAGGTGAGAGGTGACAGCTTCTCTGCAGCCTCTGTATTGCCGTGCAGAATATTGTAAGGTTTCTTTCTAAAATTTATCAACATTTTTCTTAGATCTTAGATCATCTAACAATGATAGATAACAAGAATGAGTCAGAGTTGGAAGCTCACCTGTGCAGAGTAATGAAACACTCCTTGGACCAAACTGGAAGTAAATCTGATAAAGGCTCAGAAAAAGGAGCTTCTCGCATAGTAAGTATTCCATATTTTTAAACTGAAAGAAAGTGGCCCTCAGCTGAGAATCTGGTCAGTTTATGGAGTACAGTAGGAATCCTTCTGAATTGTAATTGGTATGTGTCTTGTCTTATTGTGGACCATGCAGAAGGCTGAATCAGCTCTCTTGTGTGGTAGCTGAAACATAGCACTGAGCCAAGCACATAAAGGGAGTCCATGTTTGTAAAGATGCCATTGTCCTTGATCTGATAACACCCCAGACCATGTATAACATGGAACGAAAATATTTTTCTTTATTCTGCATTGTCTCATCCAGTATCTGTTGCCTCTTCAGCTATAACCTGCCAATGTGTCGTTCTGCATGATGGTGTTGACAGCTATTACTATTTGTAGCAATGCACTAGAACAACTTCTGACAAGAGATACAGTGCATATCATACCTAGCAGATGAAAATGGCTATTATTTGATTTCTTTCCCAATGTGTTACTCCTCCATCCGCTATTTTTCTTAGACCAGCAGGTATTGCCATGGCTGTTCTTGCTCTTGCATATGTTTTAAGATCGCTGATGTGTTCTCTTATTATGTTTACTCTCTTGCTTTGGCTACTTAAATTTCCACTTATTTGAGGAGTTTTATTACTACGCTTCTGCTTCCTTTTATAGGAGGAAAAGCCACCAAAGGCCAAAGTGAATGATATTCTAGCAGAGATATTTAAGAAGATTGGATCTAAAGAAAACACAAAAGAGGTAAGGGCTTTCCCACCATGAGAGATGGGTGAGAAACCAGTAGCAACAAGTTTTTATGCATGCATTCTCTTGGTGAGGGCTGTATCTCAGCAGAAGAACAAATGGATTGCAAGTAGAGAGTTCCACATTCAGTTCCTGCCATCTCTAAGCAGAGCTAGGCAAAATCCCTGTCTGAAACCCAGGGGAGCCACTGCCAGTCAGTGTACAGTATAGGGCTAGATAGCCCAATGAAGTGATTTGGTATGAGACAGCTTCCTGTGCAAATATGGGTCTGCACCTCCACAGAATCAGTTTGGCCACGTCCTGGGGCTTGAAGGCCTAAATGTTGGCCTTTTATGACATTTGATTGACTGGAGTTTTCTTTCTGCAGGGTCTAGCAGAGCTGTATGAATATAAAAAGAAGTATTCTGATGCAGACATTGAGCCATTCCTAAAAAACTCATCACAGTTCTTTCAGAGCTATGTAGAACGAGGTCTCCGGCTGATTGAAATGGAAAGAGAAGGCAAAGGACGCATTCCTTCCTCTACAGGTAACTTCATAGCAGTTGCAGTGTGGAGTGTTCTAATAGATGTATTAGACTGCTTCTAAGTACCGTAGTGTCTGTAGGTGGCTTCAGAAATATTACACCAGTTCTTTATAAAAGGGACCAGAATGGTGATATGATTTGTATAGACTTAAAATTAAGAGGCAATTGTGTAATATTATCTCACTGGGCATAATCTAATAACTCTCTGTCATATAAAACAAGTGAATCCAGTCTCATCTCCAGTTCATGTTTCAGATCAGTAAGATTTACCTTCCACATTATAATTTCCAAAAAAGTAGTGCATTGTCAACATTAAAGTTGGTGGGGGATGAAAAGGCAAAATGTGGTGCTTTAAAGACTCACAGATTTACAGTATTTCAGTTTGAACTTGCATGCAACAAAAAAAAGTGGATATGCATCTGTGAAAGCTCACATTGAAGAAAGTGTTAGTCTTTAAAGTGCCACAATACTCTGAAACTAGCAACAGCCTGGGTGATGGGTCATTTGTGATTTGCTTTTCTTTGTTTCATTTCCATGTGTCACACAAGGAGGGTTGGACTCATGCTTTTTTCTCCCAGGAAAATACTGGCTAAAACATGTAGTCTGCAAAACGGCACATGTTGAAAACAGCCTGATGTGCTTACTACATATAGTACAGCAGTAGACATATTAACTCATACATAATGTAAATATCTGTCAAGACCTCTGAATTGAGAAGGACTCATTTGGACATTTGAATGCTACAGATCTATCAGAACAGGCTTTGTTTTGTACACTGCTGAAAGGAAAGGACAACAGTAGCTCCAGATCTCATGGAAGCAATCCATGCTATGGCTCTTTCCCATGCCAGTGCTGCTCCAGTTTTAGGAAGGGAAATACTTGCAAAGGGAGGAGTGGCACAGCAGACTCATCCCATATAGTACAGGATTTTTGAAATTCCCTTAAGAGTGTTGGAAAGAGTGGCATCTCAGCAGCTCTTAAACCAGACAGATTCTGAGAAATATCACACCCTTTGATTGCTGTAAGAGATCCTTTTCTGCCGGCAGCTGATGTCACAGAGGGAAAGAAAATTCTGGTTTTGCTTGTGAGGAGCCCTGTAATAGCAGGAATAACAAGTTGCAGCTAGGAAACAGAAGGCATGGCATTAGCTTTAGTTAAGTTACAACTTCAGCTGATGTCATATAGATATGCTTTAGCAACTAGGTGGAAAACTGATACAAGTCGGTGGTAATTATAAAAAGTTACTTACAAACTGCTGGAAGTAATGGAGTTGGAAAGGGCCTCTAAAGCCATCGAGTCCAACCCCCAACTCAAGGCAAGAAACCAAATCAAAGTGCATCTGACAGAAGGTGGTCCAGTTTTTTCTTGAAGGCCTCCAGTGTTGGAGCGCTCACCACCTCCCCTTGAGGTTATGGGTTCCATTGTCCTACTGCTCTAACAGTTAAGAAGTTAAAATCTGCCTTATCCTATCTGTACGAGGCACATTTTCCCATTATAACTAGACACTGAAGTTCTGTCCCGGGTAGGTGGGGCTCGTCAGCCTTGAAAGGCAGCCCAGCTAAGAGAAGGAAAACTCGGATTTCAAACCTCCACTGCCTTGTGGCTATATCCACTGATGGAAAAGGTTTCAGGAGTAAACCTCGAGGCAAAATCCAGAGCGGGAGTCCCGGAGGCAGTTCGTGTCGTTCTGGCAACTCCTAAAACGTTGCTGGAACCAGTTGTATTGGCTCTTGCATTTCCATTGGACTATTTCAGCGACGTGGAAAGGGGGGATTTGCTGCTTGGGTAACAGCCTATCCTCCATATTATTTTACCCAGGCTTCGTGCTCTGGAGAGGACGCTCCAGTTTCGCATACAGTGTCGAAGTCCTCCATACAGAGCACGTTACCATAGTCTCTTGAGACTGAAGGATGCCTATGATGATGATTGCTGTTTGTTTGGACTCATTTTGTGTTTTCATTTTTCAGGGGTTTCTCCACAGATGGAAGTACAATGTATTCCCACTCCCACCAATACAGTCTCCTCATCTATAGGAAATTCAAATGGGGAAGAGGTGGGACCTTCTGTTTACTTAGAAAGGCTAAAAATCCTCCGACAGCGATGTGGCCTTGATAATGCAAAGGTATTAAATAGATTTATGTATACAATGATGTCTCTTTGGTGTTTCAAATTCTCTCTAGTCATTTATGCTCATAGCATGTTTGCTTTTGTGGTGGAAGTATCTGTGCATCTTTACTACCAAAATGCTTGGCTTTTGCTTACATTTGGGGGGGCGGGGACAGAGACTTCAGAACATGGCCTGTCCACTTCAGAAGTGACATAGAGATTAGGAAAGACAAGGCACAAGTGACATGACTTAACGTGCTGCTTTTTCACTTCTTGCATGGTAGCACAGAAGTGGAAGGGTGTTGCTGATCTCACCTGCCATGAAATCATAAGCCCCCCTCTCCAGTCCCCTGGACACTGCTGGGCAATTTCAGTACCTGAACGCTTAACTCAACAGTTCATACTACTTTTCTTGCTTGTTTTTGACCATGGACTAGTTCTTGAGGAAAAGGCCAGACGTGAGATTGCTTGAGAAGATGACTGAATTATGGCAGAAACTCCAGCACAAGGATAGGAAATGTGTGGATCTCAAATGTTATTGTATCTCACCTTTTCTCAGCCTGAGCCCACAAGCCACTGGGGAGGGCATATTGGGAATTGCACTCCAACAACATTGGGATGGCCACACATTCCTCAGCATTGCTGAAAGAGTACATTACTGCATAACTAGTAGTTTTGCCATGATTTGTAGTCTCCAGTGTTAAAGGAGGTGGTGATAATGAACTAAATTATGTATAGCTTGTGTTTTGAAAAGTTGAGATAACCAGTTTTGAAGCATGAATACTGCTGTTCCAGTTTTGGTGCCTGATTTGAGTCTGGGCATAGATAAAGTTGTAGAAGTATTATTGCTTGTATGCTACTGAGCTGATGCCAGGTGAACTGCTGGATACTAACTGGTACTGTGGCCACAGTAACTAATGCATTTTCATACATACTTCAAGTCTCATGCCTAACATGGACACAGATGGTCTTTCAGTGAATTAATGTATCTTAAAATAAGGTCATATGAGGTGAAATGTAGTGTACATGACTAAAGTATTATTTGGAGAGCAAGCCAGATAAAGTTGAAATATCACTGTCATAATCTGAAAATGCACAACAGATGCAGGAATAAGAATCCATATACTATTTCCAAAGACATGAAAATACCAACATATGTTCTCTTTCTGCATACTTCCCATATAGTAAGCATGGCAGAAAATGCCCTGGTCTTCCTTTTGAGTTAGCGTTTTTCAACACTGTCTCCAATTGCAGCAGGAAGACAGAGCCCCGCTGACCTCCCAGTTGTCCAAACCATCACTCCCAACAGTTGCATCCTCCACAGATATGCTCCACAGTAAGCTTTCACAGCTGCGCGAGTCACGTGAACAATACCAGCACATCGATCTGGACTCCAATCAGACCCACTCCTCCGGCATTGGAACTACCACTTCTTCCTCCACATCCAATATCGATGACTTGAAAAAAAGACTGGAGAGAATAAAAAGCAGTCGCAAGTGAAATTGCGTGAGACAGTGTGGCTGTTGCGAAGCTGTCTATCTTTAGTTTACTAAACTAGAAGTCTTCATAGTTAAGTGGCCTCATGTAGGCCTTATGTATACAAACTGGTTTTCTGTGTATAATACAGCAGATCTTGGAGGAGGATCCAAGTCATTGTGGCACAAATCTTTGTACATACTTTGCTTCTCTGTGAGCATTTCTTGACTGTAGAAGACTGTCCGTGTAGTAGTTTTAGTGTACAGAGCTGTAAACAACCATTCTCCTGCTCAGTCCTGTTTCTCATAACTTGTTTTTATTTGTTGAATTGTCTGATCTCTCTTAGCTCTCCTAACTCTTAGAAGCTTTTTGGTGGATTCATTTTTAATTTTGTGAATTTCTTTATATAATCCTGTTTCTGGACGGACGCATGGCATGAAGTAACTAATTTAAGTGTCTTTTTGTAAATAAAGTTTGCATTAACTCTCTGTGGGAGCAACAGTGACTGTTGGTGGGGAGTGACTATCCATGTTCCAAGTTGCTAGTGGCTCAGCAGTTCTATATGCTACTGAGCTGCTGTCTAAATTCTGGCAGCAGATTAGAAAAGCTGAGAAGCTACAAGTTCAAACATGGCTCCAGTGAAAGAAGCCTTTGATATTTTTCTTAGCAATATTGTTGCTCTTACCACGGCTTCAGAAATAGTTTGGGTAGAGGCAAAACAGCTTAATGTCCCACAAGTTTTTCCAAGCCCTTCTTCATAGTATCTTAATATAGTTAGCCAGCAAGTGCTATATAACACACTTGGGGTTTTTCGTTACTTTCTGAGAACTGGAACTTCAGCAATGTAGAAATCCAGTATCTTACATTCAATACAGGTTGGGCTGAATTGTTCTAAAAATACTTACAATATGCTAATTTGGTTTCTGCATATGGTCGGTTCTGTTGTCAACTAAAAGCTGCTAGAAAGTGGTAGTAAATGTATGACCACGGGTTGCGGCTGTTGCTCAAGACTCTGCTTTCAAAATACTTGTGCACTGAAGTGGATCAAATGTTGTGACAGTGGAAGGACACCAGTTTAAATGATGGTGGAGAGTTTTCTGACTGATGTGCTGTTCCTATGTGTATCGGTTATGTATTTGTTTGCCTCTTAGGATGTAAGTCCAAAAGCTGCTTCAGCACACAGAGTTTCTGTAGCATTTTCCAGCTTATTGATTCCTGTTTGTCCCTCCTAAGAGGTTTTGAACTAAATGCTGTTGCCTCAACTGCATGGTCACCATGAGGGTATAATAAATGCACTGATTTGTAAAGCATGGGCAGGCAGAATTACAGTCTGCAGGTATGTGTCATAGATGGAATTCGAAAATGATGTGAAGCTGCTGGGAAATCCGATGCTTTATCTTAAAAAAAAAGTTGCTTTCACCCACCTCCCCCACCCCATACCCATCACTCTAGTCTGTGGCTTTAGTTTTGATACTATTTGCCATTTCAATATTGGTTTCAGAAATGCCCTGTTTAAGCCACTTTTAGCTTAACCCAGAGCCAATGGAAATGTTTCTACCATACATTTGAATAAATGTTACATTTTACTATTAAGTTTCTCTGCAGTTCCTGGATCACATTTATAATCCTGTGAAAACTACACTTGGAGAAGAAGTTCCTTTGCCAATGGTTGAGAGGGCAGTGATTTGTCATCATATGTATGGAGAGTATGTTTAATGAGTATGAATGCTGTAACTTAATAATAATGGAGTGTGACCATTTTCCCCCTGGTATCTTATGGAGCTTCACTCACTCAGTGGGGAAATAGAGGCTCAATTAACAACTGTAGAGAGTTGTGGGATATTGATTTACTTGCAGGAATGCTACTGTGACTTTTTCAAGTATGGAATGAATAAAATTACATCCCACTAAGTGCTATTACAAGCTTCTGTTGCACTATTGCCCCTCATATCTACTTATCACTAATTCAGTCTGTTCATTTAAATTAGCAGCATTGCCTGGCTTGCTTTTCCCCATTCCTGAGTTGAGTGAAGATTAGAAGCAGTCATCTACCAAGGTACCAAAGCACTGATCTTTACAGTTTTGGCCATTATAACACACCTAGAGGCCACCAAACAGTTGCTGCTTGAAACCACCTTACCGTCTCACCTCAGTGATTCTGATCTAGAAAACAACTTATGTAGTTTCTTATCTCTGTTTCTCACCCCCAAATACAACCTGGGAAGTGATTGGCCTTTCTAAATTTAACTGTTATAATCTGAACAAGGATGCCAACTACAATGAAGAGCCACAACTGTTTAATGCCAGTGTCCCAGATTCCACCTGGGGTAGTACATAGACTTACTACATTGCATTACCAGATGAAGCCTACTCTCTTGCCTGCTGCTTCCCCTGCCCCGGTTCATTTTTGTAACATCTTGCTTGACAATGACATAGTAATCTCAAAAGCTTGCACTTTTTGGGGTAGTCTAATAAAAGTCTTGCCCCAGTATGGATTTGGGGATTGGTTTTGTGCTACACACAACTATCTCTGCTGTTGGTTTAAACTATGGTGAAGTAGTGATCCTTGCAGCAACACTCCCCCCCACAAAGAGGATGCAAGATGGCCTTTTGCTACTCTTAACACCAAAAAAATCATAATTATAGCTGCACTGGAAATTTAAATATTTTTATATTGAAATTTTTTGCATGTTCTTAATCTACAGAACAAAACATACTTTAAACTTCATTTCAAATCATATACAGCTGTTCTCTGTTTAACGTCTTTAACAGGTCAAATGTAGGTAGTATTCACATTTCCTTTAAAAAGTGTAAAACTTTCTTTTGAAGTTAGTAAAAAACTAGGTCAGAGGCAGCCTTACTTCTGCATTATGCTAGGAATAAGTTGCACAATTTGCAGCTTCCTAGACTGAAGCGAAAATCTCTTGCAAATGTTTTACAGGTCTAGGTTGGTTTTCCTCAGATTAATATGTACAAGACTGACCTATGCATTTGTTTACATGCTTATTCCATCAACTACATTGACTTTGGCAACAGTACTGATGTGACAGTACTAGTGTAGACACACTGTGTCTACTTTGAACAAACTTTATTTCTTGCAACTGATACCAGAGAAAACTGAATAGTGGGCCAGAACATTTATTGGCATTTGTGCCCAGATACCATTTCCTTGCTTCAGCTTTTAGTTACGGCAATGTTTAATACACATGTCTACAATCCAAGGCATCATGGCTGAGGCTTACTCCTTTTAAAGCCCATGCTTCTCAATACATTTCTGCATCCATTTCCTCAGGCGGAACACATGCGTGTAGAATCCATACTTGCCATCCCGATCGCAGCCTTCTCCCCAGGAGACGATGCCCACCTGAAACCACCGCTCAAGTGTTGGGTGCTGAAAGGGGACAAGTACAAGAGCATCAAGAGAAATAGCTGCAAAAGGCATATAGGTCATACACATATTGTTGGGAAGAGCAGAAAAACCATAGATGGCAAAACCATCAGAAAAACTGCTGACTGGAAGTCCACTTCCTATTTTCAGAAACAGGTTACTTCAAGGTTTTTAACAGTTTGGGAGAGCGGAGTCTCCTCTGAATTGCTGCTCCTGAAATCTTTTTAAGGCAGCAATTCAGCTTTTTCTTCTCTCTGGGTATAATGGGACAACTGCAGAAACTGCTTTGGATGGGCACGTGTCCCCAGGGGACAAAGTCCCAACCTTGCCCACCTCTGCTTTAGAAGAGTCTTCCATTTATTATATTGCTATAAGCATTACACATACCTTCATGACAAAAGGGCCTCCACTGTCACCTTCACATGCGTCTCCCCTCATGGTATCTTCAGGACTGTACCCTAGAAAAAACAGAAAGGTTAGCAACCATGACTATTGGAAGGGAACCCATTCTATTTTCCTTCTATTGTATGTGAACCTCAAAAGCTCTGTGCTTGCCCTTCATCAAACAACCACCCAAGGTGAGTTTGCTTTGTTTGCACACTTGCCGTTTCACCCTTCACGCATCTAATTTTTGTGTAAAGTGTATGTTGTCAAGTGTGATATCTAGGCATATGGGGCTAACTTTTTTCTTTAGTCAATGTATCTTTGCCTTCTGTTAATTCAGGAAACAATGTATTTTTATTTTTATTTTATTTTTTGCTGCTCTCCCCTCCCCATGCCCTGCCCCATATGGTGCTTTGTTACTCGTATGGCTTAGTAGAATTGTTGCTCTCACAAGATTTATGTTGGAAATGAGGGACCCATAGGACAGATTCACTTTACATGTGGCAGGACTGTATAATTCCCAGTATGATGTTTGGGCAGTACAGTGGAAACCTCACCAGTTTCCTTCAGTGAATCATTCGAATTATCAGACATTGCAGAAATTGACAAATAAACAAGAAATTGTCTACTAATTAATACTACAGCTGAGACATGGGGTTATGCGCTGCAATATAATTAGTGATATAGTACTTGATGAGAATACATTAATTTATTGATGGACTGTATTTTGATATAGCAGTATAGAATTATCACATTTGAGTGATATGGTTAACATATATTTTCTGAGGTGATATAGCTGTCTATCTGAGGATTTATACAGTATTAAAACAGAAACAACACTGCTAAGAATGCAGGGGTTTTAAAAACCAGATCTACCAGAAATGAACTTGCTGCTACATTTACAAACAAAATCCTAATATATCAAATGCCAGAACATATGGATAAATTGCATTTATTTCAGTGGGTCTACTCTAGCTAGCACAAAAATCTCTATCCTCCACTGCAAGTCTTTTGTCCATGGTGGGTCCCATCTATCCGCTAAAGGCTAATGAAGTTAACGGAGGCAACCAGCTCTCCTTTCTTCCTTGGTAGCAGTGACTTGACTGAGTTCCTGAAATAATTTGATTTGATCCTTCAATATGCCCAATGCATGGATGTGCTCCTCCCCACTCCTTGCCAGTTTCTTCTCTCTTGGATGAATACATCAAAACCTTTTTAAAAAACTTGCCTGCACAGAACATGTTGTCTGTGACTTTGATGCTGGTGGATGCTTTACAAGTTTCCCGATCCACAATAGGCAGGTTCACCTGTTGCAGCACATTGGGCAAAGCTGAGCTTCTAGAACTCCAGGTCTCAAATAGGTTTCCCCACCCAGTCACACGCCCTTTGTATCCAGATAGCAAAAGGCTGCAGGACAAAAAAAGAAAAACATCTCAGAGAAAACATCTCAGCTCTGTCTACGATAGATCACTTAAAATGATACTTTCCCCCCCATCCATTCCATCTGAACCAAAGACTGATGACTTGCCCTTCTTCCAGTTGTCTTCTGTATAGTCTGTTTGGCAGAGAGCAGAGTGTAGCAAACCTATTTGTCATTGGATTGATTATCATGCACAGAGCAAGGGAAAAGGAAGAGAACCTTCACTGTTTAATCCAGTGATTGAGAACTTTAGGCCCTTTATATTCTTTTCTTTTTAACAACAGTTGCCACAATACCTTATCTTTGGCTATATGGATGAGGCTGATGGAAAAACATTTTAAAAAGCAAATGTTCTCCACTCTTATTTTAATATTTTCTCTGCCTCTGAGAACATTTGGGAAGGAGGGTCAAACTGGAACCTCTGGGCGGTGGAAGACAGCAATGCCCTGTACTCTTCTATTTGTTCAGTAGGTTCACTATGAACAAATCAGTTTTTTTCCTTCAGACTTTTAGCTCTTGATGAGTTATAGTTAATCTTTCGAGACTTGAGCCATTTGGCCTTTCATATTAGATTTGGGGATTATTGATAAATACCTTTTCTTATTCTGTAAGGAAATCCCAGTGCTTCCCTGATTGACTCTTCAGTATATCAATTCTACACTGCTCGATTTGGCTGTTAAGCCTAGTAAGACTTATTTCCAAGAAACAGAAATATAATTCTGATTTATAGCAGCCCTTTTCAGGGTTTTCAAGTAGAGAATTCAGAAGTGGTTTACCATTCTCTTCTTCTGGGGGCATCCTGGGACTGTGCAGCTTGCTGGCCGTATTCACAGGGGGCACAGTTGGAAATCGAACTCCTGACCACTGGCTCCACAGCCAGATATCTAAACTACTGAGCTATCCAGCCAGCCTAATGATAATCATGTACTGTCAAATCAATTTTGACTTACAGTCAGTAGTATTTAGGTGGACGGTCACCTCACCTTTCCAGAACTCTGCTTTTGCTATTTTGATTTATCTTCCTTATTTAGGAACTGACTGAGAATTCTCATATTAGATCTTCAACTTGATGCAATTCTAAACCTGCTATCAGTGATGATCAAGGAAAGGCAAATGGAGATTTATTCATGACCTTTCCTTTTCAAAAAATGCTCCCACTTTAGATTTCATGAGTAATAACTCCAGAATGATGGTGGTCTGTCTACAGTCAGTGTCAATTATGCTTGTAGAAGTGTTTAGATGGTCCTGTCCCTCAGGTTTACAGGTCACTTAACTGGACAAATTGTTTTCAACTGGGCCTTTCCCATGGAAGCTATGAGCCAGCTGCTCTGCAGTCTTCAGGAGAAAGAAAAGAATATAAAATTGTGAGACCCTGGACAGAGGGCCAACGCCTCCTATCAGAGGGCCAGCTCTTCTCCCCTGGAAAACAAATGAAGCCTGGGAAACCAGAGCTGAAAGTCAAGACAAAGAAAGAAAAGAGAGGCAGAAGGTGGAAAAAGGGTGGGAAGAATAATAGCAACAACCAAGGGAGTTTAGAAAGAAGGAAAGGAGTATAAAAGCCAGGATAGTAGAAGCAGAGAAAAAAAGACTAACTTCCAGAAGTCCGGGAATGGGTCTGAAAACTAAGCCCTTGGACCAAGACCTGGCAACAAGTAATGTTCCCTGAAGCAGTTCTACAAAGAGAAAACTGAACCCCTATAAGCCCTCTTATTGGGAGGAGGGAGAGGAGGAGAGAGAGAGGGAGAGGCACTGGTGGATATTAAATGCTGGGGAGGTTCTCCATGGAGGCAACAGGAACCAAGCTGTTTGCCCCAAGTGACCAGAGGGTGTCCAGTGAACAGCATATGGACTTGAGAGGCAATGTGAGTGGTGGGCATCAGAGTCACTGCCCAAGTTGTCAGTGCTGTTGTCCAAAAGGACACTTTCGTGATCTGGGACGGAGCAGACTGGAGACCCAATAGACAGAGGACTTTCCTGTTAGCAGCCCTTGTTTGTTGACTCCATTCCTTTCCTCATTGGGAGAATAAGTTGTTACCCTCGCCCCCTCCCATTATGTTTGATGATAACGCAGAAGAAAGACCAATAGCAAACACTGAACTGTTCAAGGAAAAACCTGTCTTCTCCCCACTAAGGGGAGTTAAGAGGGCGGGGGGCGCGAAGGAAGAAATCTCACAAAAATAAAGTCCTGTCGCCTCACCTTTGAACAATCTCCTTGGTGGGCAAACACACTGGCTTTATGTAATCACTGAAAGCAACAGGTTTCTTCAAGCGCAACAGTGCAATGTCCCGGTCCAGATTTTCCTTCCAGTTGTATTTTGGATGGATGATGATTTTATCCAGCAGGACAATTTTCTCCATGGTCTTTTCATATCTTAAAGGTTTTCAGAGAAGAAAGAAGTAACTGCAATGTTCAAATACTGTATCAGCATGCATGTCCTGCTCACAACCATTGCACAGGTGACAAAAGAGAACTTCCCTCACAAAAGACTTTGTGAGCCTACTGCAGATAAAATAGGAGTACTGGACGAGAGACACGTGGTAGAGTCGGAAATACCGGTGGGAGCAACCTAGTGGCAAATTTGCCAGGCGCTTCCCCCATTGTGCAGAAAACTACAAGGATTACGGTGATAGATTTCCATGGGAGCTGGTTGTTAAATGTGTGCTTCATACTAAACTGGTCCTAAATAGGAACATTGTGATAAAAGAATAAAATTCCTAATCACGTATTATAAGGGAAGAAACACAGGATACAGGATGCCGTTTTTGTGTGTGAGAGAAGACCTAGTTTGAAATTTTAAGAAAACATGTAAGGGGATGGGACTGTGCATGTTGGCCCCACCATCAGTCCTTAGCTTTGTCATGTTGAGTTACAAGATCTGAAGTGGGGGGGGGTCTACCTTAGTTTACTGGAACATGAGTGGAATTCTTCATACTGTTGGGATCTTTTTAAAAAAGGTCTTCAACCACAGTTTCATTCAGCCAAAGGGAAGAATTGCATGTGCTTGTCCTGAAGGGCAAGATTAGCACATGCAACTCTGTGCCCCTCCCTCCTGTGCAAGTATTCCAGTTTAGGCTTCAGAACTAATCAGGAGATAGTTCAGGTGGGCATTTGCTCCACTGTTTGGTGCCTTGTGGGGGCTGATTGGATTGCTCTCTTTTTTTTCTGGCAATCACGTAATGCAATCTACATAGACTGATAGGCCCCTGGAGAACCTCAGCCCCCTTTTGAGCCTCTGTCAGGGGCTTATACTTTTTTGGTGCAAGTTGATGTACTCTAGTTTTGTATGTTCCCACTGTTTGGATGCTGGGAATAGAGTTAAACCAAGCCTTGCAGCTGTCAAAGCTGCCCAGGGCTCTTTCTGCTGTCAATTTCTGGCATCATGAAATGTCTTAATAAGTGAGCCACTTCAGGATATCAGTAAATTGAACACTTCCCCTGCTCCTTTGCAGAGGAGCAGGTGAAATGATTTTTTAAAAACTGCTAGACAATCACTGTTCCGTGGAATCACTTCATGATTAAAAAACGTAAAAGCTTTTTTTTGCCTGCACTTGAAGTTCCAGTCAAAACCGTGGCTGCGGACAGTTTCTCAATCAGCACTACATACAAGGCAAATTTTTAAAATTAAATTTAATCTAAGTGATTAAGTGCATTCAGTCAAGCACAGGTGAAAATAACAATTTCAGTTCCATATGGGTGGTTTAGTGAGGTCTCAATCAATGCTATGCCTCTTCTCAGTGTCTCAGTGGCTATTGGAGCCACGTGGCCTCTTTCGACTTTGTGCATCGCCTTACTCAGTGTGTGCACCTGCACACAGCAATCTGGAAGAAGAGGGATTCCACACAACTCCTTTTGCCCACATTTTTTGCCCCTCCTCTCTCTTCTGCTTGTCTTTCTTTTTTTATTCTTTCTACTTCCTTCTTCCTTTTCCAGTACAGAAGGAGACATGGGGCTCCCTTGCTTGCTGCCTCCTCCTCACCACCTTCTTTTAGCTTCCTTCCTTTTTTGTTTGTTTGTTAAATGTGTCTCATCTTTTTTTCAGCTGAACATTGTCAATCGAAAGGGAAAGTGTTTTATTAGCAACTGATAATGGAAGGAGCCAGGGGGTTGCTTGCGGCCAATATGTCATCTGGACACAAGGATCCTGCCATATGGCATATCACTTCCCCGACCTCATGTGACCCTATTTTAGATGATGACACCAGCCTGCACCAAAAAGGCCAGTGCAAATGTGCCCCTGAGCTACAGAGAATGATGTTGGGGAGCTCTGCAAGGTCAGAAAAAGCAAGGGTTTTGCTCGTCATCTGGAGTGCTACATTGGACCCATGCTTGGGGTCCAGCAAGGAGGTGCCCATGCATACCTCCCCTAGCCACTAAGGTCTTCCGTTTCCTCCTAGCTCAAACAAAAATAATTGGGCAAAGTGAGGCACTTGGAGTGCAGCTGACCACAGTTTTCCTTTCCTCTACCCAGAATTCCCATGGAAACCAAGTGGACTTGGAGACCGTTTTAGGCAATGAGAATAGTTGGCAGCTGCAGGCCAGACCGTCTGTTCTGCAGGGCACTCTCAGGTGGGCTGCTCACTAACAACCCTCCTTTTGGAGAAGGAGAACGAAGGGGTACAGGATTTTCTCCTCCTGCTACCCTTGGTCTGATCAGCCTAGGGAAGGCAATCTGGAGGCTGGCAGGCCAACCCAAGGTCTGGCAAGGACAGCTAGGAGGGATTGGCTGTGGGCAAGGGGGCAGCTGCAAGTTGGCCTGAAAAGATTGTGAGGCACCTGCCAGCCTGGAGGAGGAGCTGCCCAAGAAAGTGGTCTTCTGGGGGGGGGGCAAAGAAGTAAGCAGGGGCCTCGAGGGGCAAACTATAGGGGGATGGCAGAGCCACTTGGAAGCAATCACAGGAGGGAGCTGGAGCTGAGGTAGACTACAGAAAACGATGGTGGTTGAAGAGGGTGTAGTTAGCTGCATTTCTGTGAATTGACATGTTTGTATTTTCATTTTCTCCCGTTTGTCTCCCTGTAAAATAGTCCTGTGAGTACATGCCTCTGACAGACCCCTTCCCCCCCCCTCTCCAGTTTTAGGTCGAGATACAGAAAGAGCTCCTGGAAGCACTTTCTGGCGGTGATTTTCTCCCCCTTTTCCCTCCTCAGTCTGCAGGAAATCACCCCTAGCTGTCCTTGCCGGCCCTTTGGTCTCTTTGCTAGCCTCTGGACTGGCTTCCCTAAGCGTACCAGCCAGGCAATAGCAGGGCCTCTCCTACCCGTTCTCCTTCTCTAGAAGGAGGCTGTTAGTGGGCAGCCCAGCGGACAGCCCCCCTGCCTGCGCGCCCATCGCCGCACTCATGTTGTAATCTGGCACTTTGCTTGACAGCCATTTTGTGGCCGGGCCTAAGACACTCTGACGTTTTAGAGGTTCCCACTGGTCCCAAAACTTTGCAGACAACATCTATATCTGCAAATAAAATCAAACATTACATTTCCCTGAGCCTTCAGTGATTTCTAATGAAAGAAACCCAAACATTTATACCCACTGCTCTCCCAAAATGTCTGTCTTCCTGAAGAAGAAGGGGGAGTGTATGCCAGAGACAAGTTCTTAGAGTTTAATAAGGATGTACAGCCCTTTGGTTTTGGAAAGCTTTTTCCTTGAACAAATAGCATACTATTCTATGTTCCCAGACTGCATTTCTGTCTGTGTTCACCAGTTGGTAGAAAAGGGAAAAATATGATGACAGTGTTATAACCTATGGCCAATGTCGCATTTGGTTTCATTTGTTTCCCTTCTGAGCTCTTACATCTTCCTGTTGTGTTTGCCAATCCGTACAAGGAGGTCATCTGTAGTGAAGTTCTTATCCCAGGGTGGATAGAAGATACAGTGGGCAGCCGTGAGGACCCAGCGATTGCTGATGAGACTCGCCCCACAAAGCAGCTCCTGGGGGCTCTTCCTGAACAGCATGACTTGCCTGGAATCAGTCCAGAAGGAAAACAGTCATACCCAGCCAGGGCTGTTTGAGTAAAACTCTCCCAAGGGCAGAGCCCAATCTGCATGTAACAACCCCGTCCAGTCCTCACATGATTTGCAATGCTTTCCTTTGCAGGGGACGCTAGTTCCTGGTGTCATCCAGTGTACATAGAAGAGGAGCAGCGCAGAAATGTATGTTGCACAGGCTTCTTCCTGATGCAGCCTTCTAACAAGGACTGGCCAATTCTACTTCTGTAGCCCTGACATCGGAGCTGGGGAACTAAAATGGGGTGCATAGATAAACTCTCTCCCTGCTGCTCTGTGGAGGCTGGATGACGTCAGGGATGCGTCTGTCCCTTTGTCAATCAGTTCTTCTCATTAGGGATGAAAAGGTGGTAGAGGAGAAAGCCCTGGGGCTTCCAGGAGCTCTAATCTCCAGCGAAGACTGGATTGAGCAGGGACTCCCTTTCCCAGCCAGAAAGAAGCAGGGTGGCAGGAAGTGCACAGGCAGGGGAAATGGGCCTAAATGTTTCTAGTCAACAGTTAACATGAATGTGAAGAAATATAAGCACAATCTGATTACAGCACTTACCAGGGTGCACTTCCTAAGTCGGCATCAGATCCCTTCACAATTCGGCCTGAGAGATAGGACTCCAACAGCTGATGCTCAGTGTTATCAGCGATCTTCTTTTTCTCAAATAAGGGACGGATACCACATTCTGTAAACATAGCCCCATCCATCTTTGATTGCCCAGTTCACAAATAAGGACCTGTCTTTCCTAAGCTAATTTTTTTTCTGCTAGAAAAAGGCAACAGGAATTTTATCGCCAAGACTGCCACTCCTTGATCAGGAATTGTGCAGGCTGGTATTCTTGGTATCAAACTATATGAGGCAGGGAGCATATAATTATAAGCTGAGAGCAACAAGTGACTTTCAGTAATTAAATTTCTTCATAGCACCATGCCCAAACAATCAGATTAGCAAAAGAAGCTGTCCCTTGATGGCAGATTGTGAAACAAACCAAGATATTTGCAAAATGCAAAGATGAGAAAAGCTCTTGTTCAAACAATCAGATGGTGTTTTCATCACTTCAGGGAACACTGCTTCTAAATGTGGAATTGTTTGTCTCATCCAGTCTGAGCTGAAACCTCTTATCTTAATAGAGTTCATATGTGGGTACCAGTTTTGATGCTGGACAAACTACATATAATTTTGAGGGCTTCCATGAGTTTAAAAACATTTAGACAAATTCACAAAAGTATTGAAGGTTTGTGCCATCAAGTTACATCCAACTTATAGCAATCCTATAAGACATTTAAGGATTGGTTTTAACGGTGCCACCTCTCCTATGAGTTTTCATGGCCAAGTGGGAACTTGAACCCAAGTCTCCAGAGGCCATCACTCTACCCACTGCACTACATTTGCATCTACATTTCAGGGGCCAGCTAGATAATCAAACATTCTGTGGCTATTCTTTCCAATTTTTTATGAAAGTGCTTCCAAACTGAAGGCTCTTAGCTATTCAGAAGGCATGTGCAGATTTTCTGCCTTTTCCTTCTCAATGGATTTTCTGCATTAAGAAAGGAGATGGAGGAGGAGGTGGGAAAGTGGGATCTTATTTCTCACCTGATTCACCTTCACCAAATGTCTTAGGATCAAAATGGGTTCTGTGTTCTACAGTTGTAGTCCGGCCTCCTATTTGGTCTTCAACCACATCATCTGCATAATTCAAAAAGCTTTCTGAAAGAGAAGATTGGTGGCAGTGGAGAGGAAAGAGCACAGTGAGGAAGGAGGAGTTTGTTTTGTAGAAAGATCAAGCTGCAACCCTAGGCTCACTTTTATAGAATAAGTTAAGTGAAAAGAAGCTCCATTGAACTCTGTGGAGACTTATTTCTGAGTAGGCATGAGCAGGGCATCACTGCTAGTCACTTTAACTATTCTCTTGCTAGATCTACTTCCCAACCTAAGCTTATCACAAGAACTATCAAGGGCGTAATTCCATACTGTCTGGAAAGCCAGCTGGGGTGCCATGGGATGCTCAACATTTCCTCCGTGGCGAAATAAGGAAGGACTAGATGAAAAAAGATCTTTCTAGTGTGGTAACAGAAAGTTCTACTATAGTTGCTGATTAACCTGAGGTGTATCGTAGGTGACAGGGGCCAGAACAGGGCATGCTGGGAAAAGTCTGCAAGAAAATAAAGTTATCGCATTTCCTCAACCCCTAAATACCATGTTTCCCCGAAAATACAACAGAAGTCTTATATTAATTTTTGTTCCAAGAAAGGCATTAAGGCTTATTTTCAGGGGATGTTTTATTTTTTTTTCATGTACAGCACTCTACATTTGTTCGAATGCAGTCTTGTCATCTTCTTCCAGTTGCTGCACAAGGGTGGAGGGCGGGGTTTCACTTAACTGGGTCTTATTCTGGGGGTAGGGCTTATATTAGGAGCATCCTGAAAAATACTAGGGCTTATTTTCAGTTAAGGGACATGGTGGCACTGCGGGCTAAACCGCAGAAACCTGTGCTGCAGGGTCAGAAGACCAGCAGTCGTAAGATCGAATCCACGCAACGGAGTGAGCGCCCATCGCTTGTCCCAGCTCCTGCCAACCTAGCAGTTCGAAAGTATGTAAATGCAAGTAGATAAATAGGGACCACCTCGGTGGGAAGGTAACAGCGTTCCGTGTCTAAGTCGCACTGGCCATGTGACCACGGAAGATTGTCTTTGGACAAAACGCTGGCTCTATGGCTTGGAAACGGGGATGAGCACCAACCCCTAGAGTTGAACACGACTGGACAAAAATTGTCAAGGTGAACCTTTACCTTTACCTTATTTTCAGTTTAGGTCTTATTTTTGGGGAAACAGGGTAGTATCCAAATTACAGCAGCCCTGGAGCTACTACAATCCACAGTCACTATGCTCAGGCTTTTATGGTGAGATCACAGAACATCCCCTCACCCATACTTACGGTTGCTCTGCCTCTAGTCTTATGCATGGAAAAATGAATTGTACCTCTGTTAACACCTCAAATATACAAGCTGTGGTAAATAACAGCATATCTACATGACTAGACCTAGACTTTCCTCAATGTAGCATTTCCCCCATCTCATCTTAGACACTCATGAGACTTCTCTTGTTTCTGTAAAAAAAAATACAGGCCTGTCTCTTGCAGGCTGTTCCTCACCACAATAGTTCAAGTCACAATAATCGTGTGTCATGTTGGGATGGTCTATGTAGCACCAGACACCTTCATCATCATCGTCAGGGTTGCGACAATAATTCTGCACCAGATTTACACTTGGCAGAAAGTGTGTTCTATGGCTAAGCTGCCTTGCTGCTTCTGAGTTCCATGGCAAACACTGGGCTCCAGAGAGGGTGACTGAGAGCGTCCCTGTATACAACAATCCCTTATCAGGTACGCATGGTTGCTGCTGCTGCTGCTGCGGCGGCGGGGCTGTATCTTGTAGATGGAGTCTTGGAGTGACAGGAACAGTAGTCCAGTTCTTCCCTGAGGAATAGGGGAAAGAGAAGCACAAATATTAGGAAAATGCAGCTCATCTGTTAGAAAAAAGTAGCTCAGTATAGCTGTCATTCATCAGATTAGTTTTCCCTGTTGCAATCACACACTCCTTTAGAGCTAATGCTATCTACTGCGTGGAAAATGTTCCCCTTTTGGACTACAACTTCCCAAATCCCCCAGCCAACATGAGCATGGACTATGGTGACAAGGGATCCAGAGAGTTGTCGTCTTAAACAAACAAACAAATCCAACTCTGACAACCTCAGGCAAGCCAATCCTATTATAAAACTAGTGTTTCATCCAGATAGCATTGCTTACTCACACTTGCAAAGCTTTCATGATTGTGTGTGAGGATACCACCTTCCCTTCAAAGTGGGCTTCCCACGCCCACAGCTCCTTTACATCAGGTACCAGTTTTAACATGGGCCAACATTCACCAGTGCTCAAGTCTGGAGTGTGAACATTGAGCCTCCACGTGCCATGGGAGGAATCGTAGGAGGCAGGGTACCTCCATTCACATTACAGGTGTCTTTCCCTTACCACAGCTAAGTAGGTTTTAAAAGGGAAACGCCATGCCTACTTTTGCAGGCCCAACTGAGTTGAGCAGGAAGCTCCCATGCCCAAGACTCACCACACACAGGAATAGCACACTCTTCCTTTCGCACAACTGGGTTGCGGGTGTAACACCAGGGGCCGAGTGAGTGGTTGTTTGGGTTCCTGCAGTAGTTTTCAATAAGGTTGGCATTTGGATAGGTGGTCACATTGAACCTGAAAGAAACACAGCTATAGCAGAAGAGGGGCAGAAAGAAAGGAAAGCAAAGCTGCCTTCTGACAACTACATGTGTAATATGAGAGAGACGTCTCTCTCACCTCCAAGGGCCACACACTGCAATGGATGTATTTCTTCAACATGGAGAGCATGGGAGAAAAAAAATGTGAACTTTATACATTGGTGCTAGTCACATACAGCAGTCCCACATGTCCACATTTCACTATATATTGTGATGAAGCCTGGCTTCCCAACACACATAGACCACAATGCCTGTGCACACAGGTTGTAGATTTCCCCCAGTGTGATCTTGCTTCTCTGCTACCTAGGCTTAAACTAGACAACAGAATTAGAATGTCATCAGAAGTGAAGCTCCATGAAAAGGCCTAATATATCTACTTATCCTAGTACACCTTGCTTCATTCTGCATGCTCCATATTAGCTTGCTTTTATTTCATTATTGGTCAATGGGAGGTGAACACAGGCTTCATTTAAAAGTCTGATTATTCCGATATGGAGAATTGCATACCTGAAGAGAAAATGCTATAGCAGCAGGAAACACATTAACAGGTGATTTGACCCTCAGTGATTTTCAAATGTTCTGCCTCCAGGAAACACTTTTGATGAATAAATCAGGCTTCTTAGAAACCCCCAACATCTGCCACAGAGCCTTGTGGACTGCAAAGAATTTGGATTGTCCAAGGATTGATCCTTCTTGACATGTGATGTGTTAGTCATGCCCATTATGTTTTCCTTTTGCCCTGTGTAGACCTAGAACGGTTCTCGGAAAATGCTCCCTGCCCTCCATATTCCCTTCCATCTGTGCATCTGCAGAATGATAAAAATGTCTTTGGGTTGTCTTAGGCCAAACACTGGCACCTTGTGCCTGTAAGAGACAAATAAAAAACTTACTCAGGCCTGTGAGGAAATTTGCTGGACCAGTACTGACATTCAATTCCTGACTTGGTGACAGAAATGGTTCCCCTATAATTCTGCCCTTGATCTTGGACACAGTCGCCTATGAGAGCACAAAATACAAAAGGGAATGAAGCAAGGTTAGTGGCATGTTCCAGGAATCAAAGGCATCCCATTTCAAACGTGAATGTAGATGGATCACTACAGGGAAGAATCCATCACAGGCATCAGTTTTTCAAAACTCGACGTCAGGTGCTAGACAATACATTAAATGGCCAAAATCTTATTGCTTAGTGTAGTAAATCACACTAGAGTAAGCCCATTTCAATCAAGCAGTTACAAAGGAGTTAACTCAGTGATTTAGTGGGTCTACTCTATTGCAGTTGACTATTCTAAACCACAGGATTTGGGTCAATGTGTACTTAGAATCTGCATTCCTTTAAGTGTTAGAAGACAGCTGTTTGACTCACAAATGGTTTTCTTCCCCTCCATATTTTGTATTCCAACATGCTTTTTATGTGATTGGCCGTCAGAGTAAACATGGGATTAATACACAAGTCTGACTGTGGAAGTATGCATCTCTGAAGAAATCCTATTGTTCTTTCTTATCACAGAAGACCTCTTCTAATCACATGCTAAGTGTATCATCTTGTTTTGCCCTTGCTCTCTGTTTGAGAAGATACAAATGAATATGTGTACTGACTCAGTTGAAAATCCTTTTTTAAAAAATTGGTGTGGTTTGGCAGCGCTGTATGCAAAATGAAAATTTTACCTAAGATAAATTTTATATTTATGATGTCAGGCAAAAATAAATAAATAAATAAAAACAATATAAAAATGTTGTGTCACTTTAAAGACTAACTGCCATGTTTCAATGTGAGCTTTCATGGACAAGTCCATTTCTTTAGACACGAGACTAGATCGTCGTTGTCGTTTAGTCGTGTCCGACTCTTTGTGACCCCATGGACCAGAGCACGCCAGGCCCTCACGACTAATATTTATACAGTTATATACGGCCCCCAAACAAAGACAGGGATTGTTCCCTGGGCCCAAGTAGTTGTTATTGATGAAGATAAGTGAAGAACAGTTAAAGAATGGGCAAAATTAAAGTTTTTTTTTAAAAAAATGGAGATAAAAAGTCAAGGATTAATATAAAGAGATAGTATAAATCTCAAATTGCTGGAGAGCTGAGACTTCCTAATGTATACTATATAGCCAGTCAATGAAGACATATGCTGAACATAATAGCTCGATTTAATAAACTAATTTGACTGAATATGAAAATATAAGAATTACAGTTGAACCCTTTAAATATTATTTTTGTACAAGATAATAAAAATATAGTAAATATATAGAAAATCCTTCCTTTAAAATATGCTTTTAATTTGGAATAGATATAGAAAGATATTTATTCCACCAGTTTCCTCCATTACATCTGATGGTAGAGTTAGAGAAATTCGCAGAAAATTTGAAAGGCTGGTTTGAGAATTAATTAAGAAAAGGATAAATTATTAGAATGAAAGATTGATTAGAAAAAAATAGGAAATAAAGAGCAAATATAGGAATGGATAAAATATATTGGTATAGTATTATTCAATAACAGAAATGAACAAAATATTTAGTACAAAGAAAAGGGAGATGAAGGGAATTTGCAAAATTTGAAGATATATTACAAAAGGAAAGTGCAAATGAAGATGAGGAAATTAAAGAGACAGTAAATAAAATTTACAAAATATTATTAGACGCAGAAAATCAGGAAGATCTAATTAAAATATGTTATAGGGAAGATATAAGTACCAGTATTTGGAAAAATATATGGCATGTTAGAATATTAAAATCTATGTCAGTAAGGATAAAAGAAAAATTTATAAGTTAGTTTAGAGATGGTACTTAACTCCAGTGAAATTAAATTAAATTAATGCTAGTCACTCTAAGACGTTCTGGAGTAAGTTCCCAAAAGCAAGTACTTAATTTCATATGTGGTGGGAATGCAAAACTATATTAAAATGTTGGCAATTGGTTTTTGAGGAAATAAATGGAGTAAGTAAATTAAATTTAGCAGTCTATCCTTAAATAGTGCTTTTACCAATATTTGTAAAGGAGGAATGTAGCCGGACAACTAAAGAATTGGTTTCCAACTTGTTGACTGTGGCAAGGTTGATTATAGCTAGGAACTGGAAAACAACATATAATTTCCAATTGGTATAGGGAAGTTTGGGATACAGCTATTAATGATAAACTAATGTAATATTAAAGTTAAGAAGAGAGTATTAAATAAGGATGAATTTACAGATATATTGGGAGAATGTATCCATTTTGTACTAACGAAGGGGAAGGGGCAAGCCTGTCCAGCTCCCTGATTTTGCTGGTTTTGGGACTGCGTCTTTGCCTCGGCCTGCTGAACAAATGTCTCTCCTCTTTTCAAAGAGATAAATGAAATAACTAAGTAAAATTTAGAGGTTTGTCATAAAATAGTGCTTTTATCAATTTTTAATAGAGAGCAGTGTCAGTAGACAACTAAATAATTAATTTTTCCATTTTTTTAACAGTGGCAATATTAATTATAGTTAGGAACTGGAAAATAAATTATGATCTCCAATTAAACAAATAGTATAGAGAGCTTTGAGTTGTAGCTATTAATAAGTTGACATGTAATATGAAAAGTAAATAAGGGGTTGATAAGCAAGAATAATTTAATAGATATTTCAGAGAATTTATTGATTTTATATTTATAAAGGGGAAGGGATGTGTACCTTCCCAAGAGTCAATGCAATTTTGGAAGGAAATAGGGGCTCTCTAGGAGGAAATGTTGCTTATACTGTATCTTTAAATGGTCCTGGTTTGGGGGGGGGGGGGATCCACAATTTGTATAGATTTTTGTTGTAGATATGTGTTGTTAGATGTTTTAGGTTTGTAAGATTTTGTTTTATGTGTTTTTTAAAAAATAAATGAATAAAGACATAATCTTCTTTCCATTGTAATCCTTCCTTCCCACCACTTCCTCTCACATTCATTGCAATCACCACCACCATGCCCTTACAAAAATGTTCTGTAAGCTTCTTACCTTTTAAGCACTCCTTCAGCAGGGAAATGGGCTTCCTTTGATGGTTACAAACTAGTAACAGAAGAAGAAAGTTAAGCAGTTCCAAATGACCTTCAACTTATTTGGGAAAGCTAGAAACAATCAGGGTAAAAGTGCAGAGCTTGGGAGATATACTTTACTGGATCCCACCTCCCAGAATCTGCTGGACAGCATATAGGCACTGGAGGTCTCTGCAAGCATTTTGGAATATAACTCGGAGAAGGCTTCAGGGTATGTAATATTGTTGCCAAAGGAATTCTGGGAGTTGTAGTCTAAAAAGTAACATTTCAATCTCTGCAAAAATGGCTGGTAATTCTTATAATGGTTTCCCCAAACAATTGTGGAGGAGGAATGGATAAAATCAAAAGGCCCCATTATCTGACAACACTGTGTTAGGGATAAACTTCTATTTTCCCTGCCCTCTGCATTGAAACAGACAGGTAGAGCGTTCTTGCCAATTAGGAATCTCTGGAACAGAGATGGGAAACTTATGTCCCTCTAGATATTGTTGGACTGAAAATCCTATTAATCCTTAAACTCATAGCCAATAGTCTGAGAGAGCTATAGATCAACCCTGGGAGAGGCATGAGTTGTTCCACTGTAACCTAGAAGAATTAAGCACATGATAAAGTGCATGTATTTCTGCTGCCACTGTGAGTGAAAGACACACACTTCTTTTCTCAGTATGAATACCTGTGTTCTTTGAGGGATAGATGAAGAGCAAAAGGTGTGGCAAAGGGCTTAATATTATACCAGAAAAGAAAGAAGACTTCTACACAAGGAGCAGGGAACATCCACAAGTCTACTTGGCCAAGGGTTAGATATGAAAGTATGTAGTGCTGCAACAAAGAAAAAGCTGGAAGTGAGAAGTGGAGAGGGGACTCTGGGACCAGTAGCAGAGAGAGAGAAAACTAGGGAATAAAACTATGGAAAAGTAACTGACATGACTGTGGGAAGAGTGCATGACCCTAGCAATGTCCTTGTGGATAAAGGAGCCTCTAACTGTATGGGCAATGCAACTAACAAGTCAAGATGAGTTGGTGGAACTGGACTTTTCAGTCCAAGAGACCCACGGCCTAGTATAGTTATGAGAAGTAGGGAATTAAGAGATGCAAGCATTGTTTTAGAGTAGCTAAAGCCAACCAGGTGACTGGCTTAGGGACAGATTATTCCTACTCCCAATTCTTACTCCCATTCCTACTCTCATTTCAAGCCAAATCTTGAAATGATTGTTTAGCAATAAAGTACACCATTTAATTTGACTGGATGCAGGCAAACATACCTGTGTATTGACTCCAGAATAAATCCTGCAAAACAAAAGCACTTGCTTAGGAATAATAGCCAGAGAGAATTGTAAACCATCAAATGACACGTGTTTCTCTGGCACAGGCCTCATCCTGTAAACTTCCTCGATGAGAGGTAACTCATTCAAAGCATGGTATGAGTCTCAATAAGAAAAAGCAAGAAGACTCAGTTGTCTTTGCGTCTGCTGCCAGAAACTAGGTCTACTGGTATAATGAGATGCAAATATCTCCAGTGGAACTGTTGAACGAATTGAAATAATTAGAAACCTACTTGGGAAACCAGCAAGAACAAATATCCCACTGGTTCTTAAAATATTTGAACAGGTGCTTTGTGAGCAGCAGGAATGTCAAATGGTACTCACTGTCTGGACATCTGATTCAAGGGCTTCACGGGCTTCCTCGTAGCTGCAGATTTCCTCCAGACACTCCCGTTCTAGGTTGCCTTTGCGCACTTCTTCCAGCAATCCTTTGTTGGCTCGACGTGTGCGCTTCAGCATGGAGAGCGCTTGCTTCTGCTCAAGAAAAACTGGGAAGAACAAAATACCCAAATAGTCAGTCACTGGTGGACCAGAAAGAGAGCAATTCCCTTTCTGGAGGGTTTCTTTAGGTTGATATAGCCCTCCAGACACTTTTGGACTACAGCTTCACCAGCTTAGCCCAGAGAGCCAGTGCTGAGGGGTTGTGAGAACAACTGTTTAAAAACATCTGGAGGACCACAAATAAGTAGAACCATAAGGCAACAAGAATCCCAAAGCCAGTCCTCTCCTGTTAATTACTAATTCAGTGACATTCCCCATCTTCCAAAAATAGATCAATATAATGTTTTCTGATGCTAGACGACTGTGGTCCAGATTATAGAGCCTAGAGCAGCGATGGTGAACCTATGGCACGTGTGCCACAGCTGGCACGCAGAGCCCTTTCTGCGGGCACACAAGCCATAAATCGCCGGATCGCTACTCCCCCCCCCCCCGCAGCCAAACCTCAGGAGGCGGCTGCAGCCATGGTGCTGGTGCTTTGACAGGTGGGGGGCCAGGATCCGGAGCAGCTGGTGCTGGCGGCGGATCCGGAGTGGGCTCTCAAGGCACCTCCATGCCCGAGATTCCCCTTTTCGCCGCCACTTCCGGTTCCCCTTTTGTTTTATTTTTTCAGTTTGGGCACTCGGGCCCAAAAAGATTCGCCACCACTGGCCTAGAGGAAGCCATCTCTAAGGTTTTGAACTGCAGATCCTATCATCTCTCTATACAGTACTATCTAAGACTGATGGAAATTGAACTTCAGTAGTATCTGAAGAACCACATGTTGCCCACTTGAGGTCAATACAGGATAGACTGCACTTGTCCTGAAGTGGAAAGATACTGCAAAGAAAAACACAGGAATTTCCACAAGGCAAGCCACACCAAACACAGGGGGACATGGCAAGTTATCAGTACATTTTAGTTATATGATTTTTTGTCTTGGGAACCCAACAGAACTTCTAAGTCTACATTCCTGTGACGCTACTTTTCCCAATATCTGAAATTAATACAAATGTGCTTCACTGCCTGCACCTTAAATACCTTGATTGTCTTATGTTACAAGAGAAGGGATTAAAATTATGTCAAATTACTAGTCCTCAGGTACTACCTTTTTATTTTAAAGAAATGAAGTCACTTCACATGTAGGTCTTACTTTTCTGCAAAAATTTCCAACCTTCTTTTTATTTGTTTTCCTATTTGCTTGTATGATTGCTTCATTTTCTAATTTTCTCTGGAATCCTTTTAGTGTTCATGTCAGGTGTACACAACATGCCATGGCTAACTGTAGGTAACTGAGATGCCAGGGTGTGTTATGGCCATGTATCTGGTCAGATAACTGACTGTATAACAGAGGTATACCAAAGTCAAGGCAATTTATTCAAACCTTACATGAACCCCAGGAGGATTCTGGTCAATGAGTTAATCTTCCTTCACAGTTTGAAACTCAACTGTGGAGAAGTAAGAAGGAGATTCCAGTGGGGAGGATTTTATTTAGTCAGGAAGTATTTTTTTTATAATAATACAATATCAAAGCTCTCTCTAACAGCCTAAGAAACAGGAATAGTTGGGAAGTGTACAACAGAAAGACACCCCATTGTTTACAAATATTTGATTAAAGATAGGGTTGCCAGGTCAGTATCGTCCCACTCTCCGTGATTTCAAGGCCAAAACATCAGACTATGGTGGTGATGACTGAGTGGCACTGAAGACAACTATCGGGACATCACTGGAGGAATTATTCTGCAGGATTTACACTATAGCTGTTGTGACTTGCGAAACATGAAGATTTGTGAGCTGTGATGCTGGTGCTCCACTTCTAGCTCGCTGCAAATGACACAATGGGTTTAGTGTTGGTACTCTAAAAAGGCCCTTGTGCAGTTTGGAGCAATGTACACAAGCATCTTCACAGTTAGGGCTTGTCTGGATAGGCAAAAATACTGCAGCAAATAAGCATGAGCATGCACAGTTTGTCCCAGAGAGAATCAGGACTTAGTGAGATCAACACCTACACTGCATCACAAAAGCCAGGTCCTCTAGGCTTCCCAGGAAAAAAAAATCATATAAACTTCTTCCTCCCTGGAGCTTTACCTTCAGAATCCATCCCTCTCAATGTTAAAAGGTAATTAAAGGGTGACATAAGTTTCTGTTCTGGAATCTTTGACATGGAAATGAACTCTGCAGGAAGTTCTGTAGAGCTAAACTCCACCCCCACAACAAATCCAAGTTCAAAATAATCCCAGTTTCCCAGTGATCAAAAAGATGTGGAAGGTAGGGAGAAAGGCAGAGCTCTAGTGAAATGCAGCTTTGTGTTATTTGATCAGCAGAAAAAAAACATTACCAACAGGAACTGTGCTGGTGATTTTGCTTCCATGTGGACAAACCCTTGCACTAGCTGGGAATGAGTGGAGATGGATGGCCAGGCTTTAAAAGCATCTCACATCAGATCCACATAAACATGAAACTATTTTCTCCACCAGCACTATTCACCTTGCGATTTGTCTCCTTGCCTTGAGATCATGAGTAGCACAACTATCTAATTACATTTCAGTCAGTACTCAGAGATCAGGTAATCCTATGTCTGGGAATAGTCAAATATTAATGGAAGATCCAGTGTTGACAACATTGATAGGAACACATGTTGGTAAAAATAATTTGTTTAATTTTTACCTATTAATAGGCAGGATTAGATATTTCATTGAATTTAATATTAGGGTTGTTGCCCAGATCCTAATTCTTGTAGACAACTGTGCATCCTTCTCCTGGGCACACACTTTCACATCTTTTTTCCTCTTTGGACAAGAAGTCCTACTTCCTCAGCCCTCACACATGTCTTGACAGCATCTTTGGTAGTGCATACTTGTGTCTGGGTGCAATTACACCAAGAAAATGAATCAGGGGAGGGATGAGGGTTTTTGAAATCGGTTTAAAGTCACGTGGTAGTAATGTGGTTTTTGAGTCGGTGTGTGAGTCCTCTTTGCAAAATGTTTAGTCCGTTTTAAAACTGTGTTGTATATCGATCAAGGGAGTTACACAGGCTTTTAGAATTGTTGTATTTGAGGCTTTGTCCTTTACCCATCCACCCTCTCACAGCCAATAGCCACTGCTGATATGGTGTTCCTGGCATCCATTACTTAACAAACCCACAGACACAATTTATACTAACTGAGGCATTCATATATGCCAAGACAATTCAAAACAAATCGATTTCACAAGTGATTTAAAATAAACAACCCTCTCACAGCCAAGCAAAACACCTTACTTTTCAACCAAAACCACACACTTTGTGGGCCAAATATCCTGTGCTTCCCTGTACATCATGCAGTTGGGATGTTGAAAATCGATTTGAATCATGCTAACCCCGTTTCAAAAGCAGATTTGTTTTCCATGTGTAACTGAGCCCACTGTTTGTTTAACCTCAGTGTCTGAACTTTTGTTTTCCCCTTCAAATGTAACATGCTGGGACATTGATTTTCTTTATTTTGCACATAGAGTTACTAGAATTTATAATCTCACTGCAGCAATAGGCTTCGGAGGAGGACAGTGAGACAAAAAAATGTAACTGGCTATTTTGTAAGCAAGAAACAGAAACAAGAAACAATCTTGTGCCACCTTAAGGTTAACAAGAAGGTTTCTTATCAGCATCTGACAAAGCTGACTCAAGTCCACAAAAACTGATGTCCTCATAAATATGTTACCCTTTAAGATGCTGCAATACACTTTTGTCAGTTGTCAGGCAAAAGACATGATAACAACTCAGCCCCTGCGAGCTGAAACTGAAGACAAGCTAGCACACCCTCTTTCTTCCTGAAAAAGAATAGCATTGGGCATGGAAGGTGTCAAATCCTGCCCCCCCTCTTTCTATTGTACATACTGTCTCCTTGAAAGGGTATTCTAGGATCTGAAGAAATACTTGGAATATTTCCAGGAGTCTAATGCTGAGAACTAGAGCCAAGAGAGACTGATGATGCAACCTCTCTCCCCAATCCCCTACTAAAATCCTGACAAGAAACACAGACAAGCTCAAACACTCACAATTCACTCTAGTATAACCTCAGAGTAATATGGGTGGAAGGATTACCCACTCTTGTTTTGGGCTTTTGCATAAAGATCACATGCCTTCTTTCCCCCCCACCCTTATTGTACTCAGGTGTGCACCCTCAAGTATCATTGGAAAGTAAGAAGTGGCCCAGGAAGAGAGATTTCACCAGGATCTTTGTTCTGGTCTTTCCTTTACACCATTTGCGAAAAATCAGCCGGGACCCTCAAAAGGTAAATGTCTCATACGCAGAGGCATAAACGTCTCTAGACAGTTGCCCTTTCCTCTTTGCTATGTTTCTGGCTGCCTTTTTCAAAAGCTGGTTGTTTTCTCTCTTATAGCAAAAAGAGAGTGTGATCTTTCCCAGGGGGGTAGAGGCCTTCAGAAAGAATGCTGGATTCTCTCCTTCCAACCAAACAGCACTCTTGTGTCTATTTAGAAATACCACTGAGTTCAATACATTCCGTCTCTGATTGATTTGGGATAGTTTTCTATCTGAGGGAAAAGAAATAATCAAGCCATATTTTTTTCCAGCCTCCCCCAATTCTCCCACCATATGTGTGCTTGATCAGTCCCTTACCCTTGTCATAGCCCATGCTGATGTGCAGGAGGCTGGTGAGAAGAAGGGTCCTCAGCATTTTGGTTCTGCTTTGTCCCATTGTGTGGGTTTCTGAACTGCAGGCCAGTTCTGCAGAGGGCAGATGAAGAGCTACTGCAGATCAGCCTGGGTTAATGTTGAACCAGCATGAAGAAATAGGAACCAGGTCACAGTGTGTCATGGACAGTAATGCTGAGAATCTCCCCAATTCACCCACCCTATTTTCCTTCTGTGCATTTTTGCTGTCTTACTGCTTCATTGGCATTAGCTACCAATGAATTAAAAATGACCTCAGACATACATTGAGTTTGTTTAGTTCCATAATATCAAATAAACTAAAAGTCACCACTACCCCAGTGCTTTATGAAATGATATAAAAACCATTTCTTGCTCAGGATATGGGATGTTGTGGATTAAAATAAATAAATGGTCATGTGCAATTTAGGGATCTAAATGCTATAAAGATTTCATTCACGTGTCATCAGAAGTTCTACGTCCAAATCTTTGATCACAGGATACATCTGCTCCAAAGGTCAGCTATCACCATTTCCATGTGTCATGACTTCTGACAAACTATCTGGCAGCCTGGTGATTCCCTTTTCTCTGGTAATGAGCATACCCTTTGGTGCTTGTCTAGCCAAGGAAGCTACAACACAGTAGGTTAAATTTACCTAGAGTGTCGTGCAGCTAATTTAAGATGAAATTAATACAAGGACTGATTAGACACAGACAGATACAAACAGATCATTCGTTACTTTCTTGCAGCCTAATGTGTCAACTGCCTCCATGGAAAATTACTCTGTTTTAAGTAAGGCTATCAGATGTTGGTTTAACTTGCAGGCCAAGGCGCCTTGCCCATTACTGTGTACAGTGGTGCCTCGACTTACAAATGTCTCGACATACGACCATTTTGAGTTGCTACCAGCTCCAATCGCAAAATTTTGCTTCGACTTGCAGCTGGAGCTTCGAGTTACAACCAGAAAAAGGCAGGGAAAAAAGTCGGGAAATTCAAATTACAGCACTAACTGTTGGTCAGTGAAGAGCTTCTTTGTAGCTCTTTCGCCCCAATGGTTAGTGTGCGCGCATTTGCAGAGAGGTTTCGGACTGCCTGGTGCTGCTTTGTGCTTCTGGGTGAGTACATTTACAGGGTTTTGCAGGGTGGGTTTGGGTTTCGGGGGGTTATGTTTCTGTGCTGTGATTTTTTTTTTTTTTTTGGTGAGCGTTTTTTCCCCAAGACAGCTCATAACAGATGAAGAAAGAAATGTAAAAACAATAAACATCACATTAAAAACAATTAAACATACATTAAGATTTAAACAATCAACTATCAAAACAATTGAAAACATTTTAAAACCTGCAAGTTAAGAATGAGCATTCATGAGATAACTTACTGCTTAAAGGCTTGTCTGAAGATGAAGGTCTTTACCTGACAATGGAAGGACAAGAGGGAGCCAACGTGCTTCTCTGGGCAGTGCATTCCAAAGCCTGGGAGCAGCCACTAAGAAGACCCTCTCTCTTGTCCTTACCAAGCAAGCTTGGGAAGATGGTGGAAATGAGAGTAGACCCCCTCAGACGATCTTTAAAGTTGAGAAGGCTCATATGAAGTGATATGATCTGTCAAATATAATGGACCCAAGCTATATAGGTAATAAGCAGCACTCTGAATTGGGCCCAGAAACAGATTGGCAGCCAATGAAGAGTTAAATTCCCCAGTGTGTATCCCAGGAGAACAGCCAACATGTGTAGCCTTGGACAAGCTGCCCAGCTCCAGGACACCCCTAGAAGAAGGGAAAGGTAAACCACTTCTCTATGCCCAGAAAACCCTGAAAAGGGTTTGTTTAGTTGTTCAGTCATGTCCGACTCTTCGTGACCCCATGGACCAGAGCACACCAGGCCCTCCTATCTGCCACTGCCTCCCGGAGTTGTGTCAAATTCATATTGGTTGCTTCAATGACACTGTCCAACCATCTTGTCCTCTGTTGTCCCCTTCTCCTCTTGCCTTCATATTTTCCTAACATCAGTGTCTTTTCCAGGGAGTCTTCTCTTCTCATGAGATGGCCAAAGTATTGGAGCCTCAGCTTCAGGATTTGTCCTTCCAGTGAGCACTGAGGGTTGATTTCCTTTAGAATTGATAAGTTTGTTCCCTTTGCAGTCCAGGGGACTCTCAAGATCCTCCTCCAGCACCACAGTTCAAAAGCATCAATTCTTTGGCAGTCAACTTTCTTTATGATCCAGCTCTCACTTCCATACGTCACTACAGGAAAAACCATAGCTTTAACTATGCGGACTTTTGTTGGCAAGGTGATGTCTCTGCTTTTTAAGATGCTGTCAAGGTTTGTCATGGCTTTCCTCCCCAGAAGCAGGCGTCTTTTAATTTCGGGGCTGCTGTCTCCATCTGCAGTGATAATGGAGCCCAAGAAAGTAAAATCTGTCACTGCCTCCATATCTTCCCCTTCTATTTCCCAGGAGGTGATGGGACCAGTGGCCATGCTCTTAGTTTTTTTGATGTTGAGCTTCAGGCCGTTTTTTGCACTCTCCTCTTTCATCCTCATTACAAGATTCCTTAATTCCTCCTCACTTTCTGCCATCAGAGCGGTATCATCTGCATATCAGAGGTTGTTGATATTTCTTCTGGCAATCTTAATTCCGGTTTGGGATTCCTCCAGTCCAGTCTTTCGCATGATGTATTCTGCATATAAGTTAAATAAGCAGGGAGACAATATACAGCCTTGTCGTACTCCTTTCCCAATTTTGAACCAATCAGTTGTTCCTCTGCCCCTTCGGAATCCAGCTTGTACTTCTGGGAGTTCTCGGTCCACATACTGGAGGATTTTGAGCATAACCTTGCTAGTGTGTGAAATGAGTGCAATTATACGGTAGTTGGAACATTCTTTGGCACTGCCCTTCTTAGGGATTTGGGATATAAACTGATCTTTTCCTGTCCTCTGGCCACTGTTGAGTTTTTCCAAACTTGTTGGCATATTGAATGTAGCACCTTAAAAGCGTCATCTTTTAAGATTTTGAATAGTTCAACCGGAATGCCATCACCTACACTGGCCTTGTTGTTAGCCAAGCTTTCTTAATAAGCAGAGACTTCACCTTGCCAACAAAAGTCCGAATAGTCAAAGCTATGGTTTTTCCTGTCGTGATGTATGGAAGTGAGAGCTGGACCATAAAGAAAGCTGACTGCCAAAGAATTGATGCTTTTGAACTGTGGTGCTGGAGGAGGCTCTTGAGAGTCCTCTGGACTGCAAAGTGTGAGGCCCCCAAAATGGAGGCCTTAGTGGGAGTGCCATCGCTCTCGAAGAGAACCCTTCACACTCAAACATCCCCACCTCCGTCCCTAACGCGTCGGGAAGAGAAAGGTGTGGAGACCCCAGATTGGGAACAAGAGGTCACCGAACCCCTTACCTTAAATAAGGGGGTAGATACGGGAGATTTGGAGGCGACTATGAAAGGGTTAACCCTTACCCCAGAACCCGGGGGATCTTTGGCGGGAAGACGGAGGGAGGAGTTTGAGGCAGTGGCGGGAGATATAAGAGGGAAGCCGGCGGAGATACCGGGGGGATGGGAGTGGATCTGGATGGAGGATCCCTGGACCCACAAGTGGGAGCAGGTCCGTGTCCCCCATGAAGAGGCAGAGAAACGCCGTCAGCTTGGGCTAAAGCCTCGTCCTTCATATTGGGTCGAGACAGAGGCCAAGGAGTGGAGAAGGAAGCTCCGGGAAGAAAGGGAAGCTGTAGCTCGAGAGCTAGAAAGGAAAAAACAATGGCATATAGCCGAATTGAGGAAGTTGGGGGGTTACCCGGTCCCTGGGGAGTCAAAGGAGGAGACGGGTCATCCTGGGGCGAGTGGAGCGGGGATGAAGAGACTTTACCGCTGATATCTCTGGACGAAGAATTGGACCCTGGGCAGGGAACTGTGCCGTTATTAACAGGACCTTGGAACCCAGAGATGACAAATCCTTTTATAAACGGTTTATGGACCCCGTTAAAGCCGAGCAATGTGTTGCAAGAATCTTTGAACCCCTTTTTAGGGGTGAACCCAGTTGGAGTTGATGTTGCAATAAATACTGAACCATTCGATTTACCTCAACCGACTCGTCCTTTATTTGAAGAACCGACAGCCCCAAAAACTGAACCCTCACACAAAGGGAACAAACTTATCCATTCTAAAGGAAACCAACCCTTAGTGCTCACTGGAAGGACAAATCCTGAAGCTGAGGCTCCAATACTTTGGCCATCTCATGAGAAGAGAAGACTCCCTGGAAAAGAGTTAGGAAAGTGTGAAAGCAGGAGGAGAAGGGGATGACAGAGGATGAGATGGTTGGACAGTGTCATCGAAGCGATCAACATGAATTTGACCAAACTCCGGGAGGCAGTGGAAGACAGGAGGGCCTGGTGTGCTCTGGTCCATGGAGTCACAAAGAGTCAGACACGACTAAACAACAACATGTCATTAACATATTTGAGGCTGAACTGCAATCTTATAAAATTACTACAATAAAACTATTTAGCCGGTGAAGAACTTCAAATACCTCAGAAAGTTTAAATGGCAGCTGAGTTCAAGGACCCAGAGGATGAGCCCTTGAACTCAATCTAATGTTTCTTTCTCAGTCTAATGTCTGTGACTATATGATTGTCATATTTACAGACAGTCTTGCTCTAACGTCTGCGGAAGTGGACCTGATCCATGAAAGCTCACATAAAAAATATAGCAGTTGGGCTATAAAGTGCCACAATGTTTTTTGTCTTCGTGTGTGTCTCTGTGTATGTGTGTTTGTAACTGTGTGTCTGTATATGTCTCTGTGAGTTTGTTTGTCTCATATGTTTACAAGGACTAACATAGCTACTTCTTTAAAAAATGAAACTTAGTGCAGTCGGTAAGCACTTCTCTCAACATTTTGGACTCCACACACTTTGAAGGACAGCTATGATGGGGCTGTAGAAAACACATTTAGGATTTCATGGTACATGAAAGTACCAATGTTGAGAGGTTATTACCTAGGGGTGTCCCAATTTATTTGACGGCTTGTTAGGGACATTCCAGGGATATCTGACCACTTGGCTCCTGGAAACATACAGCAGGATCTGAGAACACTTGCAAGTTGTTTTCACTTTAACTAGGATAAGACTCAGAGAGCTAATAAATGTAGCTTGCACATATAAATATACGGGAGCTTATTAACATATATAAACATACGTGTTTTATTTGTGTTGAAAAATCTCTGAACATTAAGAGTTAGTATGAACATATGTGCACAGGCGCTCCTAATACCTGAACTTGAACAGCTGGAGAAGGAGGCCTCTTACTTCAAAAGAATCTCGAGATTGTAACAGCTAGAAGTACAGAATTTGGCATAAATAATAGTGAGATCCCTAGTTAAATAAAGCGCTAAACTACAGCTCAAATGGCCATGTAAACTGAGGCATTGTGGAAGTTGTAGTCTTTTCACTGAAACCGCGAGACCTGAAAATACCAAAAAAACACTCCAAAACCAGAAAACCCATATTCCTGAATTTCTAGATTAAATTACTAGATATTTTATATCTTGACAGAGATCCTCCTGACAATTACTGTCAAAATAAGTTACCTAAGGAATTCTGGCAGATGTGGTCCTCTTACAGAAACAGTCAAAGCCAAAAAGATAAAATGTTGTGTTTATATTGTTGATTTCCCAGCTAAAATAACTGGATAGGTGATATCTTGACTGGTTACAATGCCTGGGGGATTCTGGGAACAAGCAGAGCAGTAGAACAAATATCTTCTGAATACTGTGCTGTGTACTGAAGTAGAGAGAGAGAAAAAAAGGCAAGAGTGGGGAAAATGTCATGATGGGACTAAAAAGGCCAATGTGGAGGGAAAATTAAGGTGGGTAAAGAAAAGAGATAGAGCACTGGGATGGGACTAATAGAATAAAGTGGGATAGATTCACTCCTACCATCATCCATTTAAGGACCAATGGACTGTGACCTTGTTTTAAATGGACTGTGACCAATGGACTCTCTCTTGTTTTAAACCATATGGCAGTAGTCAGGGACTTCTGACTGGAGAAGGAAGACTATGAAAAAGATGCAGACAACTATTGTTGTTATTACACGTTGTCAAGCCCTCCTTGAATTATGGCAACCCTATGAAGGAGCAATCTTCAAAACGTTCTGTCCTCGACAGCCCTGCTCACCTCTTGTAAACTCAAGCCTATAATTCCTCTAGGGAGACAATCCATCTTGCCTTTGATTTTCCTTTTTTTCCTGTTGCCTTCAACCTTCCCAGCATTATTGTTTTTTTACAGATAACCTTGCTTTCTCATGATATGTGCCCAAAGTATAAAAGCCTCAGTTAATTATTTTTGCCTCCAGAGACAGGCTTAATTTGCTCAAGGACCCACTTCTGATTTCTTGGTTGCAGTCTCCATTTGGATTGAACCAAGATATACAAAATATTTAACAATTTAAATTCCTTCATTGTCAACATTAAAGTTGTGTAGTTTGCCTGTAGTAATTATTTTCTTCTTAATGTTCATCTGCAGTCCTGCTTTGGCACTTTCTTCTTTCACATTCACTAAAAGTCATTCCAAGTCATTGCTGCTTTCCTCCAGTAAGATGATGTCATCTGCATATTAATTTGTCTGACAGTTTTGCCTATAAGAAACCATTCTGTCTCTCCATAGTCTGTTCTAACAGTAGCTTCTTGACCACAATACAGGCTGTGCCTCAGGACAATCAAGTTCTGAGGCACACCCATTTTTTCAGAACAACCCACAGTCAACTGCTAAATTCAGTTAATCACTTGGAATATATGTATTTGGAGAGTCCAAATTAGCTTTCAGTTTGCTTAAGTTCAGCTTTTTCCTTTTGGTTATCATTTAGAATAAACAGTAAAACAGTGGACAGACACTCTGGTTCTTGGGGTCTTTCTGTTCTACTAAATTTCTCTTTTTCTCAAACAGGTTTCTAGTCAGTATTTGTTCTGTCTATCACAGGCAAGTAAATATTAGCATTAGGGCAGCTGGGAAATAACTCTTTGGCCACTTGAACAAAGAGCAGTTATACAGTCTCCTCTTGCAACTGAGAGCAGGGTTTAATGAACAGGGAGATAACATACAAACGCCATATAGCAAAGAGAATAGTGAGAAAGGCTCAGTGAAAGGAAGAAACACAGGAAGTTTATGAACCAAATACAGTTTTGTCTAGTTGCTAATATTCTGTCAATTAGGCTGAGTTATTACACAATAAAAGTTTTACCTGGAAATACAGCCCACCATGACATCCCAGGAATGTCAAACAAGAGAGTGGTGGAATCTCTTAAAGTGACTGCAGCCATTCTTGTGACAAAGGCTTTAGTGCAGAACAGCCAGGAAAGGGATCTATCGCCAAGCTGATTGGGGCTATGGCCTCCTGTTGGCAATGTGTGCCCACCATTGAAATTTGAAAGACAATTAACATCTACCATATTTTGCTGCTAGGTTT
Source organism: Pogona vitticeps (assembly GCF_051106095.1). Taxonomy (NCBI): domain Eukaryota; kingdom Metazoa; phylum Chordata; class Lepidosauria; order Squamata; family Agamidae; genus Pogona; species Pogona vitticeps. The sequence continues at coordinate 292,019,909 of NC_135783.1, read as the reverse complement.
TGTGGTCCTGTTTAGAGCTCAGGATTAGTAAAAGGGAAGCAGCCATATAGGACAGTTCTGACTTCCATATAAAGGGAATCATTGAGAGTGTAGACCAGTGGTGGCGAAACATTTTGGGCCCAAGTGCCCAAACTGGAAAACAAAACAAAACAAAACACACAGTGGGAGCTGTGGGACAGGAAGTGGTGGTGGAAGGGGGAATCTCGAGCACAGAGGTGCCTCGAGACCCCACTCCAGATCCGCTGGCACCGTGGCTGCAGCTGCATCCTGAGGTTTGGATGTGTGGGGGGGGGAGTAGTGATCTGGCGACTTATGGCTCGATTGCCTGCAGAAAGGGATCCGCGTGCCATCTGCGGCACGCATGCCATAGATTCGCCAACACTGGTGTAGGCCATAGGTTCATAACCTGTGGTTTGCAGACCCTCAGGAGGCCTCAATGTCCTCACTGGGGTCTGTGAAGGCTTGAAGAAATGTGATGATCTTTTACAGTTAAAATAGGAATAAAAAATGAATGCAACCAAGCAAGCAAGAAAAATAAACGTAGGACAAAACCTTAGTTTCTCTTGCTTGTTTGGGTAAAACTTGGCTTTTCTAACCTATTGCCTCCATTAAAAACAAAAACAAAAATTGTTTATGAAAACAACTGTTTGATAGCAAATAACCATCTGATATTTCTGCACATGGAAGAACATGCAAATGAATGACACCGAGTAGCTGAAAAACAGTACGTGGCATTTCTTGCTACAGTCAGAAGAGAGAGTTGGAATCAGTCAGTGTCAGTGTGAGTAAGCGTTTAGAAAGCCTTCATTACTGTGTTTCTTCTTCGATTTCTGCTAATAAAACCATTTGATTATTGTTGGGTAAAGTGACATTTCCATATTATCACAGTAAATTTTGTAACAATGCGTTTTGCCATCACTGCTCTAGTATCTGTTATAGTAACAGATAATGAGAACCCAGTTCTAAAAATGCCCCTTCAAGAAATAAACCTCACTGTGTCTCAACACAGTAAGTATGTATCTGCTTCTACAATCTTTGCAATCTTTGCAGTGCTTCAAGGGCACATGGATGCTTTTATTTACTCTTTTCATCTGAGGGCGTATCTGATGTTTGAGCTGCTCTTGTTGTATATTTTAATGTTATGTGACTATTATAAACCAACTTAGAAGGCTAATTTATCCTGGATGGTGTCCAGTGATAGTATACCAGAATCTGGACACCAGCACATGCATGAAAATGTAAGTAAAATCATTTTTAATCCAGCACCAGAACTTGCATTAATCAGGAGGATTCCCTGTGCGAATCAGGGACATAATGTAGTAATTTCCACGTTGAATACCATGACATGTGACAGTCTTCAACAGCCGGTTTGGCTAATACAACTGTCACTCTCTCTTATCACTCACTCGTTAAAATTTATCACCTCATCGTAGTTGCTTAAAACTATGAGAACAAGCACTCCATGTTGATAGAGAAGCAAGCAAAAGTCCCCTACCCCACCTCACCACGAAACCTTGGCAAAGTTAGACCAAGATACGTGCTTGACATCACGACAAGCCTGGGAGGAAGACAAAGAGTTTGGCTCACATACAGATTTCCTGTTTGGGCTTTAGTGAGATCACTTTACAACTGCGTCAATATTTGAAACATACAAAAGCTGGAGTAGTTTTCTGGCTGGAACAGCTGGGGGGATGTACACCAGAGATTGCATAAAGGCACTCCAAATCTAAAGAAGAGTGCCACACTGTGGCTTACAATGTAGGTTAACTACTGGTAAAGGGAAAAGAACACAACCATCAAATTGGTGATTTGCACTGTGTAGTCATTTTTCAGAATGACTAGTTGGAAATGTGAGAATTGGAGACATAGCTTTAAAAAAAACCTTACCTGACAGAACCTACCAGTTGTTAAGTTGCAGCTGGCTCATTTCATGCCTGCAAGAAGCAAATGTGGTAAATGGGCACTGGCAACTACCTAATCAGCAGCATCCAATATATCCAAGACACTGAGTGAAGGGCATACTCTTAATATTTTCTGGTATAACTGAGACTCAATTTTGGGTCAGAGTGAATAAGAAATAATTATGTAACTTCACCAGCCTCAAATGCTCCGAGTGATCTCAGCTTGCCCCCCTCTTGGGAGGCACAGTGGGGATTCAAACTTCTGACCTCTGGTTTCACAGTCAACCATTCCAACCCAATGAGCTATATCAGCTCTCTAGATCAGAGGTGCATAGAATAAAATCTCTTCCTAGTTATATATTTTCAGACTCTCAAATTCTGAAGAGATTATCATTACTGGGAGGACAAAAGAGAATTATTATAAAGAACTGTGGAGACACAACAACATACTACAGAACTGTTGTTGTTATGTGCCGTCAAACTGAAACCAACTTACAGCAAACCTGACAGGGGTAAGTATAGTATTTAAGAAGTGGTCTCTCCAGTTCCCCAGTGAGTTTCCATGGCTGTGCAGGGAATCAAACACTGTTCTCCAGAGTTCGAGTCCATCACTCTATCCCTCACACCACACTGGGTACACACTACAGAACTACTAAGGACTAAAACCTCTCAGTTAAAGATAATTCAAACTAACAATGCTGACAGCATTAAAATAATGCCTAGCGAAGGTACTTCCCCTGGGAATAACGGCTGGCTTAATACACAGAATCTATATCAATCCCTTCTCTGTACAACCTTGAGAAACAGTGTTGGAACCCAGTCTCAGCCAAATGTTCTCCTCCTGGCCTTCCATGTTTCTAAACTAACTGGTAGAGTGTTATAGGTCAGATGTTCTTCCCAGAGGAAGGTCTTCCCTAAGCATCCTTTTAATGATATCAACATTCTTTTAAAATCAAGCTAGTGCTGGTGTCAGAGCTTTTCTTGAATCTTGAGTTGCACAAGACATGGCCACTCTTTTTAAAAGTTACAATGCAGTGGAATCATATTTAGATACCAACCTTCTTGTGCTCATTCTTATGCCAGTTATTCCTTTGAATGTGAAACTTCTGATGTTGTAGCTGGTGTACTCTTGCCAAACATATTGCCTTTCCTCCAGTGATGTCAAAGTGGCACAGGCGGCTCTCCTACGCTCCACTTTTTCCTCATATCAACCCTGTGAGGTAGCAGAAGCTGAGAGAAATTGTGCTCCAAGGCTACCTTCAGAGTTTCATGACCATGATTTGAAGCCAGGTCTCTTCAGTGTTACTACACTTTTACATCAAACTGGCTCTCCAAATTATCCAACATCAAGTTCTTGACCCTCATGTTGCCCCTCTTAAGCACAGGGAGATCACACTTGGACATACTCAAATGATTTTAATGTGATTTATAAAGACTAGCAGTCATGTTCCCACCTCAATCTCAACCACTTCAGCCACAGTGCTAAAACCAACACCCTCCTGAATAATGAGCAAGTCACTGGCGGTGCCCTCCTCCTGAACTATGATACATTCTTCCTCAGCATCTGAGAGTATGGTATTCATTACATCTTCATCTCCAGGAGAATTTTGCTGTGCCGCAGCATAGTGCCCATTACTGGTGCTGCAAAATTTGGCGTTGTTCTTCGGCACTGCTGCATCTATCGAGTGCACAAGCAGCACTGTGGGCTGTTCTAAAGTTTGCAACTGCTGGGTGCCTCTCCCACTGCCAGCTGGAGAGAGATCCCTGTTCAGGTTGCTGTTGTGCTCAAGCTGATGTCGCCACAGACTCCGGGGCAGAGCATAGCCCATGCCACAAACATTACATCGGTGGGGCTTGTCATCATGGTGGGCTTTCTGGTGGCGCCGGAGCTTCGTGGCTAAAGGATAGGATTTGGGGCACAGATGGCAGCGGAAGGGGCGCTCGCCTGTGTGCAGGCGCTCATGTGCTCGTAGTGTGTGTGGATCACGCAGTGCCTTCCCACAGACTGTGCAGAAGTGAGCTTCACCTGTATGAGAGATCATGTGGCGGCGCAGCTCAGGGCGCTGGGGGAAAGCGTCTCCACAGAAGTGGCAGCGATAAGGGCGCTCTCCTGTATGGAGGCGGAGATGCCCACGCAGGTTGCCTTGCTGCCGGAAAGCTTTGGAACAGTAGGGGCAAGTATAGGGGCGTTCCCCTGTGTGCAGTCGCATATGATTGCGCAGTGATCCAGGGTTGGCTAGGTCCCGCCCACATATGACACACTGACAGGCATCTACAGCAGAAGGAGTTGGCTTCTTCACTTGGTGTGTTTTGCGGTGGATACGGAGAGAGGGGCGTCGAGCAAAGGACTTCCCACATTCTGGGCAGACAAAAGGGCGCTGGCCTGTGTGCAGGACCTGGTGTTCTCGAAGGTCACGTTTGGTGCCATACGCCTTGTGGCACTGTGGGCAGGGGAAAGGCCGCACCCCTTGATGGCCCAAGATATGTGCTTTGAAACTCTCCTCTGAACTATAGCTCTTGCCACACTCCATGCACAGAAATGGTTTGTGATCAGTGTGCACAAAGCGATGTTTTTTCAGATGGCAAAGCTGCAGGAAGGCTTTACCACATTCTTCGCACTGATACCGTCGTTCACTGCCTCTCTCCCTCGTGAGTGGAAGTGGGCTCATCTTGCTGTGAGACTTCTCCTCTTGTTTGGTATTCCCTCCTTGCTTCCTCCTTCTGTCCCTGCGTGTGGGCATGGCACAACCAGGGGGGACCTCTTCCACACAAGATGAGACCTTCAGCTGCTGAACCTTCTCAGGCAAGGAAGTCTTGAGTGAAACTACACTGGACAGTGGCTGTGAAGACGTTTCACCCAATGTTGACTCTGCTGCCGTCTCTGTCGTTAGATCTGCCAGAGAATCTGGCGCATCTTCTTTGCCTTCACTGTCTTCACCTATGGTGCAGCTCACGAACTGCTGGCTCTCTTCTCTCTGTTCCTTGGTCTTCGTCAGAAGCCTGGTTTCATTCCTTTTCTTGTCTTCCTCATCTGAATGAAGGGGCTGTTCAGTTTTCACCTTTTTATTCAGCCTAGGAACACAAGGGGCTCTTGCTTTGTGTTCCACAATCTTGAATATATCAGGAACGCCTGTAAATTGGAATCCACAGCAGTTAGTTTTCTTAACAAGGCAAGATAACCTTTGACATTTAAAAGAAAACGCTCTGTGTTTCTATTCATCATCCCACTACCTGCCACCATCATGTTGAATGGAGGAATGTGGTTCACTACAGAAGCTCAGGGTACTCCCACTGATCAAAGCTCTTGTTCTAAGAATGTAAACAGAAGTGGTCTGAGATATAGCATTCTGCCTGAATAATACCCTCCATTTTAAAGATTATAGGAAGAATACTTCAGTATTCACTACATCATCATTTATGGAAGTACAGTATCCTCTTTTCCAGACCTTTAAAAGTTTTCTTTTTAGATTACAGCCCTCTAAATCTCTTGTACAACATGACCAATTTTAATCACAAAATAATGTTTACAAGTTTGTTCCATTCCTTAAAATATATCATTTTGAAATTATGAAAATAATGTGCTACAGTAACAGTTTCATTCTAACCTTTCTCTTATGCATAATGGATTTTTCCCTAAGTGCTTGGCTACCAAATTTAAAATAAGGTAACTGAATGTATAAAAAGGAGCATTGAAACATACCACATATTTCAAAAACTTTGCAGTTTTGTGCATTTTTAAAAGAAAGCAAGAACAGCCACATTGAATCAACTTACTTGCAGTTGTGGTTAATGATGTGTGTTATGTATCATCAAGTTTCATTCAATGGCTTTCAAATAAGTGCAATATTTAAGAAGTGGTTTGATCAGTGCTATTCCACCAATGAGTTTCCTAAATGGGGTTTCAAACCCAGGTCTCCTGAGTTCTAGTCTGTCATTCTATCTATTACATCATACTGTGGTGACTGGTATCCTGGATTATTTCTTTAGACATCAAAGGCAGAGACAGCCTCCCATTTCAATTAAAAACATTGTTAAAGAAGGGAACATAGATACAGAATAATGTCAAAGGAGCTGTACTTCCACATATACATCTTTGAGAGAAAGTGAAAAAGTCCAAAAAATGTGATTAGTTCCAGCATCAGGAAAAAAGACGTGGCCATGTATCTGATGGAGTCATGAATACATCATAAAAATGTATATGGACATGCCAATAACCATATAAACTGTACCTATAAGACCAGACATATATGCAGACTAAATGAAGAGTAGAAAAGGCATTATTTGATTTATAGTAGATTACTATATTTTAAAAAAATGTTACAGCAATTGTCAGAGTGTAATAGAGTTAAACTAATATATTTGTTTTTATAGCTGTTTGGTATTTCCTGGGATTTACAGTTCTGTGAGTGGATGGCATTAAGATTTTTAAGTTGAGAAATTTCAACACCTAATCAAATCACAGTTTGAACACTTCTTCTGGAGAAATCATGATACCTCAAATGAGATGAAATAATACAGGTGTGCAGTACAGATCTCTGATCAGATACACATAATGGCATGACTGGGGGGGGGGATTTTGGTTCACAACATATACTTCTCAAAGAAACAGCTTCCTGCAGTATTCTATTACCACAGCAAAGCACTGCTGACAAGATGGCGCTGGCTGACAAGATGTTGCTGAGCCAAACATAGGCTAGTGCATAAAGGGCTGGAAAATGTTGAACTTCTGTTCAGCACTGTGTTTACAGAGTGGTCTCCAGCAAGTCTTACACTCTCCTAGATGCAGTTCCATAGTCATTCAAATCAAGACATGGAACACCAACTTTTCAGAGTTTTATTCCCAACAAGAGAGAGCACAATTTTCAAATTTACTTCCCCCCCCCATAGAGTGGGAAAATCTCAGTGCCTTCCACCACAGTATCAGAAATGTAGAAGTGTTTAAACTTAACCTTTCTAAAAGCCAGACAGACTTTATATAACTATTGCTATTGAATTTTGCTAGTTTGCAAATTGGGGAGAATTCCTATGTTCTATGAAAAGAACCCACCTAATCCAAACTCTCCTTGCAAAAGGAAAAACAAAACAGTTTCCAGTACCAATAAACTAGATCAAGACTGAATATTAATTAAAACTTCCAAACACCATTGCAAAACAGTGGTTTATGGTACAAGTATTTAAATAGATAAATACAGTGGTGCCTCGCTAGACGATGATAATCCGTTCCACTGAAATAGCTGTTTAGCGAAATCATTGTCTAGCGAAAAGCATTTCCACATTGGAATGCACTGAAACCTGTTTAATGTGTTCCAATGGGGAAGAATCATCGTTGTCTAGCGAAGATTGGCCATAGGAAAGCCACTTTGCAAACCACCAATCACCTGTTTAAATTGCTGTCTTGCGAAGCTTAGTTCCCGAAAACACCTGTTTTGTGAGCGCGGGGGGAGCTGTCAAAATCGTCATCTAGCGAAAATCAGTTTGTGAAGCAGGGACCAAACATTATCCAGCGAAATTCCCCCAAAGGAATCAATGTTTTGCGAATTGCTATAGCGATCGCAAAAAGTCAATGTCTAGCGAAAGAGCTGTCATGTGGGGTAACTATCTAGCGAGGCACCACTGTAAAATAAAATACAGTGGAATTCCTTGTTAAACTCATGCATTCCCATTACCAGAGATTTGCAATGTCAATATGCAATGCTGAAATACAACATTTTCTTCTGGTTCTGTCTAAAACCCTTATGACGTACTTTTAAAAAACCATTCCTAGGTATCAGGTACAGTACCTGCAAAGGAATCTACGGCACTTCCATTTAAGGAGGACTTTCCTTGCTGGACAGAAACTTCTAGTTCTACATTTCTGGTTTCCGTCATGGCCCCTGCTAGCAGGTCTTGTAGTTCTTTCTTCTGTAATAGCCCATCTGACCCACTTCTTGATCCATTTCTTTCTAGGCAAGCAGGGCTAGTTAGAGGACCTGTCAACCAGCAGAGCAGTTCGGTGCCAACAGCAATGGGGCAGCATACTCGGATGTGGAGCTCCCCACCGATCCTTTCAAAGGCCACATTTGCCTTGCCTTCATCCTGGCTTTGCTTCACCAGGCTGCAAAACACATTACACTCAACATTAGCAGCCAATCTTCACTCAGTGTGAAGCACAGAACCCTAAGGGGGGTGGGGAGGGGCACAGAACTCTCTGTTCTGGGAAAATACAGACTGCCAAAAATACCAAAGAGTACAAAAATAAACTGGAAAATCCCTTTCATTTTGGAAGTGTATGCTTTGGGGTATGAAATGAAGGAGAGAGAGCTGTGACCTAGTCAAGTGAGGTTTCCAGGAATAGGAATCAATATTTTTTGATGGAAAAAGAGGGGTCTGAGAGATGGTGGGAGGCCACACAGTCTTGTAAGCACACTTTGTTCTAGAGAAACCCTAAGGGCCAAATTCAATTCCAGAGCTGACTGTTCGTTACAGAAGGGTGTATCTCTTCTAAGATGTTGTTTCCCATATAAGATAGGCAGCATGCTTTATCTAAGATGCTTTTTCTACCATCCATGTACTTTACCAAAGATAAACAAAAACAAACCCAAAGTTAATTATTTTCAGTACATCTGCTGCCTAACTAACCTTTTTAATCCACCAAAAGATTTTTTAATTAATTAATTGGAATGATCAAATAAGCAAAACAGTTCAGATTTCCACCAGAGTTGATTAACAAGTTTATGTCTATTGCATCAAAATTCAGGATTGGAATTCTGGCCTTCTCTTAGTAGACAAATAGTTCAGCCAGTATATTAAAAACTACGTACATTTTCAAGCAAGTTGAAAACAGAATCTCATCCGGTGGACTGGAGATGTAAAGTTTTCAGCACCTGAGGAAGGAGCCTAGCTATGGGGAGTTAAGAATCACATTACAGCTTTTGCAGGGCAAGATAACCAAAGCAGATAGGAAAGTTACTCTACAGCATTCCCTTCCCAAAACTTTGTCCTACCCATCTGGCCACCCTGTAGCTGACTTTCTTTATCATCGGGGGAAAAATTCAAAAAGAGAAAGTGAAAAGAGCAAAGGAGCTGTCAGTTCTTATCTGTGACAGAAACAAAGTGCACACAAATAGTTGCCATTAAAACAGTTGAATTTCTACATCAGCAGTGACATAAGTTTGTAATGAAATGGAATCCATTCATCAGTAACCAAAATAAGACAGCAGGCACAAATAATTTGTTGAACTAGATGTTCTTCTCAAACATGTAGCAAAATACTTAGCTGATTTCTCTTGTGTCTGGATTCATTTTGTTTGAAGAACTATTATAACAGACTGAAATTTGGCCTGGTCACATGAAGGAACAATCTGATAACCACAGCATTACAGAATTTGTAGCAATGAATACTAAGAGTATTGTGTGTTTAGGTCTCATTTTGAATAGGAATGATTCTAGATAGTTTTATCAGAATGATAAGATACTCTGGTGGGGTAAACACTTAAGTCTGATTTACAAATGAGTTCTGTAAATTGAAACCTGACTTCAAGCAAGGCTGGAGTCAATGCAGCCTGATTTCTCTTTGTGAGGCATTTTCAGGATAAAATTATTTGCATCCAAGAGGACTGAGACAAGTCATCATCTCAATACAGAACTGATGAGCTGGAAGGCACCCTAAAAAGGTAAAGGTAAAAGGTTCCCCTTTACCCCCCCCCAAATTATATACACTGACATTACCCCCATGATTCGAAAGGAAGGAAATCATACATTATTTGAATTAAAATATTATTGAATCTACACAGGCTGTGTACCGAACTAGCAGGTTGCACCAAATTTGATAAGGATGTGCACTATTTTTGTTGGAACACATTGCACTCCAGCCATGGTGTGGTATAGGGAGTAGTAAGATGTCCAACGTGCCTAGTAAGTTGCATTAATTTTTTGCTAGCTTGCAGAGGATCATTAGTGGCTGCCAGAGTGGTGCTAGCAATGACATGCTTGCTAGAGACAGCTAATGCAGAATGGGGGGGAGGGGTCCCTACCACTTTAATCATTCTATGTATGGTGTGCAAAAAGGAACAAACCAGGCTAAAGGTCATGTCACCCACCCTGGTGCCACAGCCCAATATCAAAGGAACAGTGTGCTTTTTTTTATCATCATCAATGGAAAACTCAGCAGTGGTCAGAGGATTGGAAAAGATCAGTCTACATCCCGGTCCCAAAGAAGGGCAGTGCCAAAGAATGCTCTAACTACCATACAATTGCACTCATTTCACATACTAGCAAGGTTATGCTCAAAATTCTCCAAGGCAGGCTTCAGCAGTATGTGGACCGAGAACTCCCACAAGTGCAAGCTGGATTTCGAAGGGGCAGAGGAACTAGAGACCAAATTGCTAACATGCGCTGGATTATGGAGAAAGCCAGAGAGTTCCAGAAAAACATCTACGTCTGCTTCATTGACTATGCAAAAGCATGGCAGAAAGTGAGGAGGAATTAAAGAACCTCTTAATAAGGGTGAAAGAGGAGAGCACAAAAAATGGTCTGAAGCTCAACATCAAAAAACCCGAAGATCATGGCCACTGGTCCCATCACCTCCTGGGAAACAGAAGGGGAAGAGATGGAGGCAGTGACAGATTTCACTTTCTTGGGCTCCATGATCACTGCAGATGGAGACAGCAGCCATGAAATTCAAAGATGCCTGCCTCTTGGGAGGAAAGCAATGATAAACCTAGACAGCACCTTAAAAAGCCACCCTTCCCCCCCCCCGCCTTAATTCAGTTTCTCTTTTGCTTGCCTGCCTGTTCATTTTCAGTTCTGAGTAGTCTCTCTCTCTCTCTCTCTCTCTCTCTCTCTCTCTCTCTCTCACACACACACACACACACACACACACATACGCACACACCATCGCTCCCTCTATTTTGTACATTTAAATAAGCTCGATGAAGTCCTCGGTCTCTCGCACCTTTCTTTCTTCCCTCCTTCCCTTGCTTGCTCCTTTCCCTCCTGCTGCTTCTTTGCAGTCACTTCCGGAGGAAGCAGTCATTCAGAAGCCCCGGATTGGCTGATTGCCCGGGGCTAATCCCCAGCTGCAACCAATTAGGGAAGCTTATCTCCCCGATCTCTGAACAAACGGAGCATTTAGAAGTGTCCTGCTGCAACGAAGGAAGTAACAGGATGAGGTGCTTTACAATTAAAGCTTTGGCTGCAGAGGGTGGGGGTGGGTGGGAGGGAGGGGGTAGCAGCCTGCTCATTACCCCCAGGATTTTCACTTTTACCCCATTTGGGGTAATTTACCCCTGTTTCCCTACCTATGCCCTAGACATTTTTAGTCCAGTCGTGTCCGACTCTAGGGGGCGGTGCTCATCCCGTTTTCAAGCTGCAGAGCCAGTGCTTGTCCGAAGACAGTTTCCGTTGTCACGTGGCCAGCGTGACTAGGGAGCGCCGTTTTACCTTCCCACCGAGGTGGTACCTATTTATCTACTCGCATTTTTACATGCTTTCAAACTGCTAGGTTGGTGAGGAGCTGGGACAAAGTGACGGGAGCTCACTCTGTCGCGTGGATTCGATCTGACGACTGCTGGTCTTCTGACCCTGCAGCACAGGCTTCTGCAGTTTAGCCCACAGTGCCACCATGTCCCTGGAAGGCACCCTATAGATTATCAAATCCAACCCCTGTCAAGGAGGCACAATGGAGAATCAAACTCCCAACCTCTTGCTCTGTAGCTAGATACCTAAATTATTGAACTATCCAGCAGCTCTATTCCATCGTTACAGAAGTAGAATCAGATGAGATATCCAGTTTAAAATATCTAAATGGTTAGCGTTGTTGGATGTGTTTCAGTAGGTAGAGCCCAATGATGTTGATTGGATTGTTTAGAAAAAATACACATGACTATTTGCATGCTGGCTTTTCTCCTCTGGGAGAATGTTATGCTCTCTGAAGACTCAGTTTTGTAGTCTGGGCATATGTATGGATTCAGCCCTGAATATGGATGCCTAGGTTTTGTACACTGCTCAGTGAAAGCTAGTGTGCCAGCTGTGCCTGTTTCCTAGAGATACCTGATCTAACTCATTGGTAGATGGTGCACATTATAGTTCGTGAAGTGGAAGGCAAAACAACCAATGGTGGGCGGAGCCAGGGCAAAGCTGTTCATTGCTTTAATCTTTTTCTTTCACACACAAACAAAAACGCAGGGAGACTAGAATGGATTTACACATAAGAAACATTTTGTCTCTGATAAAGGAAGAGGCAGGAGTTGGATCACTATAGGCGGTTTGGTGGGACAGCACCCCACTTGCCTTAATGGATGAGCCACCACTGATTTGGATATACAGTGGTGCCTCTCGCAACGGTTGCTCCGTAGAGCGACGAATCCGCGCAAGGATGCCATTTTTGCGATCGCAAATGTGATCGCAAAACGGCACCTAAATAGGGGAAATTCACAGAGCGAAGGTCGGTAAGCAATTCGCTTACCGACCTTCGCTTTGCGACCCGCCGATCAGCTGTTCCGCGGCTTCAAAATGGCCGCCGGAACAGCCAAAAGGGCCGGGCGCAGCGTTTTCGCGCCCTTGGTAAGCAAGGGGAGGGTGCGAAAACGCTGCCGGAACAGCCGAAATGGCCGCGCGCACCGTTTTCGCGCCCTCCCCTCGCTTACCAAGGGCGCGAAAATGCTGCGCCCGGCCATTTCGGCTGTTCCGGCGGCCATTTTGGACCCGCCGGACAGCTGATCGCAGTGTTTTCGTGCCCTCATTCAGCGAGGGGAGGGCGTGAAAATGGCTGCCGGTCATCCCGGAACATCGCACAACGGTGAGTATTTGGCTGAATTGGAACGCATTAAACCATGTTTAATGCGTTCCAATGGCTTTTCACTTTCCGTTGAGAGATGTTTCACACAGCGAGGGTTAATCCGGAATGGATTAACCTCGCTGTGCGAGGCACCACTGTAGTGACATATGCTTTAGTTATTTCTCATGTGAATTGTTAATATTTTTATATCAGAAACTTCAGTTGGTATATAATTTTGTGGTCAGACTATTGACTAGGGCCAGTGCCAGGAAGTATATGACTCCCTACTTATAACTTTAATAGATGACTGGTTTGTTTCCAGGCACAATTCAGAGTATTGTTTATGACCCATAAGCATCTGATGGTGTATGATTGCTGTTTTAGTACATTGGTCGTGTTATATTTTTATTTATCAATTATTATCATAGATTTTTCATTATTTTATGCTAGTTGTTGTATACGAGCATTATATAGATAATTCTTATTTTGGTTCTTTAAATATGTTTTAATATTGCTAGAAGTGACTTTTAAATATATATATTTAAGAATCTAAACAACAATGCTTAAAGAGTAGTGTGAAATCACTAATTGGGCAGTATATTAAGCAAACAAAGAAACAAACAAATGAGGTAGTATAAGACCGCTGTTGAAAGAGCCCTCCTTCCATCCCACATTACTGGATAATTACCTGCTAGTTTCTAATGTTCTTGGGCAAAAGTGCTAGAGCATGTCATAGCTTCTCAGCTCCAGGAGTTCCCGGATGAGATGGATTATCTAGATCCATTTCAATCTGGTTATGGAACAATTCGGTTGGTTTGGTGGATGATTTATGCCAGGAACTGGACAGGAGGAGTGTGTTCTGTTGGATCTCTCAGCAGCTTTTGATACCATGGACCATGGTATCCTTCTGCCCCCTCTCTGGGATGAGACTTGGAGGCACTGTTTTACAGTAGGTCTGGTCCTTTCTGGAGAACTCAAAAGGTGGTGCTGGAGGACTCCTGTTTGACACCCTGGGCACTGGCCAGTGGGGTCCCTCAGGCATGGTAACACATGCCTTAATTACCTACCACCTGGAATATTGTAACATGCTCTACATGGGGTTGCCTTTGGAAAGTGTTTGGAAAACTAAGCAAGTCCAATATGCTGCAGCCAGATTGTTAACTGGTTATAGGGATGACATAATTTTCCTATCATAGTACCTCAATTGGCTTCTGATTTGTTTCTGGGCACATTTCAAAGTACTTTTAACCTATAAAACCTTAAACGGCTTGCCAAACTATCTCGAAAGATCACATATTCCTTTATGAGCCTGCCTGAGTCTTCAGATCATCAGGGAAGGCCTTTCTCTTGGTCCCATTACCCTTACACATGCATTTGGTGGGGTTAAGGGAGAAAGCCCTCTCTGTCGCTGTTCCCAGACTCTAGAACTCCTTCCTACAGGAGGCCATTTCTGGCCCCATCTTTGCTGTTCTTTCACAAGCAGGCAAAGACCTTTCTCTTCAGGCAGGCTTTTCCCTAGACTGGCTGTCCAAGAGGGGCTTTTAAAGGGGATTTTTTGGTCTTTTTATTGTTTTAAAATCTGTTTTAGTAATGTTTTTATCTAACATTTTAAACATAATTTTTATTTCATTCTTTTAAAATATTTGCATACGTTCCTTTTTTAGCTTTCAACTACAGTCTTTCTTAATGATAACGGCCACCTTGAGCCTTTTTTTAAGGAGAAACATGGGAGTAAAAATATTTGAAATAAATAAATAATTTAAAATATCACCCTGGTTTATAATCACGTTTAAAACTAGGCTGCATAAATTAATGTTTAGTGGCTCATTGTAGTCTGAAAAATCATGTATTTTATGAGATACATGAAGTTAGCTAAGAAGGCTATAAAGATGCCTCTGTTACCCAGGTGTTTCGTCTGTTCTCACCTCCACCAGCTGGATATCTTGCTGCAAGCAGGAGTCTCTTTCCAAGAGGTTGGTAGAAATACCTGAAATGGAGGGCAAAAGAGCTCCTGATTAGACAGTTTCCAAGGGGTAGATACATAGCAGGAAAGACTGGATTAGCTGTAGGTTTCAACTGAGGATCAATTTACTGAAACCACATGTTTAACTGCTGGAAAAATAAAGAGGGTGATGAGTAAAAGAGAGACGGAAAGGAAAGGACAAGATGTTGTAGCACCTTAAAGATTAACATATGTGTTTCAGTTTGAGTTTTTACGAATCAAAATCCACTTCTTCAGACACATCTATTGTTCACCTGTACTGCCTTCTACTCCAACAAGGGAAACGGTCAGCTGTGCAGAGCCAATGTAGTTGCATGCATGATAAAGTACATAAATGCTTCATCAAGGGTACATGGGGCACCAAACACTACCTTGGCAATATTCTGAGCATGACAGTTATGTAGCCAGACAAACAAGTTAAAAGATTGGGATCTCTTCACATCAGGCAATAGGCATTAAAATGGCAAATAAAGTTCCATATAAGCAAGTACAAAAAGTGTATATTATTGCAGAATATATATATATATATCTGCTTTATATACATACTTTGACTGCAAAAGAGACAGTGGGGCTATGGTGGAAAATTGAATAAAATTTTTTACCAATGTGCAGCTGCTGTGAAAAAATCAAATTCCATTTTGGACATAATTTTAAAAGGAATCAAAATAAATTTCCAACATCATACTGCCTTTACACAAATCTATTTGCCATCATTCTTGAAATAGAGGAAAATTCTAGTCACCGGACCATCGAAGCTGAAAAGCTGGTAACTGAAATGAAGTGGCTAGTGCAACTATTCAATGTGAGTAAGTTATAACTTTTGTGACTGTTTAGCCTAGAAGAGAAGAAAGCAGTAAGGGGAGATAGGTATTGGGTGGAAGAGCAGCCATGGAAGTTATTCTCTGCTGACTCTAATGTGGCTAATCCAATGAAGATGTATGGTAGGAGATTCTGAAAAGACAAAAAGAAGTACAGTACATCCTCACAGTGTGTGACTAAACTGTGGAATTCATTCCCACCAGATGTAATGATAGCTTCCAACTTGGGGAGGCTAGGACCCTTGAAAATTCACAGTATTGCCACATACCAGTTACTGCTGATCACATGTGGGAGACTGCTGCAGCCCTCATGTGCTCCTGGCAGGCTTTTTCATGTGGCCGGCCACTGTGGGAACGTACTTCAGGACACTATAAAGTGTGAGCCAGTATGGCTGTTCTTATAAAAACACAACACAAGAACCGGAAGAACACAGGAAGATACAGGCTGAATCAGAATAAAGGTAGATCTCATGTTGTTTTCTGCAACAGGATTCTTACAAGATGCCTAGAGGGGCACATGGCAACAGCCTTTCCAAATCCCCTTATAGAGTCACCTAAGCCTGGTGGTCGTTGCCTAGTGTGACACGGGCTGGTTATATGCTGTGTGAATAAGGACTTCCTTTCGTCTCTTTGGGCCACTTATCCTGTTTTTCATCAGATGACTCCGTAGTCTAGCTGCAAAATTAGAGAGAGAGGAAAATCCTGATTCCAACTTTGGGGCTGCTTAACTTGGCTGAGGTGACACGCAGCTCCCTGAGCCCCTCTTCTAAAGACTAAGAAGGACCAGGAGCCCAGACCAGCAAACCACCCGGTTCACCCAGGGTCGAAGTGCGACGAGAGGACCCACGCCAGCTGCGGGGCTCTGGAGACCCAAGCCGCATCGGCTCACCGCCGAAGAAGAAGGGACCGAAGCTACCGCTGCCGCTGCCGCCGGGGGTGCCGCCGCCGCCGCCTCCTCCTCCTCCTCTTCCCTCGTCCCCTGCAGAAGCAGCCTCGTGCCCGGTTGCAAGGTCCGCCCCACGCACCACACTCCCAGCCCCTTCTCGGCGGACAGGGACGGACCCAAAGCCAGACCCCTCGGCAGGCGCCACACCGGGCAGCAGGAGGACCCATTGCCGTGCCCCTCCGGGGGCGGACCTGCATGGGGAGAAAAGCGAAAGGATAATCAGAGGAGCGAAGGAAGAAGGAAGACGGGGAAAGGGGCCGCCCCTCGGACCCACAAGAGACCCCCTCACTCTGGCTAAAGCTCCCCTTCATGACTCCTCTCAGAGCCCTTCTAAAGAAGCGGAACGTCTCGCCTAGCCGGCCTTTGCTGCACCCGGACCTCTTTTCCACGTCCCACCAAGTGCCGGAAGGAGGAGGGGAGTGTTTCCATGGAGACCAGTCCCCACCCCCCCTCCACTCCCGGTTTTCAGGCGGATGTTAGTGAAGGGGGGGTTGGTAGGCGGGAGTGGCTGAGGGCGAGTGTTGGACGAGGAAGCCTCGGTTCTGTCCCGGGTGTCGCCCGAGTCGCTTTCCTTTCATGAAATAAGGAAGGAGCGAAGGCACGCGCGCCTGCCTGGGAGGCAAATTCTGCTCCTGGACGGCGAGCGCCGCTTTCTGCAGGTGGGAAAGGGGAAGGGCTCGCCTTCTGCAACCGAGGCGCCCCTGGTTGGGAAAGGGGGGGGGCTGAAGTCGGAGGTAGGGAGAGCGCATGCGTCGAGGGTTAGTCTCCCTCTCTCTGCCTTGTTTTTTGTTGGGTGGTGGATCGGGGGGGGGGGGGGGTCCTGCGAAGCCAGAAGCCCGAGACGGCCAGGACGAGCTTCTTCTGTCTTTATCCTGTCGCCGAGGCCGTCACTGTGTCAGGAGAGGCCGGCTGCGGACCTCTCTCCCGCCCCCCGCCTCCTCCGCTATGCCCCGTTCCCATGGTTGGGGAGGGTCCCCTCACTGCGGAAGAGGCTCTTGGGGTGGGAAGGGCCGCAGGTGGCGGCAGGCGGGAAAAAGCCGCGGGTGACCTGCTTTCCGTGAAAATTCCTCTCACGGGCTTCCTTAAATTAAATTATTTTAAAGTTCGAAACATTTGTCTCTAGGCAGCAGTCGTATATACCTTTACATAGAATAAACTGCCTTTTAAAAATAATGGACATTATTTTTGAGTAAGCATGGATGGAATCAGGCTGTTTCGGTTGCTTTGTTGTTGTTTAGTGTGTCCGACTTTTCGTGACCCCATGGACCAGAGCATGACAGGCCCTCCTGTCTTCCACTGCCTCCCAGAGTTTGGTCAAATTCATGTTGGTAGCTTCGGTGACACTGTCCAACCATCTCCTCCTCTATCATCCCCCTCTCCTCTTGCCTTCACACTTTCCCAACATCAGGGGCTTTTCCAGGGAGTCGAGTCCTCTCATCAGATGGCCAAAGTATTGGAGTACTGTATTTGGTTGCTTAGAAGGGTGTTTTAGTAATTTTTGGACTGCTGCGCTGTAATGGCTGAAGAAGTAGGCCGGAATTTCTATCTTTTAACTGCTTTGAAGACTACAGGAGTGAATTTGATAATCCTAAGCATCCCCTTAGTCCTCATTCACATCTCTCTATTTAGTGTTCTTGGAGAGACAACTTTGAGTTTTGATCGAGGCAGTTAGGCTATGCTTCTGTGGTATATGTAGTCCCCTAACGCAGTGGTTCTTAACCTTTGTTACTCAGGTGTTTTTGAACTGCAACTCCCAGAAACCCCAGCCAGCAGAGCTGATGGTGAAGGCCTCTGGGAGTTGCAGCCCAAAAACATCTGAGTAACAAAGGTTAAGAACCAGTGCGCCTAATGCAGTCACTAGTGTTAGTGGGACTCTATGATCTCCCTATGTGAGCTAAAGAGTGTACAGTAGTTGAAAGAAGCTCAATAAAACAGCAAACAACAACAACTGAGCAATGCTTCCCCCCATTGCAAAATATGGGGACATTCCTTTGAGAAAATAAACACCTATTCCGCTAACCCTCATTTGTGTCCATAAATATAGTAGCAGATGAAACTAGAATGGAGACTTTTAGAGAAATGTTGTATTTGATTTATGAAAAATGTTCTGGAGCAGAAAGTACAATGGGAATGGCAAAAGTCTATGCCAGCCATCAGATAATGAGTAACAGAGGATACACCATGGTGAAACATTTCCATGTCCATTTGTTGTAACCACCTACCACTACCACTAAACAAAGCAGAAGGCTAGAACTGCCCTGGGAGTGATATTTTGCATGTTAACTATAAATCTAGCGTACTTCTTTCAGTGGTTGGATTGTTGCATCACCTCCAGGAACAAAGTGTTGGCTGAGTCAGTGAAATTGCACAGCAGGCTCAAGGCAGTCAAGTATATGTTTGGTGTGCGATATTTTTCTGGGCCTGTCATCTGACACAGTTATAAGAATTCAGCAGATTGCGTTATGGAGGGAGTGGATCCTGACTGACTTCATCTCGCAGCTTGTAGGGAGGGAAGCTGAGACAGAGACCATCTTGGCTTAACTATATTCTGCCTTTTTCTTGAAACAGATCACACTGCTGGTTGGATAAGCATAATGGCTGCTTTCTGTATGACATCTAATACCACATGGAGAGAGAATTCAATGGATCTATTAATTACTGCAGCTCTGGAAGCTCAAACAACTGAGCTTGAAGAGCTGTTAGTAATATGAAAGAATTAGACTTGTGTGTTTCTCTTAAGTTTATGATGTTTCTCATCCACCAGAAGTTAAAACTATTTATTGTACCTTCCCCTTCCTTTACCTATAGCAAATGTCTTCATGTAGGTCCCAGTTACCATCCTTTGAAAACGTTTGTTCTGTGGTAGTCTGGAACGAGGCATTTTAAGTTATAACACTCTATCAGTTGAATAGTTTGAGATAATTCTAATTTGAGAGCTTCATACAACACTTTTTAAGCAAGGGGCCATATCTGCAGAAATGTAGCCTTAATTTGCCTGTTTTGATGAAATGGCTAGTTTGTTGAAAACTAAAATAAGAAGTTTCCGGTCAGTGTGCATCAGGGAATTTGGAGATCCAACTTTCCTCAGAGATATTTCCTCAGGTGAGGAGAATGTTGTGGATATAGTGTATCTTGACTTCAGTAAGATTTTTTTTACAAGGCCCCTAATGTTATTTCTGTGGTCAGGTTGGTATAATGTAGACTAGATGATGCTGCTGTTAGATGAATTGGTAGCTGGCAGAGGAGCTCTCCTAAATGGTTCCTTATAATCCAGGAGAGAAGTGAGTTGTGGGGTGCAACTGGGTCCTGTCCTGGGCCCTGTGTTCAGCATCTTTGTATGTGATTAGTATGAGAGTATGGGGGGGTATGTTCATTAAATTTTCAGATGACTCCATGAGGAGTAGCTAATAGTTCAGGAGACAGATCCAGGATTGAAGACAACCTAAGCAAGTTGGAGAACTAGGCCAAAACATACAAAATGAGTTTCAGCAAGGAAAAATTTAGGCAGTTAGGCAGAAAAAACACAGATGCATAAGATAGATGACACAGTAATGCATGTGAAAAGGATTGGGATCTTAGTAGGTCACAAACTAACATGACTAACTATGTGATGGAAGCAAAAAATAAGAAGCAAAGGTAGTGCCAGGTTGAATGAACAGAAGTATAGTGTCTAGTAGTAGTACTTCTCTATTCTGCTTTGATCAAGTGTCACATGGAGTACTGTGTCCACTTCTAGGCACCACAATTTAAGAAGAATATCAACAAGGTGGAATGTATCTAGAGAAGGATGACCAGGATGATAAAAAGTTTGAAAGCCAAGTTGTATGAGCAGCAGTTGAGGCAGCTGGGTATGTTTAGCTTGGAGAAGTGAAGATTGACATGTAGGATGATAGTCATCTTCAGCTACAGTATTTGAAAAGCTGTCACATGGAAGATGGAACAATCTTGTTTCTGTAGTTCTTGAGTGATGGATTTGAACTGAGAGGAAAGAGATTTCTCCTAAGCATTAAGAAGAGCTTGTTGACAGTAAGAACTGTGTTCAACAACTGAACTGACTGCCTTGGAAGACGGTGGACCCTCATTCATTGGATGTTTTCAAGTGGCTTCCTGTCAGATTGCTTTATCTATAGAGTTTTTGCTTTGGCAGGGGGTTGGAATCCATGACCCTTGGTGTCCTTTGCAGCTCTGCAATTCTATGGTTCTAATTCTTTGTTCTGATTAACAGGTTATTCCCCCTCTCTCCAGCATGCAATGCTGAAGGGATTTGTTCTTTTAATAAAAGGAGTACCAGTGGCATTTTCTCTCATAGATGTGAAGTCTTATCATAATGCAAAATCTAGGGAAATGGTAGTCCCTGTGTACTAAAGTGAGCCAGTTGCATTCAGTGAGTTGGGTCTTTTTGGAACCAGTATACATAAGTTTGGTATTTTCTGCATTCTGCTGCCAGGAATAATGTTGTTATTCATGTTAACAGATTTTCAATTTTAAAGAAACATATTTTTTCATTGGTTAATTTTAGAGAATTATGAGAATATGCTGCTAGATCTAGAGTTGTTTCAAGAAGTGTGAGTCACTGCAACTGCTGGTTAAGGTTTCCATAGAAACTGCGTATATTGCTAGGGGCAGATGGTTGGCTGCAATTTAAGCATGGTTGCAGCATTAGCTAATACTTCAGATGAGAAAAGTGTACTGCTGTTTCCTTTCACTGAGGTCAAGCATCTCCTCCAATCTTTGAGAGAGGACCAAAGAGTCACTGAAGTTGACTTTGTGGATTTGCCAGTTCTTAAAAGCTATCTGATCAGCCCTGAAGATTGCCTGACCATATATGTAGTGTTTTGTCTGGTTATAGGAATTCACTTTGACATGCTGCACAGTAAGCTGAGAGCCATCTGGAGAGTAAGGGCAATGATATGCAAGCTTTGAAGGGTCTGTAAAGCTGTAAATCACAGGTCCCCCTCAAGTGCGGGTATCCAAAGATTCAGTGAAGCATTGGGGAAGTGTCTAGAGGGCTTCTTAATGAAACGTTAATAATATTAGGTTACATCTTGCCTGCCCATACTTTTGTGTATCTGTTAATCAAAATCTCTGATATTGGTTGTCACCTTTGCTTCATTCACAGTTGCATTGTGTTTCTGACACGTGTAATCTGAGAGCTGATTGGTTATTTCCTGAAGAATTATCTGTCTCTTCTAGTGTCATGATTATGTTTGCTTTCATGTCCTGTCATGGGAGAAAGATTAAATTAGCTTCTTTAATAACCTCATATACAGTACTTCATTATTAATGGATATTGGTGTCTCTCCTGTGGTGCTAACTCCATCAAACTTAGTATTACACTTTTACAGTCTGTATCTAGTTTTAGAATGCTGATGGTCTCATGGAAATAATGATGTCCAAAAGCGCTAGATGAGTAACTAGATTCTTTACAATCTTTAGAACCCTTTAGTTGCTTTTTCTACCTCTCTGTCATTATATGACTATTATCTAACACTGGACATAACTATAACATCCTGCCTAATATTTGCTACCACAGAGGATTAGCTGGATAATCTGCTCCTTTAGGGTTTTGCCTTTACTGTAGTACTGTGCAGATTTCTCATGCATGTCTCTTGTTAGTCTGATAGGTGAGTGTAGCGGTATTATTTAAAAATGTCCATTGTAAATTCTCAGTGGCCAAGCTTCTTGGCCTTTTGGCAACTTTGCCAAGGGAAGTAGGAAATGAAGTCACAGTCAGCGTGTGAGAGAACTGCTGTGATGTATCATTCCCTTCCACTTGTATATGCTACAAACAGAAAGCAACCTGGTCATATTTGGGGGGGGGGAGGAAAATATGGAGTATGCCCCAGGAAACGTATTGCCATTGGTACCCCTCTTGTCTCAGATATAAGGGAAAGGTTTGATAGATGGCTGTGTACAAAGGGAGAATGTTGGATTACGCCAGTGAAATTGATAGTTATTTGATGGTTGTTGTGGGTTTTTGGCCATGTTCTGAAACAACGAGCCCGAAAAACCCACAACAACCATTAGATCCCGGCTGTGAAAGCCTTCGTGAATACATTGATAGTTATTTGCTTACCTGTGGATCTCTGCAGTCTCTTTTAGATTTATTAGTTGAGTCCCTGAAGTCTGAAAGCCATGGAGCAGTACCCAGACCTACAAGAAGACCTGAGTTTGGAGGATACCAATGAATCCCTTAATCAGCTCAAATTGGCCTCTCTAGATGACAAGAACTGGCCACCGGATGAAGTTCCTGTTTTTCCGAAGTCTGGTGAGCATTTTCATTTTTGGTACTGGCTATGGGAGGGAGCCATACCCCATTTTTCAAGGGGATGCATATTTTGCAATACTGATCTTAGACTTCTGAGATCTTCCAGGAGAGTGTGTTTGCTTTCCCTATTCTAAGTTGGGATTCATTTCAACTAAAGCAATAGGTTGTGAATAACTAAGTGAAAAAGAGAAAATGACAGGCTGTGTACACCAAAGATGTAACCATCTTGCAATATTGTGTAGTTTGAGTTCACTTTATTGTAGTTGAAAAAAGTAGAATTTCATAGTGGAGAACTGTAGACCCTTGATTTTTCTCCAGTAGTAAAAATTTTATGCAGTTACATTTTGCACAGTTGTGCTCTTAAAACTTGCAGTATCAAATTTGATACTTAAATTATGAAAATTTTTAACTTGAATATAAAACATTTCTGCGAGTCAAAATATTTGAAATCTGCAGTTTGAAATATCAAAAATCTAACAAAAGAGATTTTGTGTATCAGTTTTCTTTCTGCATCCTGTGCCTATCTTAAGCTCTTCTGAGGTGTTTGTTTTTCTGTTAGTTACATTTTTGTGCTCTTTTTTAAATGTAGATGATACCAAGGGCTCTCCTGATTCTGTTACTCACTTGCGGTGGGATGATCCATACTATGACATTGCTAGACACCAGATAGTGGAAGTAGCAGGTAATTGTTTCTTTTTCACCTTTTAGTCTTCTACCTCAAATGATACTTTGATGTGGCTTGGTGATTTCAGACAGTAGTGCATCAACTGTGGGACCACTCAGCACACAGTCTTTATACCACTGCATTGCTGAGAACCCATTTTTTCCTGTCTTCAGAAAGACTAATATGACCATCACTCTATAGCAACTGTTAGGTGTTCTTCTCCAGTATGCATAGACATCCATGGAAACCTATGGCTGAGACTAGTTGCTTAGCATGAAACAATTGGTCTGTCCTCGTCAGTAATAATAATAAAAAAGAATTTCCACTGTAATTTTCAGAGGTGCATGTGCATGCACAATGAATTGTGCCGGGGACTTTTTGTTTACCAAGGTAGAACAGACCAAAAATTACAAATTGTCTTATGCTAAGCAACAGGATTTTGGCCTGTATGTAAATACAGTGTACTCTAGTTGTGTTGAGTTACTGATTTTACTTCTCAGAATATATGGTTTTGTTTAAACTTTATTTCTGGACCTGTAATAGTCTTGGATTTGTTTTCATGAAAAGAGTTTGTACATTTACAGAAAACTTGTAATTTTTTCAGTATGTCAGGAAAATGATCCCCAAAATTTGCAGCTAGAAGTTCTCTAGTGCAATAAGGCCTTTCCAGCCACAATATATTAGTCAACGTTGAGTGAGGCTGAACTCTTTTCCATTCTTCTTGGAATTAGTTCTGTTGAACTCATGAGTACACCTGTGTAAGATTATACTTATGTTCTCAGCTTGCATAATTTCATCTGCAGAGTGTGCCTTGTCTGGAAAATGGCAATATTTTGAGATTCTGAAAAATCATAAATGAGAATTGAATCAGTCTGTACAACAAAATCATCTATAGAAAATAATGTTTATTTTCAAAAATTGCACTTTGTAAGTGTTATTCTTCTCTTTAAACCTTCTTGGGGTAGACTACATTTTCTTGTACTTGGATGGAGAGACAGAAGCCTGTTCTTCAAAAAATTGGAAAAGGACAAGGAAGCTGATTTGTTTTGAAATCTTTTATTTAAAAACAATAAAGGTATTTTAAAATCCTTCCCCCTTTAGCCCCACAGAATAAGATTACTCAAAATTTATTTGGCAACTGCTTTTATGGCTGGCCGGGTCAGAGGTTTAAATTTAATTGCTTGTTCCAACTAGAATGGGCCATTCATCAATAGATTCATTGGATCTATTCTAGTTAGGACTGGATCATAATTTTACCCAGAATTTTCCTTTTGTTATGCTTCAGAAAATGTGGGAATAAATGTTTGAACTTCGTGAGCAAATTGGAACGATTTTGGTATCTGCCTGTTCTGGTCATAGAAGCAGTCATTGCAGCTAGTATCTTGAAATAAGGAGTTGTTCCACAGCTAGCAGTATTCATGCTAGGAAAGAGTTAAGTCTTTTGTTGTTTTACTGATAACTAAACTACAGAGCTCACATTCCTGGTTTGTCCCATGTGGCTGCTTTGCAAGCATTCCTAAATTCAGTAACGTCTATAAATCACAGGGAAACTTTGTTAACCACAGTGAAGAGTATGGCATGTTAATGAGTGCTGGGAATGCTGTAGTGAAACTGGGAGTTTGTTGTGTTGAGCTTCATCACTGTCCTTATGGCAAGCACTGCAGCAATACAACTCCCTCTTGATTATATGGAACTTTGTTCCTAATAGCAGGTGCTCCTAGTCAGGAGCAGAAATAAAACTGTTCTTTCTAAAAGTAAATGATCAGCCAAAGTGTCCCATAGGCACTTTGGCCGTTTGGCTGCTCATGATGGTTTGAGGAATGATTTAGTCTTCCGGCTCACACTGTTTCTAAACAGATTTTAAATGTATGTATGATTTATATTTGTAATGTGTGACAGAGAGATCTTTATCATGGGTAGGATCTCCGTGTTTCTTTCTGATACCAAGGAGATAGCTTACCATTTTTTAGGCTGATGAATGGACATTAAACAATGATTTAATCAAACAGAGATTTCCAGTGTTGAATGACTATATGGATCCGAACAAAAGAGATTCTCTGGTGCAGAATATATTCAGATGTGTAATAATAGCTCTGTTTCTCACATTCCAGAATTACAAAGACTTAACAGA
Organism: Pogona vitticeps; assembly: GCF_051106095.1. Classification (NCBI taxonomy): domain Eukaryota; kingdom Metazoa; phylum Chordata; class Lepidosauria; order Squamata; family Agamidae; genus Pogona; species Pogona vitticeps. The sequence goes on along the minus strand of NC_135783.1, from coordinate 291,994,423 downwards.
ACTCACAAATGAGCTTTAATGAAACATGGCCAGCTGTAGTGCTCTGTCTATTGTGTAAAATAAAGAATGTTCAAATATATTGAAATAATTATTCCCTTTTGCTATTATTGATCTGTATTAATGTATCCTCAAGTGCTTTCCAAGATTAAATTATACCAAGTATATTATGTCTTGCATAGTAAGAAGAAGAGTGGAATATATATATGTATGGTTTCATTCATTCTTTTTCTAGATGGCTGATATCCCTTGCTTCTGACCATGTCACTCTCTTTCTTCCTGCCTTCTGTTTTGTCATCTTCTTATCTGGAATTCATGTGTAATCCTTCTGATAGCTGCTACTTAGAGTGCTGTTATGGTTCAGTTCTGAAATGTAGAGTGGTGGCTATCTTGTGTATTAACATAACTGCAAATTTTCAATGCATATAAGGATTGCAAGGAGGAGTTGCCAAATGAGAAGATCTGCTTGTTATTTAACCCAAGGGTAGAAACATTTAGGGAATCCTTTTCTGAAAGGAAATTCTTCCTATATAACTTGTCCAAATTTTGTCTTACAGTAACTTTATTCCTGAGGTTTGAAGCATATTTTTCTTCATGTCACAAATTAAATTGATAATGACTATAATTTCTTTGGGTGCCGTGACTATTTGGCATATTCAGCCTTTCAGATAAGTTGGTGCCACAGTTTATTTGTGAGCACAACTTAAATGAAATGATTGTCAAAGAATTTTACACATTGTTTCTAGCTATATGGAACTGTAGATATTCACAGTGCTTTTCAAGAGTTACTTTGTGTCTGTTCTTTTCAGAAAGTATTTGAGACTAGTGCCAGCTTAACACTTTGCTTCTTGTTCTTAGCAGTCTTCTGCTTTGCTGCTGATTTCACTGTAGGTGGGCGACCTCTTAGTAATCTGAGCAGGAAAGTTAATCATCCCCAAACTTTGATTTACTTCTAGATTTCATTTTGATTTTATATGCTGTAATGTGTTTACCATTTGTGTTAGTTTTATCTTGGCCTTATGTGCTGTGTCTAGTTATCATTTTTGGCTTTTGTTGTATTTTTGATGTTTTGGACAATGGCCAGAGACTTTTATGACTGAGCAATTTGAAGGAGAAAAAATATGATACCCCCCCCCCACAAAGTTCTTATTGTATGCTGGATTTAATCTCTCACCTTCAATATTTTATTCCAGGGACTCATAATTCAGGCACTATGAAGTTTGCTAGAATCTTACATAGGAGTATTAGTTGAATTTAATGATATTTCAGGTGCCTATTATCTTGATTCCTGCTTTAGTGCAGTTAATAAGCACTGTGTGTAGCAAATGGGAAAAAAGCCACTTGCCTCTTTCCTGACTCCTCAGAGTTTCTGGTCATTTCTTTTGATTGAAGTTGCCACTTTTTTCATATAGAAAATGCTGTCCTTGTCTGTATTTTGAATGCTTTGTTACAAGCAATCTATTTTCTGGGGTCAGGTTTGTGCTTTCAAAACTCTCTTCAGACCCGTGACTAGCAAACAGCAGCCATCAATATGAAAAGTAAACTGCAGTATGACGCAATTGTTTTGATACAGCAAGAAAAAAAGAATTGAGGTGAATTGTTAACTGTGAAGGTATAAAGTAAGCTGGGAATACTTTCTATGGGGAGAAAGGCTGCATATAAATAAATTAAATAAATAAAAGTAAATAAAGCAGTACAATTATATCTGATTTACAATTTATGGAAAAGACTTTGAGCTTACTTCTATGAACTGCTTGTGACTTTGCTAGATACATTTCTTCATTGACTATAGCCAAAAGGGTAAAGGAGCTGCAATGCTAAATCTCCTCTCATATGATTGGCTTTAGCTGCATTTTTGTTCTCACTGTTGAAGCTGTGGAAGAGTCCTCTCTACAGGATTCTGCCTTTGATCCTATTCTGAGAAATGTGGGAACTGGAATCTGTAGTATAAAGATCAATATCTCATGGTACAGCATTTTTCCTGCACTGTTATGTGGCTGGGAGTTGCTGAAGGACAGTATTTATAGTCAAAAATTGCTTCATGCGTAGTGTCTGAAACTCCTTAACTGAAAGATAAAGCATAAGACTGTAACTGCAAGAAAATTCAAAGATGTGCAGTTGGTGTCAACGTGGGAGCTTGAATGTTCTTTGCAGAAATCTTAAACTAGTTGAGTGTCTCCATTTGCCCATTTATGTGTTCCTTGCTGTTTTCTAGATTTTGTAAGATTCATCTTGTCTATTACTTACTTACAGCATTAAGTAAGTAATTTTGTGTTTCTTTACTTTTATTTTCTTTATTATTTCGTAATTGCTTTTTTATACAGCCCTTTTTAACAGTAAGTACTCTGGAAAGTCTACAGAGAAGTGAAATAATATTTTTTTTTTTTTTCAAAATACAAAATGGATCTTAACTGAAAAACTAATTCAAAGAACATGAAAATATAACCAGCAATAATAATGCTCCAGGATCTAAAGATTAAGACATTGGGATTTTTTTTCATGTTCATCTGAAACTGAAAAGACCATAACTTAGGAAGCCTCTTTGACTTGAAGGGTTTTTCAGCAGTGTTATGCCATAAAATTGGGACAGCAGTGTAATTTCTTTTGCTATGAATTTCTCTCCCTTTTATTTTTGAAATATGAAATAAATGTCATGCAAACACATTGCAGTTATCTGCTTCCAGTTGATATGTGCTGGTGAATAAGAAGCATTGTTCTGTGCTATAATGTGCTGTCAGTGACACATTTTTGCCTTCACTTTCTTCCAGAATTTTCATGGTGATTTCTTTTCCCTTTATATTTTTACTTTCTTTTCCAGTTGCTTACCACATGTTCCTTATGAAGAAAGATGACAACATTCTGGGCTTTATGTTTATGCAAATAAGTGGATAAGGGGTTTGATTCTTGTGGTGGACCTAGGAAGAGGTAAAATTACCTCTTAGCCCATTTTAGTCTGTTCCTACTGCATCTTCTAAGCACATAAGAAAAAGTAGGCTCTGTTCAAAACACCTAACAATCCATTATACTAGAAGGTTGTGATTTTGGTGATGTTAGTTTGTTTGCTTCAAGCATGAAAGATTTCCTTTTCTATAATCAATATACTTTCCCTGCCTCTGTGTGGATACCTTGCTGTGTTTGATGGTTTTCAGGGATATTGACCCATTATTGTGAGACTTGATTTTCCAGAGTGATTGTGTTGTGTTTTGCTAAAGAGGAGGAGAGATTGTATCCACAGAGGTCTGAGAAGCTTCTTTGAGTCCAAAATCCAAAGAGCTGAAGTTTTTGCTTAACTATACCTGTGATTTTCTAAATTTTCCAAACATGTGCAGAAGAGTAGATGTGGTGAAAGATCCATTGAGTAACATGTCCTCCCTGGCCACCTGTATTTGGAGAATACTGTTAGGTCCTGTGCAGTGGATGTGTGCGTATCAGTTGGAGCTCTGGCTTCCAGCTTCTGCTTTATAAGTGATTTTCTACTAAGTGAAACAGTCTCACTTTGTAAGATGGTTTTGATGGCTTATTCTAGTACCCTCATACTTAAATGTCTCTGATGGTCTAGAAACGCTACATTTACCATGTCAGGCAGAAAGGTAGTTTGAAGTTGGACAGTACCTTTATGGGGTCACTAAAACAGTACTAATAGAACATGCCTTCAAGTTTTCTTGAACTCTTCATCAGATGAATATTGTATAAAACCTATTGTGAAGGCAGAAAAAGTAATTTTTCCTAATATGGGAAAATTGACCTACAGTGAAGAACAAGTGGATTACCTGTATTGTAGTAGAGTCTAAAAAAGGGCACATGTTAATGTATCGATGGCTCCAACTATCTAGTTTGGCTTTTTCAAAACAGAAGCGCTCAGAAACAAAGGCAGTCCAGTCATATTTATCACTTCAACCTGTGTGTGTGTTTGTATATCTTTCTGTCCAGCTCCTCAATTCACTCTGTGATTTTGGTCTGATTAAAGGTATTGGGTTATTACGATGTCACTCTTTTTCTGTTCCTCCAGGACAGGGTGCACTTCATGGGGGCCAGTCAGGTAAGGTAGAGTACTTAGTACTCTTGTCATTGGCAATTAGCATGATTGTGGCCGGTGGCTGCGTTCTCTCAGGGGAGTCCAAATTCTGCAAAGCTGAGAGCTGTGCCCCAGAATCATGAAGTCATCATGATTTAAATTACTAGTCAGAAAGTATTTCATTTTTTTCCAAAAAAATGATTTAAATCAAAGAACTGCTGGATAGCTCAGTAGTTTTGGCTGCAGAGCCAGAGGTTGGGAGTTTGATTCCCCACTGTGCCTCCTTGACAGGGGCTGGACTTGATGATCCATAGGGTCCCTTCCAGCTCTGCAGTTCTAAGAGGATGATGATGATGAAAAAATCAAAAAAATCTGATTTAAATTTTAAAAATCTGATTTAAAGAAAGCCTGTGTATTCTTGTGTTTGCTTAAATAGCTGTGTTTGTTAACTGGTGTGTTTAAACAGTATATCTTTTTTTTAAAATGTAAGGCTATCAGCCCAGTCCCCACACATGAAAAACTTAAAATACTGTCCTCTGTAGCTCATTCATCTTCAACTTCATCTTCTTGGTTGTTCATAATCTAGAAAAGAAAAACAAGCTTTCCTGCTTTTCAGGTCTGAAACAGTTTCTCAATTGAGAATGAATGTGTGGAAAGGAAGACAGTATTCTTTTTATGCCAGCAAAACATGCTACTGCTGTTAAAAATAAAATCCTTACTTCAGTGGTATCTAAGTCCAGGTGTTTAAGTGACTTCTACCAGTTCACTGGTGTGACTTTCTTTAAAACATAATTGTGTGTGTTCTGTGCACACACAATGTGTGTGACCTTAATAGGGCTTTCATGGCAAGTGAGATATTTAAGGAGTGGTTTTACAAGTTCCACTCCTTGTCAATTTCCATGTCTGAGTTGGAATCTGAACCCTGTTCTCCAGAGTCTTAGTCTGTCTCTCTATCCTGTGGGAATCCCATAATCATAGAATCATATAATGAAAACATCTGTTTCTTGAATGGTTCCTCCTTAGCTCTGAAATTTATTATGTTTGCCTTTACAGATAGTTACCCATTTCATAGCTATCTCATCTTTTTCAGCACTTAAGATTTGACCTTGGTACCTGATACTGACAATATTTGCGAGAAAATGAGCTGGCGACAGTGCTTGTCCCATTTTTTTTATGCTTGTAATTTAATTCTGTCAGTATGTACTTCTGCTCTTAAGTGCTCGTTCAGTTCCTTTCAAATTTCAACAGCATCATCAATAAATCAACAGATGTTCTCTATATTTTGTTTAAAAGTTCAGAAATAGGTTTTGGGCTGCTTAGCATATGTTCAACATTTCTCTTAATGTTAAAGATTTTGACTGTGACAATGCTATCTATTTGCTCTCAATATTGTTCACAAAACTGTCATCAGAATAGGCCAGTTCTTGATACACTGCTCAAAACAGTCCACTGCAAAGTTCCATCAACATCTTGTGAGAACGTTAGCTTGATTATTACAGAGATATTTAGCAATTTCAATGAAATAATCTTTATTTTTGGAACACTGAAGATTTTGGCTAAAAGGTGCAGCAAATGAGCACTGCAGACATATGTTACTATGTTTGTATTCCCTTCCAACATTTCTCAGTTCCTTCTCATCTTGCATATATTTGCAGCAAATGGTGTACTAAGCATTTGAATTTTTGTTCAATTGTTTTATAGCTTTTTTGCCATTGTAAGTATTCTGTGTGTGCATTTCATGGCATATCCATTGTTTCTGCACGGGAGACTTTCCTTTTTTCTGTTATACAAACACATACAACAGGATCATTGTGAACATTATTCCACCCATCAAGACTTAAGTTAACAGTTTTATTCTTTAGAACTGTTGCTCCATTTCTCTGTAAGACACTTTATCCAGCAGTTTCCCTGCAACATCTGCTTTCCCAGGAGTACTGTATCCTGGTCTCAGTGACTGAACTATATTAATGAAGTGTGGGTTTTTCAGTCAGAAAGAAAGGTTTGTCGCATAAACAATCTGGGCAATTTTTTCATCAATTAACTTTTTCTCTAATCTGCTGGTTTTTATCACAAACATGTGATAAAACATGTGGTGGTTCCTGGATGGTTGGCTTTTTTCTTTCTTTTATGATATACTGTGGAGCTGTGTGACTGAAACACTATCCTGGACAGAAAATTCTGAAACTTATAAGAAGGATTATAAAAAGAACCACAAAGGGAAAAACAAAAAGACATTACCTAAAATATTTTTCCAAATGGCAGAAGAGTTGGGGTTGGAAGATACCAGGCATGGACATAATGGAGAAAAACTACTAAAACTCCAAATCAAGAATCAATGCAATTCTGGAGAAGAGGACATTAAAAGAAGAAGAAGAATATACAGTGGGGTCTCGACTTACGAACGGTTCTACATACGAACTTTTCAACTTACGAACCCGCCCGATAGGAGATTACATGCTCAACATACGAACTTCCCTCGAGTTACAAACAGGAAAAAAGTACCCCCTCCCTCCCCTTAGAGGCTTCTGGAGGGGAAAAAAAGGTCAGAAACTTAAAAATAAATAAAAGAAAGTCACTTACCAGGCCTTGGTAGTCCACGAACTGCAGGAAAAAGAGCAGCAAACAGATAAAAGCCGACACCCAGAAGGGAGCCTGGCAGCCATTTTGTGCTTTTCTCTGCTCCTGCCCCCTCCTCTCCCTGCCTAACAGCTGATCGGCTGGCTCTGAAGAGGCTTGGGGAGGCTTGCTCAGCACCTAAAAAGCCTACCTGTATGTCTTTGTGCTGAAAAAATCAGCACAACATGCTTTAAAATTGGCTTTGTTGAAAAAAAAAGATTTCAGAAGTGCTTTTAAAACTGTTCCCTGCCTCCCCCCTCCTTTCCTGAACTTTTCTTGACCTAAGAAAAAAAATATCCCCCTCTAGTGGCAGAAGGTGGAATAGCAGCTTCACATTAGTTTCCCATTACAGTGGTGCCTCGCACAACGAGTGCCTCACACAACGATAAATTCACACAACGATGGCTTTTTCTGAAAAATTTGCCGCCTCACACAACGATGTTTCCTATGAGGAATTTTCGCACAATGATGTCCCTTTTCACTCATTTAAAAGTGCCTTAAACTGTTTGAAACCTGTTTTAAATGCTTGGCATCAATAGTCCAGCTTGTGAAACGTATGCAAACTTAATTTGGTGTTGTTTGGAGGCGTCGTTAATTTTTGGTGAATTTTTCTCTCTCTCATTGAGAAGCATTGGACTGTCCAATGGCTTTCAATGGAGAATAAAAAAATTCACCAAAAATTAACGAAGACTCAGAACAACACCAAATTAAGTTTGCGTAGGTTTCAGGAGATGGGCTAACGATTGCAAGCATTTAAAACAGGTTTCAAACAGTTTAAGACACTTTTACAGGAGCGAAAAGGGACTTCGCAAACCCATTCAAATGCATTGAGTCGGCTTCAGTGCATTTCAACTGGGGAACCGCGTTTCCCTCCACGATGTTTCCTATGCCGATTTTCACTTAAGGACGGCAATCGGTTCCAATTGGAATGGATTAACCGGTTTTCAATGCATTCCTATGGGAAATGGTGTTTCACAGAACGATGTTTTCACAGAACGGTTTGTTTGTTTTTGGAACCAATTAACATCATTGTGCGAGGCACCACTGTAGTTTCTATGGATGGAAAAGAGCAGATACGGATTAAATGGTTTTCAATGCATTCCTATGGGAAATGCAGATTCGACATACGAACTTTTCGACCTACGAACAGCCTTCCAATACGGATTCAGTTCGTAAGTCGAGACCCCACTGTAGATGGAGGAAGAAGATTATTTCAAGAGGTCCCGACTATGGTGGTGGGGAACACAGTTAATTAGTATTTTGGTTTATGTATTTTATGTTCATGTTATAGGAAAATAAAATAAAAAAACTTACAGTATACATTTTACTCGAACTGACATATCTTGGTCTAAGATTGACATGGTATGAACAATGATGGATTTGAGGTCAGGAATTGACGAATTGAATATACAAACAAGCGTATGGGCAGATCATAATCCATTTAAAATCGTTTGGAAAGAAAGGAGAAAACAAAAGGGAAGATGAACCCTTAACATGGCAATTTTGAAAGAACAAAGATTCATAGATAAAGCTAAAAAAGAAATGCAATATTACTTTAAAGAAAACAAAATACAGCGTTCTTCATTATAGATTTCATATATAATTAAAAGAAATAAAAAGAGAAAACAAGGATACGACAACATGAAAGAATAAGATAAAAGATTGGAATTAGAACTTCAAAATAACCCTAATAACAAAGTGGTGAAAAAGGAAATGGACTTGTTGAAACATGAATTGAACCTTATGGATATAGAAGAAATGGCACAATAGATAAAAGCTACAAAACATTTTTTTTTTGAAATGCAAACAAGCCAGGAAGATGGCTAGCATATACACTGAAGAAACAGAGAGAAGAGAGACAAATAAATAGATTAAAATATATAAAGGGTAATTTACAAACTCAAAGAAGTCAAATACATAGTATATTAGTGGACTTTTGCACCAACTTCTATAAAGCACAAGCAACAAACAGGAAGAAGATGAAGGACTATTTGGAAAAAGCAAATCTTCCTAAACTACCTGAAGAAGCTTAAAAAAAAGATAAATGCAGAAATAACATGGACACTGGTCCCATCACCTCCTGGCAAATCGAAGGGTTAGATATGGAGGTAGTGACAGATTTTACTTTCTTGGGCTCCATTATCACTGCAGATGGTGACAGCAGCCACGCAATTAAAAGACACCTGCTTCTTGGGAAGAAAGCGATGACAAACCTCGACAGCATCTTAAAAAGCAGAGATATCACCTTGCCAACAGAAGTCCATATACTCAAAGCTATGGTTTTTCCAGTAGAGATGTATGGAAGTGAGAGCTGGACCATAAAGAAGCCTGACTGCCGTAGAATTGTTGCTGTTGAATTGTGGTGCTGGAAGACTCTTGAGAGTCCCCTGGACTGCAAGGAGAACAAACCTATCCATTCTGAAGGAAATCAACCCTGAGTGCTCATTGGAAGGACAGAGTCTGAAGCTGAGGCTCCAATACTTTGGTGATCTTATGAGAAGACTCCCTGGAAAAGACCCTGATGTTGGGAAAGTGTGAAGGCAAGAGGAGAAGGGCACAACAGAGGACAAGATGGTTGTACAGTGTCACCGAAGCTACCAGCATGAATTTGACGAAATTCTGGGAGGCAGTGGAAGACAGGAGGGCCTGGTGTGCTCTGGTCCATGGGGTTTTACTTGATTACTTAAACTGGGAATATACGAAGAAACAGCTTGAGATGATGGATTTTGGAGAAAACCTCTTGAATATGATGGGGCAATTTATACAAATCAATCATCAAAAATAATCATTAATGGAGAAGTAGCAGGAAATATTGAGATTGCTAAAGGAACAAGGCAAGGATGTCCACTTTCCCCATTGCTGTTCATCTTTTCATTGGAAATATTAAACAGAGAAATTAGACAGAATCAAGGAATGCAAGGAAGAAGGATTAAAGATGAAGTTCATAAATGTGAAGCTTTCGCAGATGACGTGGTCTTTATTTTAGAAGACACATTAAAATCAGCCCCAATTTTACTTCAGCAATTTGAAGAATTTGGCAAGGTAGCTTGAGAATCAATAGAGAGAAGACAAAATTTTTAACTAAAAATTTAACCCCAAAACAAAAAAACCAGCTCGTCTTAAATACAAACATTCAAACAGCAAAGAAAGTAAAGTATTTGGGAATTTACTTGACAGCTAAATGTTCTTAATTGAAAGAAGATAACTATGTGAAATTGCTTTTCCAGATTAAGCAAGACTTGGAAAGGTGGGAGAAACTACTACTGTACTCTGTTTTCTAGGAAAAATCACAATGGTTAAAATGATTATCCTACCAAAGCTACTCTTTCTCTTCCAGAATTTTAAGTTAGAGCAAAAGTTTTTTGAAGAATTAAACAGCCTAGTTTCAAAGTTCATATGGCAGAAGAAGAAACCAATAATTAAATGCAAATTACTACAAGACACCAAAGAAAGGTGAGGATTTGGCTTGCCAAATTGGAATTTATATTATCAGGCAAGCACATTAACGTGGATTAGGGAATGGATAAAGCTAAAAAATAAGAGAGTACCATACTTAGAGGGACACGATCTGCAAGTAGGATTGCATGTGTTTTTATGGTACAGAATAACTAAAACTCATTAATATTTTGAAACAAATATAATAAGAAATTCTCTTTTAAGGATTTGGGAAAAAGTTAAATCTAAAATATATGTGAAAATAACTAGATGGGTCTCACCGAGGAAAATGTTTACATACCCAAATTTGCTAAGCTTTGAAAAAATAACTACTTATAATAAGCTTTTGAATCCTGAGGGACTTTTGAAGACAAAAATTGAATTGGAGGACCAAGAACTAGTCTTTTCATGGTGGCCTCAAATGCAAATACAATCAATTTATAATCAAGATAAGAAGGCTCAAGGTTTTTATAAAGAATATACAACATTTGAGAAAATATTACTTACTATAGAAGAAAAACAAATTCAAAAATTGTATATATTTTTACTGCAATGGGATACACAAGATGAAGAAGTTAAAGATACAGTGTTAAAATGGTCTAAAACTTTGACTATAATATAGAATTAGAAAAATGGCAACAACTTTGGACAAAAAATTATAAGTTAACATTGGCAACTTCCTACAAAGAAAATTTATATAAAATGTTTTAGATGGCATTTGTCACCAGCTAGACTTGCAAAAATGTTCCCAAATATGTCAAACAAGTGCTGGAAATGTAAAAATTGTGAAGGAAGTTATTATCATGTATGGTGGACTTGTGATAGAGCAAAAAATTATTGGGCTAAAATCCAGATGTGGATTAAGCAAATAGAATTTAAACAAAACAGGAAATAGAATTTGATCCGGAAATATTTTTGGATTACTACCAAATACCGCAGATATATAAAGCTATTATTTAATACTACATGTTTTGACAGCAGCCAGGTTATTATGGGCTCAGGTGTGGAAAGATGAAAATCCACCAAATGATGATATGATCATTTAAAAATATTAGAAAGTGCAGAAATGGATAGATTAACTAAGAGGCTAAAGGGACAAGAAGAATCATCTTTTTATTTAAGCTGGAATTTATTTTGTAATTGGTAGAAAGTAAAAATACTGGAAAAGACCTTAATGTTGGGACAGTATGAAGGCAAGAGGAGAAGGGGACGACAGAGGATGAGATGGTTGGACAGTGTCACCGAAGCAACCAACATGAATCTGACCCAACTCCAGGAGGCAGTGGAAGATAGGAGGGCCTGGCATGCTCTGGTCCATGGGGTCACGAAGAGTCGGACACGACTAAACGACTAAACGAACGAAAAATCCTGCAGTCAAGGAACAGAATATGAATAAAAAGTGAGTGTCATGGATAGGATCTCATCAGAAGAATTATTCCAATATACAAGATTGCTTCTATATTGAGCCTTAGGCTTTTCTTTTTTGCATTTAGATTATCTTTGTTTATTGTTCAACGGTTAGAGATTTTTACACTTTGTTTATGTTTAAATGTGCATTGTGCTATATATCTGTTTTTAAATCTTCTGTTGAGGAAAAAAAGAAAAAGAAAATTCTGAAACTGTAGAATAGGACAGTGGTGATCTCAAAGGTGGATAGTTTCCCGAATCTTATCTTGGTGATAGTCTCCTAAACAAAGAAGTCAATGCTTGCTGTTATTTTATAGTTTATACAATTTCTGCTTATTTAGTTCTACTCATTGTATCCATAACCACTGAGTATTGCGAAAAAGGGGAATATTTGTTTCTAGTCTTTATTTTTTCATAAGTGTATCAAAATGAGAGATGCAATAATAATAATAGCAAATATTATTTTGCTCAAACATGACAGTTACTCAAGACAGTCTTTAAGAAATTTGATGGAATCAAAACATTTACCAACCTGAATATCCAGTCTGTTCAAACATGTTCTCTTTCTTGTCTTTATCACTATTCTTGGCCCACTTGCTTAGGCCGTTTTGGCATTGGGAAGATGAATGAAAATGGCCAACGCTTGCTGGAGTTTTGCTGTTGTTATGGTCTTTGTGTCAGCAACACATTCTTTAATACGAAGCTTGAACACAGAGTTTCCTGGAGACATCCAAGAGCCAAGCATTGGCATCAGCTTGATTTGATCCTCACTAGACGTTCTAGCCTTCCTAGTATTATAATAACACACAGTTACCAGAGTGCTGATTTCGATATTCATCACTCCCCGGTGTCTAGTAGAGTAAAACTGCGAACAAAGAGATTGTATCACATGAAAAAGGAAGGAAGACCACGTATTGAGATCAGCAAGACTCGCAATCCAAGAAAAGTGGAGGAATTTGCCCAAGCACTTGAGGAAACCCTTCCAGGCCCGGCAGATGCAAATGCTCCTGAATGATGGGAACATTTCAAGAACACTGTTTGTAACACCACCTTGTCCACATTTGGCAAGAAGACCAAAAAGACGGCAGACTGGTTTGGAGCCCATTTGGATTAGTTGATGCCAGCCATCGAAGAGAAGAGGAGAGCTCTAGCAGCATACAAAGACTGTCCTAGCGAGTACAACTTGCAGGCTCTTCGAGCTGCTCGTAGCCAAGTCCAACAGACTGCCAGGAGATGCTCCAACGATTATTGGTTCCAGCTCTGCTCTCAGATACAGATAGCAGCGGACACAGGTAATATCAAAGGAATGTATGACGGTATCAAACAGGCTTTCGGTCCAATACAGAAGAAGTATACTCCCTTGAATTCTGCTACAGGTGTGATCATCCAGGATCGAGCACAGCAGATGGACCACTGGGTGCAGCACTATTCTGACCTATATTCCAGAGAGAATGCATTAACTGAAGGAGCATTAAATAACATTGAGTGCCTGCCTGTCTTGGAAGAGTTGGACAGTGAACCAACTTTAGCCGAAATAAAAGTGGGCTTAGATTCCCTCGCCTCTGGCAAGGCACCTGGAAAGGATAACATCCCTGTTGAAGTGCTGAAGTGCTGTAAAGAGATCATCACCACCGAACTGTATGAAGTCTTTTGTCTTTGCTGGAGGGAAGGTGGAGTACTACAGGACATGAAGGATGCAAATATTGTCACACTGTATAAGAACAAAGGAGACGGGGGTGACTGCAATAACTACCGTGGCATCTCTCTTCTCAGAGTTGTAGGGAAGCTGCTTGCCTGTGTTATACTGAAGAGACTCCAGGTGCTTGCAGACAGAGTCTATCCAGAATCACAGTGTGGATTTCGAACTAATAGATCCACTACTGGCATGGTATTCTCCCTCAGACAGTTGCAGGAGAACTGTAGGGAACAACAACAGCCACTCTTTGTGGCCTTCATAGATCTTACAAACACCTTTGATTTGGTTAGCAGGGATGGCCTTTTTAAAATACTTCTCAAGATTGGATGTCCACCTCAACTCCTTAACATAATCAGGTCCTTTCATGAGGGAATGAAAGGCACTGTAGTTTTTGATGGCTCAACATCAGATCCCTTTGACATCCGAAGCGGAGTGAAACAGGGCTGTGTCCTCGCACCAACCCTTTTTGGGATCTTTTTTGCTGTCATGCTGAAGCATGCCTTTGGAACTGCAATAGAAGGTGTCTATCTCCGGACTAGATCAGATGGAAAGCTCTTTAATCTCTCTAGACCAGTGGTTCTTAACCTTTTTGAAAGAAACGCCCCCTTGAGCCATTGAGGAAGTTATCATCGCCCCTCTCCCTGAGGTGATGATATCTTACCTACCTACCTACCTACCTAGTCTCCCTCCCCACCCGGATGCGAGGCAGCACTTCACGGGGCGAGGATGAGGACCCAAGAGACCCTTTCCTTCCATCCGATCCACACTCAGTGCTGCCCTGAAGGAAAAAGGTGAGACGTGGCAGGTAGAAAGAGCTGGATCATCTGGCGGCACCAGCAGCACCGGATCTACTGCCAGCACTGCGGCTGCAGTCGCCTTCACAAGTTTGGCTCACTCCAGCGCCCCCCTACCGCCCCCTTCTGTTCTTTCGCCCCCACACTGCGCCTTTTCATTCTACCGCTCCCCCGAAAAATGAAATCACCCTCTGGGGGGCATTATTGCCGACGTTAAGAACCACTGCTCTAGACTGAGAGCAAAGACCAAAGGCTAACTGAAATGCATATGGGACTTCCTCTTCGCAAGTGATGCAGCTATTGTTTCCCATTCTGCTGAAGACCTCCAACAACTTATGAATCATTTTAGGAAGGCCTGCCAAGACTTTGGACTAACAATTTGCCTGAAGAAAACACAAGTCATGGGCCAGGGCATGGACTCACCTCCCTCTATTATCATCGCCACGCAAGAATTGGAGGTTGCTCATGACTTTGTGTACCTTGGCTCAATGATCTCTGACACTCTCTCCCTAGATGTCAAGCTGGATAAACGCATTGGCAAAGCAGCTGCCACGTTCTCTAGACTCACAAAGAGAGTATGGCTCAATAAGAAGTTGACGGCATATACCAAGATCCAGGTCCATAGAGCCTGTGTCCTGAGCCCACTCCTGTACTGCAGTGAGTCCTGGACCCTTTGTGCATGGCAGGAAAGGAAGCTGAACACGTTCCATATACGTTGTCTCTGACACATTTTTGGTATCACCTGGCAGACAAAGTTCCAAATAGAGTAGTCCTAGAATGAGCTGGAATTTTTAGCATGTACACATTGCTGAAACGGCGACGTCTACATTGGCTTGGGCATGTTGTGAGAATGGCTGATGGTGGGATTCCAAAAGATCTTCTGTATGGAGAATTAGTGCAGGGAAATCGCCCCAGAGGGAGACCACAGCTGTGATACAAGGATATCTGCAAGTGGGATCTGAAGGCCTTAGGAATGGACCTCAACAGATGGGAAACCTTGACATCTGAGCGTTCAGCCTGGAGGCAGGTGGTGCATCACGGTCTCTCCCAATTTGAAGAGACACTTGTCCAGCAGGCCGAGGCAAAGAGGCAGTCCCAAAACCAGCAAAATCAGGGAGCCGGGCAGGGGATAGATTGTACAGTATTTGTCTTCAGTGTGGAAAGGATTGTCACTCTCAAATTGGCCTTCTCAGCCACACTAGACGCTGTTCCAAATCCTCCATACAGAGCACGTTACTATAGTCTCTAGAGACTGAAGGATGCCTAATCTAAAAAATCAGGAAAAACCTCTTAACTGTTAGAGCAGTATGACAATGGAACCAATTACCCCATTAGGTGGCGAGCTCTGCAATGCTGTCAAGATTCAAGAGAAAATTGGACAACCATCCATCAGCTCTGCTTTGATTTGGATTCCTGCCTTGAGCAGGAGGTTGAACTTGATGACTTTGTAGGCCCCTTCCAACTCAATTATTCTGATTCTAAGAACCAAAGCTATCCACCTAACTGTAAATACATTTGGAAGTTTTATTTAAATCACAGCAGCTAAATGGGGAATTATATCTATGAATTGAAAGCAAACTACAGTGGACCCTTGACTTACAAACGGCTTGACTTACAGACTTTTTGAGTTACAGACTTCTCTGGCCGCAAAATTTAGGTTTGACTTGCAGACTGAGATTTGACTTACAGACCAGAAAAAAACCAAAATGGAACAAAAACGGCCTCTTACGGGATTAATCGGTTTTCAATGCACTGTAGGTCAATGGAGACTTGACTTACAGACTTTTTGACTTGAGAACCGCCTTCCAATACGGATTAAGTTCTCAAGTCAAGACCCCACTGTACACAGAAATCAGAGGAAGATAACCTAATTTCCTATAGAACATAATACAAGAGTAAAATGTGAGACACAGTGTAGAACCATGTGGATTAAAATATTAGATGAATTGGGCTTTTACCTGCATGAGTTGAAGCATACAAAATTAGCTTAACTGAGCTCTTTATAAAATGCTAAGTTGGTTGAAGCTTGCTATTTCCCCAACTATATGGTAGTTCAGTCTTAAGTTTGCAGGGAAAAAACATTATTGTGAGGTTACCAAATCTGGCCCAGTGACCCCCACTGTAGTCCCCAAGACTCTGCAGATCCTGGAAAACTAACCCCTCACCCCAAATGGAAAATTATTCTCCAAGAAGTCTTGGTGAGGTTGTACTTGCAATTTAAATGTAATTTTAGTATCTCTACCCTGCTGCAGGACCCCCCCCCCAATTATTTAAAAAATAGAAGCTGACGGAGGCTGGAACTGAAATTACATTTAAATTTCAGCAGCCACAAACTGCTTATAAGTACTAAAGAGAGAGCTGAAGATAAGATGAAACCCAGATCTTTTTGGACCTGCAAATTCTCCTACCGTTTGATTTACTTTTTTCCCCTTTGTAAGATTTGATTTTATATTTCTGGGTGGTTTTTTTTAAAATGATATTGATGATGTATCAGGATAAAATTTCTTTACACTAAGATCCTTCTTTTTTCCTGGAGCAACTTACATGGTCCTCTGATCTTATGAGACTGTTCTCTAGACATAGTGCTAGCTACTTTGTGGCTTCTCTAGAGTGGGAAGGCTAGTGTAAAATAATCGCATATTAATTGTTAATAAGTTTTTTAAAAATAATGAAATCAAATATACTGTACATTGAGAAGAGGATGCTTTTAACATTTTATATGAATTTTAAATCAGCATTTACATTTGCATTACATTACTACACAAAAGACCTTACTAATGAAGGTGAGATGTATGATTTCCCCTCCCCTTTCCTTTCCTTTGTTTTGAGTTTTAGAAATAAATGAATGAATGAATGAATGAATGAATGAATGAATGAATGAATGAATGAATAAATAAATAAATAAATAAATAAATAAATAAATAAATAAATAAATAAATAAATAAATAAATAAATAAATAAATAAATAAATAAATAAATGTTTTTGAAACTCGATTCCAAATCCACCCAATCAAAATTCTTACTCTTGCTTTCCCTTCCTCTCTCCTTTATAACCTTGCTGGTTTCCTCTCCCTCTAGCTTGCATTTGATATTATTTACCAGACCAGGCAGTGCAGATCTTGGAATGGGAAGAGAGATCAATCAGTCAATCAGTCAGTCAATCAGTCAGTCAATCAGTCAGTCAATCAATCAGTCAATCAGTAATCCTAGTTAGATGTTGAAATAGCAAGATATGAAGTTAAACTAGAGTTCCAAGATAGAAACCAGACCTAAAGTATTGATGTGAACTATGATATCTATAGCCACTGTGCTGGCTAGAAGCAGAAGCACACAGAAATATGACAATTCATGTATCAGAAAAGCTGTGGATTAGCTGTATCCTAAATTTTATCAGATTGCATAGCTTCAGCGTCTAGCCAGGATCAGGGCATAACTAAAACCTTTTGAGGATAATTGCTGGAATGTGCACCAAAGTAAATGCTACAAGTGTTGCAGTTCCTGAGTAAGTATTAAGAGAACTGTCTAGACTTGTGGAGTCATTTTAGTTGTTGCAGCTAGTGGATGTACACTTACTTGCTGATATGTGTCATCTCAATTCTTGCCCCATTCCCCATGTGCGAAATCTAGTGTTAATGGGAGCATTAGGAGATATGTATTTGTCTCCACAGTAGTTGTGTGTAATCATAATTAATGATTGTGTGTCATCAAGTCAATTCTGACTTTCAGTGACACTTTTTAAGGCTGAACTATAGGAGGATGGAAGAATTGGGTTATTGCAGTACTTTCTACTTCAGGCTTCCCTTTAAGACAGTCCACTGTTGCAGAATGCTGCTGCCTTTGTGTTGATGGACAGCAAAAGCAAAGCACAACACACCCCTTTTGAAGTATCCCCAATGGCTGCCAGTGACCAAACAAATCTGATTGAAGGTGTTGCTGCTTAAGCACAAAGCCTGAAGGACTCTTGACCAAGTATTAAAAAGATTGCCTTACCCAGGATGTAACCAGTTTAGGATTTAAGATCAGTAGAGAGACTCTACTTCTGGTATGGTTGCCTTGATGAGCATTGCCTGTAGTTTAGCATAGTGGTCTCCAATCTTGGGCTTCCAGATGTTTTTGGACTTCATTTCCCAGAAACCCTGACCAGCAGAGGTGGTGGTGAAGGCTTCTGGGAGTTGTAGTCCAAGAACATCTGGAGGCCCAAGGTTGGAGACCACTGGTTTAGCAGCATGTAGCAGGGCCTTCTTAGTAGTGGCTGGCAGTGGAACTCCTTTCTGTTCACTCTCTAATTTCCACTCACACACACACCATCATTTGAAGAATGTACATATGCTGTATTTGTACATTTGCTCATCTATGCTGATGAGCAAATTATATTTTATATCTGTTTATAATTATATCTGCTCAGAATTAGAGCTTCAATGGTCCTGGTGTGTTGCTTTGTGTTCTAGGTACAAAGTTAGCCACCCTGGACTCATTGTGAGGAAGGCAGAATATGAACAATAATAAAAAAATAGAAGGTTCATTTCTCCCAAGTGTCAGGGCTTCTTTAACTGAAGCAACACTGTCCAGGTGTAAGAGGGAGATGTCAGGAAAGTTTGAGGCATCCTAGGGTGCAAAAATGGTTCAAGAAAAACTCTAAAGCAGCTTAATAGAGACTGAGCTGACTGTTGAAAGGGGAGGAAGAATTAAACTGAGTGGTCAGAAGTGTCAAGAAGGAAGACTCTGTGCACCATCTTGGTTCTGTTCCCACTGACTTTATATGAGGTTTTCTCCCATTCCCATTTTAGTATATGTAATTAATCTGTTTCCAGTGACTTTTACAGTAAACTGTTGCATGCTTTTTTATTTGCTCTGACAGTAAATTGTTAGAGAGCTTAGCTCCTAGGATAAGAATTATCCTTATGAGGAAGTTTGAATTCCCCAAAGCTTTATGAAGTAAAACATTTAGTGAGAGATCCATTACCGTTAGGTACTTTACATTTTGTGAAATAATTTGATGTATTATTTAGATAATGATTATGATTCTTCATTCACTTCATTATATTACAAATACACATTTGCCTTCATCAGCCATCAGTAAGTTTTACAATCCAGTAAAGTAGTGTTTACAGGACATGTTTCCTGTGTTTATCACTCTTTTTCAGTATGAGGAATAAGACCATCCTTCTTATTGGAAAAACAGGAAATATTCTTTTTCTTCTTGAGTCTGGGGGCATTTGTAAAGTTGGAATCAAGCTTAACTGTAGGAGGAGATAGCCTGTGGCGCTAATGAGTTTTGAATTTATGGCAGAAAAACTGTATCTTCCTTAAACCTCAGAGTGCTCTTACAGTGATGAGTATTGTGACATCTTTAAGGATAAACAGTCTCAGTCTTGTCTTTTTCTTTTGAGCACACATGCAGAACTTTGCATCCATACGAGACAGCCTTTGGTATGAATTCCTATCTACAGAGTTGTTTATGCAAGGAGGTGGATTCTTGAGAGGGGCTTTTTCAGACTGGGGCTTACCGGCTAAAACCCTGTTGTGCAGTTATGTGAATGACATAACATTTGGACATAAGCTAAGCTAAGAAATCTCAGAAAACTTTGGCTGAAACGTGCACATGTAAACCCTGGTGACATAATTAGTTGTGCATATTAAGGTTTCCTGTCCCACCCCCAGGTTCTGAGGCTCCCTAGGCCTCCTTATTGACTTGGGGGAACCTTTGGGAGCCTTGAGATGGGGGTTGTGATTTAATCATTAAATTAAATTTTAATGTTCCCAAATTGCAGCAGTTGATTCTATCCTGGTGGTGGGAAAGCAGCGATTTTGGGGCATTGACACACACACACCCATGCTAAAGCTCACAAAGGCTTCCTCAGGTCAAAAAGGATTCTCAGGGAATCCCAGAACCTGAGTGAAGGAGGATAGGAAAATTTAAAATAAAGACTAATATGCACAGAATTTCCATGCACATAATTGTGCAACAGGATTTCAGTCATTATTTGTTGCATGCTGAGTCACACATCTCAGTATGCTACTGATTCTGTCTATGGAGATTTTATAATGTAATGCAAAAGTTATGTTGTTTGTGTGACTGCATAATAGGATTTCAGCTACTCTGGCATAAATAGTCATGAGATGAGGAGTCAGTTATGTTAAATGCAGCTTTCTAATAATTAAATAATTCTAGTGACAGGTGGTTACTTCTTCCCTTCTACAGTTTTGATTTGTCAATTGCATAGTTTGTTTGATCATAAGCAGACTGATTGGAAAACACATAATTAAACTAATAGCAGGAAAACTGGTTTGTCTTCCCTGCTAACTAATCAGTGCTGTTGCTATTAGCCAAAGCAAAAGGCTTCCATAAGTTTCATGTTAGTAGCATGAAATAACCAGAAGCCCATGGTCAGTCATTTCTTGGACTCCCATGTAATAGAAGCTGTGTTGCCCCGTGCCTAGGCTTACAAATGTGTGTGGTTATTTGCCTGATTTGGGAGTTAGGAAAAAAATTAAAAATTGTCTACAGAGTATGTTATCATTTGCCTGTGAAGTTTGCTTGTGGCTTGATGTAGCATCTTTTCATAGCTTGCTTTAGTCCATAATGTTTGAGGCCAAGTCATCACTGTAGTGCTTGATTTTGTTTGCTTTGCTTTCTAGTGGGCATTCTGTCCCCCAATCCTAAATACAGAGTCACCAAGCAGTGTGCAGTTATATAGAATGGGGAGGAAACTGATTAGGAACAATGCTCTGCAAATGAATAAGTGACTTTTCCTTTGCCCATCTGTGGATGAAGTGATTTTTTTTCTGACTTAGCATCAGAAACCTCAGCAGTGTTGACTACAGTAGCACTGTAGATGCTGTTCACTGAATAGATCTCAGCTACTTTGATGAATGAGTGCCAATTCAAATGGTCCTTTCATGACTTGCGGTTGCCACAGTCACTTTATGGCTGCCATAGTCACTTTTTATACCTTGCTCTCTAATACCTATCATCCTCAGGAATTGTGGGTCCTCTTCAGTGACAGCATTATCCACTAAGGGTTCTTGGGATTCCTCGTGGATGAAGTTCCACGTGACAGTGTTGAACCAGGCATTTGAAGTTTCCATTAATCTGAACTTGGAAGAGCCAAGGATTCCGAAACACTTTGTACATTGCTCCCCTTCTGTGTAGATTGTAGAATCTTTGACTTTGTCCTTCAGCCTACTGTGATCTTTTACATTTTTGTCTTCAGGTGATGACAAGTATGGGCGGAAAGTAATTCTGTTTAGTGCCTGCCGGATGCCTCCCAGTTATCAGCTTGATCATGTGAAATTGCTGAGGTGGGTGTTGCTATGCAAGCCATCAGGTTTAGTCCTGAACCCTCCTCCCCTGTTCACCTATACAGGTAGCAATGTTTTTGCCTGACCATGTAAGTATACATTCCCTGAGCACTAATGTTTGGGTTGCTTACATCTATCTATTCTCCTGCCCTCATTGCCCCATTAGGGCCCATATCATACATCTCCTTGCCTGTAATAGCTAGATTTTCTTTATGCTGACTGCAGGATGCAAAGAAAGAAATATAATGTCCATCTTCCCTCAGCTACTTGAAGTATACACTGGACCAATATGTGGAGAGTGATTACACCCTAGTGTATTTGCACCATGGCCTGACCAGTGAGAACAAACCATCTCTGAGTTGGTTGCGGGATGCTTACCGGGAGTTTGACCGCAAGTAAGTGTTTGTTGCTGAGCATTTTGGATGAGTCAAGCTGCTGTGAGACAGCTGTAGCTGGATCTGTAATGCATGTGTGAAGGATAACTAACCTACAGTAGTTTTCAAAAAGGTAGTCATGGAAGTCTGTTTCAGTATATGGTTTGAGTTGGCTGTTCATCTTTATTTTAGCAAGTCAAATTCCCTTCTGTCTGTCCTTTTTAGATACAAAAAGAACATCAAAGCATTGTACATTGTGCATCCAACCATGTTCATCAAGACTCTGTTGATCCTCTTCAAGCCCCTGATCAGGTAGTAAGATATGAAAGTGCTTTGCTTTGTGTTGGGCCGGGCACACTGACTCTTCACATGATGTTGTGAAGATGAAGTGAGCTGTGTACTCTGCCTTGAACTCATTGGAAGAAAGGTGGGGTATAAATGTACATAATTAAAACGTATGATGAAAATCTTGTTTCCTCAAATAACCAAATACAGTGGACCCTTGACTTACAGACGGCTTGACTTACAGACTTTTTGAGTTACAGACTTCTCTGGCCGCAAAATTTAGGTTTGACTTGCAGCCTGAGATTTGACTTACAGACCAGAAAAAAACCAAAATGGAACAGAAACGGCCTGTTACGGGATTAATCGGTTTTCAATGCACTGTAGGTCAATGGAGACTTGACTTACAGACTTTTTGACTTGAGAACCGCCTTCCAATACGGATTAAGTTCTCAAGTCAAGACCCCACTGTAATGACAGTTGTGTAAACATTTCTACCCCACCTGCAGTTTATACTTTCTGTGATTGGGCAAGCACTAATTGTGATATCAGTAACGCTACTGGTTGTGTTACTAATTGTGCAAAGTGGTGCATGCCAGAAGGGGAAAAGTTGCATAAATGCCATTCTTCATGTGGAAAACCTTAATAGGATTTAGGCTTAAGTTTTGAAAAGGGTAGGCTCTGGTAAAGTGTGTGGGGAAGCTAGCTAAATGAGGTGTCATCATTTGATAGCAGTTTTTATTCTGTTACATTTTCATTCTTGCTCATCTTCCAAAGAGTTTGGATTCAGCGTGGGTAGTTTCCTCCAGTTTTATCCTTAGAACAATTGTTAAAGTGCGATCATCATCACCACATCATCACCAAGTGCTAATTAATATCTACCTCTCACAGCTTAAAATTCATTACTTAAGCATTGATTTTAATTTTAAGTTAGGCTGAGAAGGTTGCATGTTGGAATTTGTCCTTTGCAAAGGCACACATGTATGTCCCATATCATATACTCCTGTGTCTTTTTAAGACAGCTTTTGCTGTCCAGTGTCACATTCACATGTTTTATGTCATAGTTCATAAAATTCCCTCAATTTTCCCTACCAGTAGAAGCTTTCATAGTACAAAGAAAGCACAAGGAAAGAGGGCACCATGTTCCCCCAAGCTCTTGACTTCTTTTGGAGGCAGTACGGAAACTAGCCGCTCAGGGGTGAAAAAAACTGATGTCGCACTTGTTCCTCCCTTCCTTTCACTCCTGGACAATTTGTCTTCAATGCTGTGTTCTGATCTGGACTGAAAGTCGTCTCTGTCCTGCTGGGATTAGGTTTTGATTAGCTTTTGCTTGGATTGTTTGTGCAAATGACCCTTACTTGGCTGGTAGCCCAGGCTTGCTATGGAAATTTTTCTGGCCTTGGTCAGTGAATAAGAGGAAGGAAGGAACAACATAAAATGCTTTTTAGTCTTAGCAGACTCTGCAAGCTCCAGTACCACACTTAGAAAAAGGGGTAGTTTTCAGACCAATTTAAAGCATACAGATAAGGTATTACTCCTGTAATCTTGTGGGCATTCAGTACAGAAGGGTATCTCAGTTCTTTCTTGTAGTTCTCATTTTAAATGGTTCACCCTGTGTTTGATAGCATCCTTTGGTGATCTAGTGCTGCACTGTAAGTACCCAGATTTCTTATGCATTGGTTTATCATTTGTCTTGCAGCTTTAAGTTTGGAAGGAAGATTTTCTATGCAAACTACCTGAGTGACCTAGAGGAACATGTGAAACTGGAACAACTGGGGATCCCAAGCCAGGTGCTAAAGTGAGGGCATGCTGTTTGTTTTCTAGAGCTTTTCCTCAGCTTCCTCGGAGGAGGCTGCACCTAGCAGGGTATCTGGGTGGGAGGAAAGAGAAGAGGTGGGATGTGCTGGGAATCTGGTATTTCAGCACGTTGGGAGCTACTGGGAAGAACTGACATCCGTTTCTCTCATCTTCATTATTTTACTCCTGTTTTCTGCTGTCTCTGTGTTGTATACTGTCTCCCTGACATTTACCTTTGTCTCTTCCATCTCTTCCTTGCTCTTTTACCAACTCTGTTAACTCTCTGAAGAAGGGCCTTTTGGTGCAGCCATTGGCTTGGTCCTGGCTATTTTTGCCATTCCTAGGGCTCAGGATATCAGTCCTGCTTGTCTGAAGAACACAGTTAAACCCATAGCCAGCTCCTTAGTTTCAGTCGCCTTCTTCTGCCCTTCCTGTCTTTCCGTCTATGTTTTCTCTTCCTGATGGCTGAAGCTCTTGCCTTAATGCTGAGTTCCTGTTTGCTTCCTCAGTTGTGTGTAATAATTCCTAGGCTGGGTGGAGGGTGTGTAAGGAATTGTCACGGCTTCTGGAATTTTTGGGCACCAACTTAGCCTTCTCAGTGTAGGACAGGATGAGTAGGATAGCGTACATACATGCATGTCTTTTCTTTCACTTTAGGTATGATGAATATCTGAGATCACTTCAAAAGCCCTCCCAAGTGCCTCAGAAAGTCACACCACCCCGCCCACCACTGCCCAACCAACAGTTCGGGGTCTCTCTCCAGCAGTGAGTATTCCCATTTGTTTATTTCACTTTGTGGTCCAGTGACGCTGGATTCTGTCTGGGAATGATTCTGAAAACGGTTCCAGTAATCTTGAATTTGCAGCTGTGTTTTTTTCTGCTAGTCTGAGTTGCTAAAGTGACAGAAAGATACTAGGTTGAACAAAGGTGCCTTTGGGTGACTCTTCTTTCCTTGGCTGCTGGAGTTCTCTTAGGATTTTTGGAGCCTTACGACCAGTTTGCTTGAAGTCTGGTTATGTACTGACCTCATTTAAGCCAAATAAGCTGCAGAGAAGAAACAGGGTGGATCTAAACTTCTCATTTTCCAACAGCTTAAGGGAGAAGAGCTCAGACCAGAATCCCATTCCACTGGTGGTCAGGGAGACTATTGCCTTTCTACAGGAGCACGGTGAGTGAACTGGGCATATTTCTGTTCTTACTTGTTTTGTGCCATTGCCAGTCCCAGGTGGCATCCTTTTGTGTTGCACAAATTCAGGCTTCTTCGCATCTCCTGGCACCACCCTGCAGGAGCTCACTCCTTTCCCCACCCCACTTTCTCTTATTTTTCTTCACATTGGAATTAGGTCTACAGAACGATAGAGTAAAATTGGACACTGGGCAGAAGAATTGCTGTGGAGATGCTGCTACCCACATGTGCCCAATGCCTTTAATGTGGCTGTTCAATATTTCTGTGTTGAAGGCATCCTGCAGCAATGAGAGAAGTTGCATTTCTCACTTGAAAGACTTGGTGTTCTTGAAAACAAATAACGCTTAGCCATGTCTACATCCAAGTAATCCCTGAGCTCTTGCTGTCTTCTTTCTTTCTGGTTCTAGCTGTTGCCACACAAGGAATTTTTCGGCGATCCGCAAATACACAAACAGTCAGAGAAGTTCAGCAGAAATATAATATGGGTAAGTGCCTGCTTTGTGTTCACAGAGTCTGCTTAGGTCACTGCCCTCCCCCTTCCCACTTTTGATCTCCTTTCAGTCTAGGTCCTAAATCTCCTTTGGCATTTGAAATTCCTGCCGTAACACAAGATGTTTTATCTTTGAATAGGTCTTTATTTGAAACTTGGTTAGAACCCAACTGTCTATTCCATTTGATATAAACCTGTTCCAGTAGAAGCCTCCTCCCACTGGATAAAAAAGCTGACTTAGTCAGATGTAACAGTTGGGCAGTCACAGCCTGAAGTTTTCAAGAGTTGAGGAAGGCTGTTAATGACAAAACGTCTTGGAGGTCACTTACTGATTGGGTTGCCTTAAGTTGGGGGTGACTTGGTGGCACATAGCAAGCAGTTGGGTCTGACCTGAGTATAGCATGTCTGTCCTCTGTTTCAGCTCTCTCTCTCTGTGTTTCTATTTCTTCACCATTTCTTTTCTAAATGCTCCTAATTATTGCTGCTTTGGAGAAGGATAAAATGCCACTGATGCTTATAGGACTATGTATGAGATCTATTCCCTGCCACATTTGTAGCTTGTACCTTTTAGTTGTCCTGCCTAACTTTATCTGGTTGAAAAAGATTAATCCTTTCACAGCAAGTTTGTTCTCTGATCATGCCTCTAAACTAGTTATTCTGTATTGTAATAAATAAATAATGTAATAAATAAATAATGTAATAAATAAATAAATATTGTTCCAGGACTGCCAGTGGACTTCTTGCAATACGAAGATGTTCACCTTCCTGCTGTGATTCTCAAGACCTTTTTGAGGGATCTGCCAGAGCCTCTTCTCACATTTGGTCTCTATAGTGATGTTGTCAATTTCTCCCGTGAGTGGCCACCAAAAGAGTCCTGATCCCATAGCAGAAATCTCCTCTGTATTTGTCCCTCATACATTTATGCTATATAGACAGTAGGCTGCATTGAGTAGTAGACTCTTTCACAACTACCAGACCTTGTTTTTATTGGAGACTTATTTTATAAATTTTATATAGTGCTTTTCCCAAAAAGAAAAAAAAAACAAATTTATTCCCAAAAGAAAATCTTGACAAAAATACATTAAATGACTGAAACACTGAACTCACTCAAAGTATATAAGAACAGTTTGTAGTGGTAGCAGTCAGGAAACGTTTCGGTAAAACAAGAAGTCTTATGTTATCAGTGGAATCACTCCATACTAAAAGCACACCAGATCTTGGCAGGGAGATCATTTCTGTGTGTGGTAGTCTCTTCTACACCATGACCCAGTGAGCATTAGTAATGTGTGGTGTGATCAGCAGTTTCCCTACCCCCACCCCATTGTACAGATGGGGGTGCTTATATCAGAGAAGGTCTTCTCTTTGATTGTTTGATCTTCAGTTGTTTAGGGATCTGCAGACCTTGAACATGGCTCAACAACTAATTGATAGCCAGCAGAAATCTTTCAGTCAGGAGTTTGTGTGTGTATAGTAGGGGACTTCATAGAGCAACCTAGCTGCCACACCCTGAAAGGCAGTTGTACGCAGAGCACTTTAGGGTAGTTCTGCTTTGTGATCCCGTTCAGATCACTGTGCAAGAATTGTTATAGATGTCATACCAGTCAAAGCTGATAAGAGATGTTCATTGCCACTAAAACTACTTTGACCTTCATGGGTAGCAGAGAATGAAGGTTCTCTAGGTAATTACCCACATCTGGGACCTAAATGATTTACCTACCCTAAATATGGTTGCATTCCCCCTACAAGCACAAGTACATAGTCTGGCAATGTTGTTTTACCAGGATTCCATTTTTATTTGCTTGGTCTGCACCTGATCCATTATTTCATCCATTATGAGTGCAGTTTGCACATGGCTGCACCTGGGAGTTTAAACTGGGATCTCATTGGGCTGGCTGTCCAGTTTACTGTTATATTGCCATTTTCTAAGGCAGTATAATTGCAAATTACTGTCTTTCTGGAGAGTTGTTGCTCAGCAAACTATTTTAGCCCATGTAATCTCATTCCATGTTGTTGGTGGTTGTGCCTCACTTGTCTTCTTTTCAGATGTAGAGGAGGAAAAGCGTGTGGATATTGTTCGCAAAATACTTCAGACTCTCCCAGAGGAAAACTACCAAGTGTTACATGTACTGATGACCTTCCTTGAGCAGGTGAGATCCCCCAAACCATGTCTTCATACAAGGTATACTTCCTGGGAATACAGATGTATTTGTGGACTAGGTCTAGGTAAAGGTAAAGGTTCCCCTTGACAATTTTTGTCCAGTCGTGTTCGACTCTAGGGGGCGGTGCTCATCCCCGTTTCCAAGCCATGGAGCCAGCATTTTGTCCAAAGACAATCTTCCATGGTCACACGGAACACTGTTACCTTCCCACCAAGGTGATCCTTATTTATCTACTTGCATTTGCATGCTTTCGAACCACTAGGTTGGCGGGAGCTGGGACAAGTGACGGGAGCTCACTCCGTCGCGTGGATTCGATCTTACGACTGCTGGTCTTCTGACCCTGCAGTACAGGCTTCTGCAGTTTAGCCCGCAGCGCCACCACGTCCCACAGAGTGGACTAGGTCTATTTGTCTCTAGGAATCACCTTGGTGGGAAGGCAACAGCGTTCCGTGTCTAAGTCATGTGACCACTAAGTCAAGTGGACTAGGTCTATTTGTCTCTAAAGCGACTAATGGCTTCTCTTTCCCACTTCTTCCCTTCTACCTAGGTTTCTGCTAACAGTGACACCAACAAGATGACCAATGCTAACCTTGCAGTAGTTTTTGGCCCAAACCTGTTGTGGGCCAAAGATGCAGCCATAACCCTGAAAGCCATCAATCCGATCAACACTTTCACAAAGTTCCTGTTGGATAACCAAAGAGAGCTTTTCCAGAACATGGAGGCTTGACTCAGAGTCTGTCTTATGTTACTGTGCTCTGTGTCCACTCTGACCCTCCTCTTTTCTCTCTTCCCAATTTTCCTTTCAACTGTGTCCTGGAGTCGTGGCCAACTCTTGGGAAACTCTAGGTGGTGAGCAGAGTGGAAGAGGGTGTGTATGTGAGAGATGGGTGTGTGTGTGTGTGTATGTCTGTGATCATGTTGGGAGGTGGGAAGCAGGTCTCCCTGTCTCTAGAAATTGAGTTCTGCCTCAGCAATTCTGTCTGGGATGCTAGTGACCAGGCTGCACTTGAATGTTGCAGTTCCTTCTCTGGATTGGGTCCATCAAATGTCTCTCATTGGGCTCCAGTGGGAGTTTCCAAATATTATGGGAGCTTATTGTGTCTGTGTGAGCTGCAGTAGCCATTCAAGAGGGAGAAATCTTTTAAATATTCTGTTCTGTGATCCATGTTGGTTCCTCCAGCACACCCAAATCAGGCAGTTTTGAGCCTTCTTCTGTTGAGGAGAAGGGATGCTGTGGATCATAAGCAGCCCTGTCTTCTTGGGCAGGGGGAGCAGGCTTCTAGTTCTGGGGCAAATCTGGGTCATGAGAGAAAATTGCACCATCTTGGGAGTGCCCATTTCTTACCAGTGTGTAGATTGTTATTTGTACATTTGAAGGAGCTCTGGCACTTGCTGTAGGTGCTATTACAATTTCCTTGTGATTCTATAGTTGGTCTCTGATATGGTGGAGCTCTCTTGGTTCTCTCATCTTTATAGTGTTCTTTTACAGAGAGTGTCTTTCCTTGCAGAATTTTTCTCCCAAACTGGCTTTGCTAGTAATCCTTTCCTTTTTTAACTGGGAACACAACGGTTTTTCTCTGTGTTTTTATTTGTGGTGTGCGTGTGCTTCTCCTCAAACCCATAAGTCACTAGGGATCACACAGGGGATATGCGTCCCGTTGCTACTAGATCCCCAAACTGCCAAACCCCAAATTAAATACTGCTCATCTTTGTGATTGTACAGACACTGTACATGCTGATGGGGCATTTGTGTCCTTGGTTGCAGCTACTGTTTGGATTAGCATATTGTCAACCAAAAGGTTGACCATTGAAGCCGCGCCTCATGCAGGAATCATCCTGTCTTATAGGGGGGGGGGCTTTCTTGTGCCAGGGTAAGTTTTTTTTTATTCAAGGATGTCTACTTTCACATCCTTGTTGGACTCAAATGTTCCTTACTAATCTAGCCAGAATGGCTTGCATGCACTTTTGGTTTCTTTGGCACATGGAGATGTGAAGCACTGCTGCTCCTTTGTGTAATTGAAGACAGTTTATGCAGTCTCACAGTGTGTTTTTTCTTGCCCATACAAACTCCTCCCCTTTTGAGGTCAGGGAGGCAATCCAATCTGGTATTGAAACCAGGCTCAACCTTCAGCCAACTAGGCTCAACCTTCAGCCAAGCACAGACATTCTAAGCCAGTCTTGTTTTTATAAAATAGCAGTTTCCTACTGGATTTATAACTAACGTTTGCCTTTTCCATAATGACGCTGCCAGCTGCCTTATGGCTGTTTTGTCTACATAAAGCCTATAAATTCACCCTGTAAACTAGTAGGGTTCAAGTTCTGAGAATTATGGAGAAGTAATTGCTGTTTTTGCTTTTTACATTTGCTCTGTACCTGTGGCCTCCTATTCCAATTGGGTTACAGAGAATAATTTTTGTAAAGTTGAAGTCCTGTACTGAACTGACAAATGATTAGCAAGTGCATTAAATTTATCAACACCTATTGCTTAGCCTGGTCCATTTAATAGACTTCCCATTGCTATGTAAGTTTTTGAAATCCTTCCCAATACTATGAGATGATGGGAGATGGCAAACCGGGGTGTTTGACGCTATCATGAAGGACTATTGAGTGAGGTGAAGAGAGTTAGTTCATTATCCTGCTTAAAATCTGGGAGCATGTTGTATGTAAAGCAATGTGTTGTGTGAATGATGGATGGCCCATCAGATATTGGACCACAGCTTTCATTAGGCCTAAACAGCAAAGGCAATGGTGAGCAAGAATGGAAAGTGCAGCCTAGCAACATCTGGAGAGTCACAATTGTCTGTTCCTTGTTTGGACGGTGGTAACTGAAAGGACAGAGTCACTGTTTCAATCCTGGAATAGCACATGCTAATTTGGGTGTGATCCTGATGTTCTGTTTCACTGAGACATGAGGACCTTTCACTAAGGAGTTGAACTGGTAAAGCTGAAAGTGCAGGCATGTATGTGACTGTCAACAACACTTTGAATCACTTGCCTTATGTCTCTTTCCTACCATTCAGTATGACTACATGAACAGCAGTTTGAAGATGAAGTTTCATTGGCCTCTTTGCTTCCTATCTTCAGAGCAGTATTGGGGGTGCTTTGCTGACAGCTGCTGCCTCATATGTCTTTTGTAGCATACTGTTGGAAATCAAGAAGGCTCTAAATCTAATTCCAAGGTGCAATCTTTGAGTTTGCTTTTTTTCATTCCACGTTCCCAGGGAGAAAGGAAAAAGTAACTAGTTTCCATGGAAACATTGTGAAAAAGTAAAGGACCTGGCACTTGTGGACACAGTGTTGCTGGTTCAGCCGTTGTATCCAAATACTAATACTTTTGGGATTAGTGACAGGGCTGCTGCACTCCTGGAAACAAGTATTGGGTTAGGCATGCCATACACAGAATTTTTTAGTAAGCCTTGGCCATAGTTTATGAGCTACACTGTATGAATCCCACACAGTTCAAACTTCCAGAGGTGTTCCTCACGGCACCCAAGTGTCATTTTGGAAAACTCTGTATTGTTAGATTCTGCACACACTCACAAAACCTTAAACATGAGCCAGTATGGATAGCTTTTGTGTTTTTCTCACTGTGCTGAGCTGCTAGGATGTCAGGAGCACACAGTAACTTTTACCCCCACGCCTCATTTTGCCCTTTCCAAACCTCTTGCCACTGTGGCTGGTCTGTGGAGCTGTGTGCTAGAAGCCGCTACCTGGCTTAATGGCCGTGACTGTCCCTCTGTGCCACTCCAGTTATATTCCTCCCTGGTTTCTCCTGCTGCTTGGCATCCATGTTAGGTATTGACCACAGTGCTTCTGTGGGTGGAATGCCTCATCACCACTGTATCCTTTGATAAAGCCCACTGATGTCCTGGCACCCCCAAAGACATTTGGTGCCCCTCAGCTGTAGCAGTCAGTCCTGTGTCTGTACTGAGAAGGGGTTTTGAGTGATGCAGCTGATGCTGAGACCAACTGGATGCCTTATGGTAAATGTCTCTTTGCTGACTTTGCAGTCATCCTTCATGGCCAAATGCCCCCTGGTTGTGTACTCAATCAGTGGGGGCTTCATGCATAGTTTACAGCTTTGCTTTATGTTGCTCTTGTCCCTTTCATTTTACATTTTCATGATTTGATGTTTATTGGAAATAGGATTGGGGTTTTTAATGTGACATTAATTCACACACTTATGTTTATTTCCTTTTAATGGTACCAATCTTGTATTTCACAGTTTGCACTTTTTGTACTTCAATAAAAACCCAAAGCCAATACCAGATCATGGTGTATTTCTCAAATGATGTTCAGGGAGCAATCAAGAAAAATCAATTAATGTCCACCTGACTGATAGTGCATGGTGAAATGCACATCCAGCCTTCTCGAGGGAAAAGGCTGGGGGTTACTCACCTTCGGACTCATCCTATTGCTTTTGTCCATATAAACCTACTCTTGTTAATCCCATCTTATCATTTAGAAAATACATGACCTTAACAATGCTTGTTTTACATGGTAAATCTTTCCTAAACCCTAGCTGCACATGCTTATATGAAACCATGCAGTTTGCTTTGTACTCCAAGCAATAAATAGAGAACTTGAAGAACAGCCATGATAGTTGTTTTTTGTTGGGTGATAAGTGGTTAATTGATGAAAAATAAGTCAATTTGGCAGTTTCTCCTTCCTTAATGTCTCTTTGTGGATGGCAGTGAGCACAGGAAGGGATCTTTGTAGACTAGCAAAATTCATTCTGGTCTTTGTTATGTAAAGTGCTGCCTCCTTTTTCCTGCTAACAGCATGGGCACTATAATGCAAGTCCATGTTGGATTGTTTCCTGGCATTTTGAATTGTGGACACAAAAGCAGAAGTTGCCTTCATTAACCACAGGTTTTTTTGAAGGACTGAATTAGGATCTAAGTGATGTCTAACTTGGCTGTTTCTCAACAAGTAATCCCAGGCAGTGATATAATTGGTTTTCTAAAGAAAAAGCTGGAGTATAGAATCATAGAATAATTGAGTTGGAAGGAGCCTATAAGGCCATCAGGCCCAACCTCCTGATCAATCCAGGAATC
This sequence comes from Pogona vitticeps, assembly GCF_051106095.1. Classification (NCBI taxonomy): domain Eukaryota; kingdom Metazoa; phylum Chordata; class Lepidosauria; order Squamata; family Agamidae; genus Pogona; species Pogona vitticeps. The sequence goes on along the minus strand of NC_135783.1, from coordinate 291,961,816 downwards.
CAAATCAAAAGCAGATCTGACAGATAGTTGTCCAATTTTCTTTTCAATGACTCAAGCATCCGTGTGCTCACCACCTCCTTAGGCAATTGGCTTCCTGTAACGAGCCCATTATTAAGTGTCCAGTACTCTGGGAAGATCGAGAACAGATCCTGTCCATCCTCCGTTTGACTACCTTTCAAGCATTTGAAAAATGCTATCTCCTTTCTCTTTTCTTTTCAAAAGGCTAAATGTGCAGTTTCGATCTTTCCTCATAGGGCTTGGTTTCCAATCCCCTGATCATCTTCGTTGCCCTCCTCTGAACAGTGGTTTGGAAATTTGACCTCTTTCCAAGAAATCAAGTGATACATACATCAATATCATTTGAAATTAGTTATTCATTTGGGGAACTAATGATGCTTTGAAGATATTTGTATTATGGGTAATACCATAATATAAGTTTGTTGCTATGAACTAGGCTCAGATGGTTGTTAGCCAGATATTGACTGAAATCCTTTTGCTTAGCATAGTACGTTGCACCACAGCAGGCCCACTGATTCAGCCAGTAAGTAATGCCTGAACACATATTGTTCATCTATGTCCTGTGCAAATCTTGCTATCTCATTCATAAACCAGATGAATTTGCTTTGCTGAAAATCAGTGGATGCAGTGTCTAGACACTAGAGTTGTCATCTATTCCATGAGCCCTAATTATCTTTTCTGTTTTTTAAAAAAACTTTAACAGAAGAAAATGAGAGGGACAGTGTTTCTAAATAGTTCAAGTATGCTGACTATACATGTTTCTGCTCTTGAATGTGGATAAGAGTCTCTAGGTCTGGAGTTGTTTTAGGTAGCTTTCTAAATTCTACTGTATAGTTTTCTTCGTAGTATACGTTATGTTGTGTCCAGCCATATGCTGATTTGCCTCATTTTCTTATATGTTCCCTGAGGCCTGACAATAATTCTTTATATTTGTTTACCAGAACAGAAGCATTAATTCTGCTGCTGCCAGTACTGTGAACTCTGCTGAGCCACAGAACAGCAAGTTTAAAGACTACCACCTGGCCCAGCATAAATAATTGCCAGTGTGCTCTGCCTTCATGGTTGCTTGGCTACCAAATTAGCAGAAGCAATTCAAGTTGACTTCAATCTCCAAGTGATCGTGGGGTGGCATCATAACAGTTAAGATTTGTTTACAGAAATAGAGCTGCAAACATGGCAGGAAGAAAGCATTTTACACTCTTCTGAACATTGATGGGCACAAAACATAGCAGAATATAGGGAGCAGCATACCATATCCATTTGAAGCTATAGTACTTGTGTGGCCTTCCATTATGGCTTTCCCTCTTAATGAGGTGTACACAGTGTGACAGTGCTATCATCCATGTATTAGTCTTCCTACTGGTCTCAGCACGATATACTCTAAAAATGTACACAATTTTGCATCAAATGAATTTTCTAGACAACAAAAGCATGTGTTCATGAGCTGACTTCCCAAAAAAACTGTAGAATATGCTCAATGAATCTAAAATGCAAGAGGTTGTTCTAAGAATAAAGGGGATACTTTTATCTGTGTATTAATTAGTAATTTCTGACTGCTGTCAAACCATAACAGATATCGTCACAATAATTGCATATTCATTTGTGTTTCTTGGAAATGTGTGGATTTTTGATACTGCGTTGGTCTAATGTCTCATTGATGTGCATGAAGTTTCTGGAAAAATGATAGAAAGTGTTCAGGTTAGCTGATAGTGCATTAAATTAGAAAGCTGACAGGTCAAGTAGTTTGGGTCTTTGTTCCCCAGCTTTACTACATCTTACATGTAGTAAAGAACTAGCTCTTTTCAAATTAGTGTGTTTTTTTTTTGAAAGAAAACAGAAAAATGGAGTAACCTCTCATAACCTCTCAGATTAGTCAGTTTCATAGAGCAGAGAGAATGGCTTTCATGATTTTTTTAATGTGAGCTGCCTGTGAACTGTTATAAAGTATCATATAAATAAGAAATTTAAGCCCCCTACCTGAATAATTCTGTTAACTTTTTAACAGAGTTGAGGAGTTTAAAACTCTTTGTTAAAGTGCATGGATGAACAACAGCAAAGCAACCACCTTTTCTCCAAGCATGTTTGTTTCTTTCCTGTTCTGGATCACTTACCTATTCAGATTTTTATTAAAAGTCAGTTGAACTACAGTAATGCCTTCTCTGCTGGCTAAAGCAGTGCTATTGCATAGTCACCAATCCTGTTGCATCACAGTTTATGGGAGAACCCAACACAATGTTATACAGTAACCATTCATATCCCTACCTTTACTGCTCAATATAGTTTCTCTTTAGACCAGGGGTCAGGGAACTTTACCTTTTACCTCCCCAAAAAATGTTTTTTATATACGCCAACATTACCCCCTTGATTCGAAAGGAAGGAAATCATACATTATTTGTATCAAAATATTATTGAATCTACACAGGCTGTGTACCAAACTAGCAGGATGCAGCAAATTTGATAAAGATGTGCACTATTTTTGCTGGAGCACATTGCACTCCAGCCATGGTGTGGTATAGGGAGTAGTAAGGTGTCCAACGTGCCTAGCAAGTTGCATTAAATTTTTCTTAGCTCGCAGAGGATTTAATCATCAGTGGCTGCCAGAGTGGTGCTAGCAATGACATGCTTGCTAGAGACAGCCAACGCAGAATGGGAGGAAGGCTTTCCCTACCACTTTAATCATTCTATGTGTGGTGTGCAAAAAGGAACAAACCAGGCTAAAGGTCATGTCACCCACCCTGGTGCCACAGCCCAAAGGACCAGTGTGCTTTTTTTATCATCATCAATGGAAAATTCAGCAGTGGCCAGAGGATGGGAAAAGATCAGTCTACATTCCAATCCCAAAGAAGGGAAGTGCCAAAGAATGCTCCAACTACCATACAATTGCACTCATTTCACACACTAGCAAGGTTATGCTCAAAATCCTACAAGGCAGGCTTCAGCAGTATGTGGACCAAGAACTCCCAGAAGTACAAGCTGGATTTTGAAGGGGCAGAGGAACTAGAGACCAAATTGCTAACATGTGCTGGATTATGGAGAAAGCCAGAGAGTTCCAGAAAAACATCTACTTCTCCTTCATTGACTATGCAAAAGCATGGCAGAAAGTGAGGAGGACTTAAAGAACCTCTTAATGAGGGTGAAGGAGGAGAGTGCAAAAAATTGTCTGAAGCTCAACATCAAAAAAACTAAGATCATGGTCACTGGTCCCATCACCTCCTGGCAAATAGAAGGGGAAGATATGGAGGCAAGTGACAGATTTTACTTTCTTGGGCTCCATGATCACTGCAGAGCGTGACAGCAGCCATGAAATTAAAAGATGCCTGCTTCTTGGAAGGAAAGCAATGATAAACCTAGACAGCACCTTAAAAAGCCACCCTCTCCTCCGCCTTAATTTAGTTTCTATTTTGCTTGCCTGTTCATTTTCAGTTTTGAGTCAGTCTCACTCTCTCTCACACACACATCCATCCATCAACCCACCCTCCCTCCATTTCCTACATTTAAATAAGCTTGATGAAGTCCTCAGTCTCTCGGACCTTTCTTCCCTCCCTCCCTTGCTTGCTCCTTGATCCTCTCCCTCCTCCTGCTTGTCTGCAGTCATTTCTGGAGGAAGCAGTCATTCAGAAGCCCCGGATTGATTGCCCAGGGCTAATCCACAGCTGTAACCAATCAAGGAGGCTTATCTCCTATCTCTAAGAGAGATTTACGAGTGCCCTGCTGCAACCAAGTAACGGAGAGGTGGCTAACAATTTGAGGTTTGGCTGCAGAGGGTGGGGGAGGGAGGGAGGGGGGGAGGGAGGTAGCACTCTGCTCATTACCCCCAGGATTTTCACTTTTACCCAATTTGGGGTAATTTACTCCTGTTCCCCGACCTATGCTTTAGACCTTCCCAATTAATACAGAAAGCAATGAATGTGTAATTGCCACAATAACTTTCGTAATCATGAAAAAGGCTAAGATGGCGTTATGTCAGTAAGAATCATGGGCGTCTGAATTTGTATCATGTTAATAACTTTTCTATTTGTGTATATACATTTCAAAATCTTTGTTATCCTGTAATGGTACTATTCTAAACACTGTGTGGTGTAGGAAATAGCACGACAGACTAGGATTTAGGAGACCTTGGTTCTAATTCCACCCTGACTATGGGAACTCACAAAGGAGTGGAAATGGTAAAACCATTTCTTAAATATTTCACTTACTTTGAAAGCCCTATTAGAGTCACTATAAGTCAGTTCTGACTTGATGGCACCTAATGCAGCAATGGTACTGTTACCAAAATAGACGTATTTTGTCTAATGTACTTACTGGAAAGTAAGTCCAACTGAACATATACACTGGCATCATCACACTGAATACTGCCACTATGAAGAGGAGATATGCAAGATAGCTCTTAGAAATAGCAGCAGAAAAGTTAGCTCTTTACTTGGCAGCTGTTCTATTGACGCTGCTGAAATGTGACCTCTGTAACAAACATGGTAAGAACAGGTAAAATTCTTGTTGACAGCTAGATTAAGAGTAATATACATAATAGTTTTATTGGAAAGTATATGAATACATGTTGAAATTAATTCCAAGAAATTAATTCAGGAACCCTTCTCCTTTCCCCCTAAGTATTTATTAAGTTGCCAGTTATTTATAAATTCTTATTCAGTTAGCAGTACAGCACCTAGGTGGTGATCAGTGATATCTGTCTTTGAAAATTTACAACAGCTGGATGCCTCCTAGAACAGGGCTGATTTTAATTAGTAAAGATGTTGATAATTAATGAGTAATGTTACTCGTAGAACAAACAAAGTACTAAGATTCAGAAAACCGCACAAAATAGTACAGAATTTGTAAAGAAAACTCAGCAGGTGTGCACATTCAGTAGTCACTGGAAGTGAATACCAACAGCAGTCTCCACAATGATTCTGCTTTGAGATATAGAATATGTGGCTTTGGTCTAAAGAGAATAAATTTCTGGGGGTGGGGGGGGGAACAGAACTGTGGTTAGCCTTGCTTAAACATTATGCATTTCAGTATAAAGATAAGGAAAAAGGGAGGGAATGTTGTGACAAAGGAACATCAGTGGGAAGGTGTGCAAAAATATTCTAGACAATCCATGAAGAAATTTATTTGAACAGTATACCCTGCTGCTTTTATTGCTGTAAAGCCAACCTCATTAGACAAAGACATATCAAAATCATCATTAACTGGTGTTTGATGATGTGCTTGATACCTCATGGATAACACAAGGTATTTAATCTCATACATTCCAGTTTACTTAAAAGGATGAAGGAGTTGAAGGCTAAAGCCCCCTATCATGCACACATCATGACTTAAGTTTTGTGCCAACTCTCTCTTGAAGAATCATTGAGAGGCTTAGGGTACTTCTGACGTTGGTATCACTCTTGGCAAAAGAAACTGGATTTGACTGCTTTTCATGGACCAATGACATGTTATTGTATCTCTGCTATCTGCTTTGAATACCATTTATAATGCCATTTTAAAGTCTTCGTGAACAAAAGCTCTCACAATTTGAGTTAAACATTCAAAACACTGTGCTAGAATGCAAGAAATTTAATCTTTAGCTCATTTCTATGCAGCAGCAGGGGTAAGAAAGCCTAAAGATTACATGGTCAGACAACTGTCATTCTCAGAAATGCTGCTCCAGTTCATCTTAAAAAATACAGCTGTGTATGTCAAGAAATGATCATTTCACCATACCTGCAAACCATAAAGGCCATTGGAATCTAAAAAGGTCTGCAATTATAAGAAATAGCATCTAAGATAGCAGGCAAAAGTAGGGTGGAGCTAAAATGTATTTCTTCAGCATTTTAAAGTACAATTTTAAACATATTTCCTCAGAAGTAAGCTGTGATATTTAATAAGACTTACACCTTTAAAAAATTGTATATGACTTCTGCTTCAGCCTGGCTTTTGATAATGAAAAGGAGCAAATTGTGCCCAGAGTCCAGTTTATCCCTGAGCTCGTGTTTAGAGGCTCATCTCTTCCCTTCCCCATATCTAGTGAAGGAAACAGAGCAGGCAGATCAAACATGCAGCGATGCCAACCCACCACATTGCTTAATAGCTAGCTCAATACAAAAATAAACTTTTAGCCAACCAAAACCCAGCTGATCAAACAAGTACCACAGACCTCTTAAAATGTGCTTCTTTCAATAAGCTACTTCCAAACTATCCATAGACAACAGCAAATGTATTTTACAATGCCTGTCAAAACTCAGCTTTTTTAAAGCTTCCTGTAAGCTCACTGCATGGCGTGCATTTCTTTTGTGACATCCATGGACTCTAACAGGGCAGAAAAGGGAAATGATGTCAGTTCCAAAGAGACTTTACTAACCCAGCATAACCATCTCTGTTCCTGCAGGTTGTGGGAGGACAGACCAGGATTGTTGGGACAGCACTCTTGCAGTGAAAAAGGACACAGCAGCCTTTATGGCTAATTAACAAAAAAGAAAACATCAAATACATTTTTCTTTAAATATAGGTTTCCTTTACAGTAATAAATATTTTTCTTGTTTATCTTATGATAGAGCAGCAATATCTGGTGGGAACAGAGGAAAGAACTTTGGATGAAAGACTCCAAATTAAATAACCCTAGAGAATTAGGATTCCTAACATATTTACAACTACAGACTGATTCTTCTCCTTGGGAGGGTGACAATTCGACATACTCTGTTGTTGGCAAGGTAATACATGAAAAATATTTCTTTCCACTTCTGTAGATTACTTCCCAGCTCCACCTCAGGCAGGCCCATCACCAAGATGTCCATAATTGTGTTTGCCTTGTTTACTGCACAAAAAGTGAGCACTGGCCCCTGCCTTCATGCCTGGGCTGCAGTCACTGCAGACAGGCCAATTCCACAAAGCTGATGTTGAACTCACATTAGAAGAATCTGTCCAATACTCACAAGAGCATTATATTCAGTCAGTGTCCTTTAGGCTTGGTGGTAGTGCAGATGCAAATGAAAAGAATATCCTTAGGAAACCAGATCCTATAACCTTGTTGACGGAGGAAGCAGCACTGCATCCAAATGAAAGAAGGGAAGGAGAAAGTGCTTTTTCTTCTTGTTTCCTAATGTACTGTATTAGAAATGAACCCTATACTGGAAGAGAAGTGAGTCACACCAAGGCCAGGTTCAAAGAGACACACACCACTGTTTCTGTATCTCACAGATCAAAGCAATCAGTGCCTACTTAATGAGGTGATGGGACAAAAACAAGGACACTAAGGGAAAGGTTGAATTTACAGGCTTCCTTTTCCAGTGTCCAAGTGAAAATTCAATATTGCTGTAGAAGGGGTTCAGCTTTATTGTAAAGTCTCGACAAAGGCATCAAATTCCTTGACGTTTTTCTCATGGACAGCCAATTTCTCTGGCAGTGAGTCCTGCAAAGACAAAGAAAAATTCTGAGCAGCTACATCAACCTGATCTGAAAGCAGCTTTGAAGCAACAAAAGCATTGCCAGCATAATGATTCTCTCAACCCATGCAGTGTTCTCAAACTCAGCACCCAGATCTTCCAGTTCTCATGGATAGCTCATAAAAACAATTAAAATGCCATAAATACAATCTTATTACATAGCCAAGGTGTTGCTCCTTTGTGTGAGAAAAGCAATGGCAAGTGTTTGAGATGCAGGCCTCTCATTCTCTTCATGAGCTATGACATTACTCAACCTGCCTATGTCTGAGAGACATTTTTGCTCATAGGCTTTTAAAATCTAGATTCTACAGGTATTGTGAATGCAGCTCTTATCCAGCTCAAACTGTAAACTGCCCAGAGAGAGCTTTAAGGACTATCGTGCAGTATTAGAAGCAAGGTGCTTATTTGGGAAAAATATTTTTGGCTCCTGTTTTGCATGTCTGAAGCCTGACATTAACATGGCCACGCAACAGACAGCATTTTGCAATACAGTTAAAGCAGAGGCAATGGAAATTGGCAATTGGCTGTGAGAAGCAAAGGAAAGAAAATAAACCAAGATAAAAGCTGCAACTGAATAGTCTCAATTCCTAAATGCACCTGTTCGGAGTCCTGCTGAAGTTCCAAAACAGTAATCCTATTCACTCATTAAAACCTGTGTTGAAGAGGGGAATATTCTAGCTCTTCCTCCTCCTCCACTCACAGTTTCTTTGTGATATGGAGGACAACAAGGATGAAGAGGAAGATGCTGTTTGCATTAGGACCCTTATTTTCCACCGTCTTGACTCATCTGGAGCACTCCCATGGTTAGTGATCCACTCATTCAGACCTTTTGCTCCCCACATGAACCAGGGTGATGCAAGTGATGACTGATAGGGCACAGTTAGAACTCACCCCTATACTTGTGAGTATTCATAAAAGATGAAAATTCTCTACAGTACTTGTACTACCTTGAGGCTAATCAGTTTTACAATTCTTCCAAGTTCCCTTTGTGGTTAAGTTCCCTATTTTCAGACAGAGAATTGCTGACAAAGTCACAATATGGCACTGGCATGAAGGGGTGGGGGGAAGTTCAAATATTGCTTGTCATCTAATAGATTAAAGTGGCAGTCATGCTAATCTGTCCCAAGCAGCCCTTCAAACTGCCATATCTCTGCAAACTGAGAAGAGGAGAAATATTTAGCAAGATGAAAATGCTATGGCCCAAATGCTGTGGAAAAAAAGATCTTTACTAAAAAAAATCATTGGTATACAATTAAGTGGATTATACCTATCCATTTCTTGCTCTATAAAGTGGTTAACTGAAAAGGTATTTGCTGTTCATAGCAACTAGGGCTATGAATTTAGCAGGTACCATGATGAAATATAAAACAATAGTAGCCCTTTCCATGAATTGAGCTGTGAATCTGAGTTGAAATCTCAACAAAGGCTACATACTCTCAAAAGTAAATGAAATTTTGCGGGTATAATGTTCTATATGTAATCAAGGACTATTCTTCACAAGTGAACATCTGATCTAGAATGTGTTTGGCAACTGCCGTAGACATACTCCAAAACTGCATTCCTCTCTACTATTTTGTCAAAGCACAGAAATATTGATTACCTCTCAATGCATGTTTATGTACCATTTCAAAACATTTCAAATGCTTTGTGAGTGTTATCTCAGGAATTTCTCAAACCCTGTAAAGGTGGCCTATGTTATTATTCCATTATTATGTTTCTGTATGCATCTATGTATGTACAGTGGTGCCTCGCTTAACGAGCGCACCGTTTAACGATGAATCCGCATAGCAATCACTTTTTTGAGATCACTAATGCGATTGCATCGCGATGTTTTCAATGGCAAAACATCGCATTGCGATGATCGGTACGCGTTTCGCTTCCCAATCTTCGCACTGCGATGTTTTTTAAACAGCTGATCGGCAGTTCCAAAATGGCCACCGGACGCCCAAAATGGCCGCTGCAACCATTTTTGCGCCCTGCCCTCGCTTACTGAGGGCGCGAAAATGGCAGCGCTATGGAGGAACTTCGCTGAACGGTGAGTTTGGGGCCCCATAGGAACGCATTAAACGAAGTTTAATGCGTTCCTATGGGGTTTTTTGATCCGTTTAGCAATGCTAAACGTTGCTATGCAGGGCACCACTGTATGTGCCTGTCTATTGTTGGGTTGGAAGATGAGGCTTGACTAAGGACACCTCTTTCAGAGCACCACTGGGACGTAGGATTTGTAAGATTTGAACAAAACTGTCTCCTTCAAAACTCTTCACAATGCTGCTGCAGCTCTCTACTATATCAGCAAAGAAGGTCTCTGACAGGAACTCTCTCTCCCTCTTTCTATCTCTCTCTCTCTCTCTCTCTCTCTCTCTCTGAAAAAGAGGCTTGTTTAGATAAACTGATTGACTCTCAGAGTGCCATTTGCCAGAGCATCACACATAAAGTGAAAGCCTATTTTCACATACAAGATCTTCTGCCATGGATTGAGCTCCAATGTCAATAGAGAGGCTTCTCAGTGGAGGAGGATTCTGAAATTCACGGTAGAAGGTCCCCAGGTCCATTGGGAGAATGTCATCTTTAGAAAATGCTGGTTTCTGAAATTAAAAGATACATCAGATACCATTTCCCAACAGGAAATGAATCATAATTTAAAAAATTAAAATACTATAAGCATCATATTGCACCCTGATCTCACGAAAAGCCATATAGAAACATTTTAAATAAAAAAATCACTGGGAAGATATATTATCCATTACCAATATGTATCAGTGTGTGTGATCCAGTTGTGCCCTGTGTAGAGCAATCTGTTTTACTTTTCTGACTATGTTCATCTGGCTATTCTCTGAAGTATATGCATATTTCTGCAGTAGAAAACCTTTTGAGATCTTCTCTTTGCTTCTGCCATATTGGCACTAGGTTAGGGTAATAATCTGTGGGGATTAATTTGGAGCGAGAATAACAAGAAAGATCTTGCTTTCAATCAAAAGGCAAAGCCAAACAGCCTCTGAGTTGTAATCCTGTGAATCTATTACAGTATCACAGCCTTTAGAAGTCCTACGTTTCTGTACTTTCTGCTGTTTTCTAGTGTAAAGAAGCTCAGTCTTTCAGCCTTCTCTGACATATGTCACTGTTTAAGTATTTTGTTAAAAGGATATTTAGTGATATTGGGTATACACTGGTTATATAAAGACATCTCTGTGAAGACGATTTCATTAATTTCTATTTTCTTGATTCAACATTTGAATTCTGCTTCAAACATTGAGGCTTTATTGGAAAAGCTCCTACGTGCATAAAGGCTAGTGTGAACTTACAAAATCTATCATAACAAAATCATCATTGATGTTGCCACTGCTGCTGTCACTGGAGCCCACTGAGTGTAGGCTGCCTTGGAGGGGAGACTCATCTTCTGGAGATTCAGGAGGGTTCACCTGTCAAGAAAAAAAAATCCACCTGTAAGATGAATGTATTCAAATACTGGCATGAAGAAGTGAAGACAAATCCAGATAGTACTGAAAAGGGAAAATGAGCAAAGGTTGAAAAATCTTACCATGGGGTCATTATCATCCAGGTCAACATTCTTTGGAGCAAACATAGCAAAAGGAATGTCCAAACTGGCCATAGTCACCTATAAACATTCAAGAAACAGAATCTCTTATGTTTCAAAAGTTATTTTATCTGCCCAGTTTGCAACACGCTGCTGCAAATTTCAAAACTAGAAGCCTCATTGCTCTTACTCTGAAACAAATCATCAGTTTAAATACAGAGATTAAAGCCAGACAGAGCCTGCTTAAAATTATGTGTAATGAAGCCAAGAAGTAGTGGTATAATTTACAGTAGTCTGCCTTGTGTGTCAAGGGACTGGAAATTTGTAGTGCTTTTTCTTTCCTGCACAAACAACATATATAGTGGTGCCTCGTATAACGAGTACCCCATTTAACGATGAATTCGCTTTTGTGATCGCATACCGATGTTGCCTATGGGGGAAAATCGCTTTGTGATGTTTTCCCCATAGGCACCATTTTCCCCCAGCTGAGCGGCGGGAGCCTCCGAAGGAGCGCTCCCGCAGCTCAGCTGGGGGAAAATGCCTGCGGTGGCCTCGGAAAGACCCTTCCGAAGGGTCCTTCCGAGGCCACCGCTGGGATTCCCCTTCCCCGCGGCCGGCTTCCCCGGCCATGGTCGGACTCTCAGGAGTTCGACCATGCCTGGGGTAGCCTGCCGCGGGTCGGATCCAAGCCGCGGGGGGAGGCTGGGGGGATCCGGATGCCTCAAAGGCATCTGGATCCCCCCACCCTTCCCCCGCGGCTTGAGGAGGGTGGGAAGCATGGCGGGACTCTTCGGCAGCTGCCGTGGCTCGGATCCGAGCCGTGGCGGCTGCCGAAGAGTCCCGCCATGCCTCCCACACACACCCCCCCGCGGCTTGAGGAGGAGGGTGGGAGGCATGGCGGGACTCTTCGACAGCCGCCGTGGCTCGGATCCGAGCCGTTGCAGCTGCCGAAGAGTCCCGCCATGCCTCCCACCCTCCCCCCGCGACCTAGATCTGAGCCGCGGCAGCTACCCCAGCCATGGCTGGACTCTAGGGAGTCCGGCCATGGCTGAGGTAGCTGACGCGGGTCAGATCCAAGCCGCGGGGGGAGGGTGGGGGATCCGGATGCCCGGATCCGACCGGCAGCGGCAACTCCCAGCCATGTACGATCTCCACCACCACCACCATCGGGAGCAGCGGGAGAAGCCGCCCGGTGTGTGTGTGTGGGGAAATCGGATCGGCTTCTGCCTTTCTTCGGAGCAGCCCAGCTGCTCCCAAAGGGCTGCCCTGACTGTGCTTTCAGCAGTGGAGGAGGTGCCCGCTGGAGGAGAAAGGCCAGATCGGCTCCTGCCTTCTCCTCCACCGGGCACCTCCGCTGCTGCAAGCACAGTAGGAGCAGCCCTTTGGGAGCAGCCGGGCTGCTCCGAAGAAAGGCAGAAGCCGATCCGATCTCCCCCCCCCCATCGGGAGCAGCGGGAGAAGCCGCCCGGTGTGTGTGTGGGAGATCGGATCGGCTTCTGCCTTTCTTCAGAGCAGCCCGGCTGCTCCCAAAGGTCTGCCCCGACTGTGCTTGCAGCAGCGGAGGAGGTGCCTGGTGGAGGAGAAAGGCCAGATCGGCTCCTGCCTTCTCCCCCACCGGGCACCTCTTCCGCTGCTGTAAGCACAATCGGGGCAGCCCTTTGGGAGGAGCCGGGCTGTGGAGAAGGCTGAAGCCGATCCAATCCTTCCCCCGCACCATCGGGCGCAGCGCTTTCGGAGAAGCCTCCCGGTGGGGGGGGGAGATTGGATCGGCTTCAGCCTTCCTTCTTCACAGCCCGGCTTCTCCCAAAGGGCTGCCCTGATTGTGCTTACAGCAGCGGAAGAGGTGCCCGGTGGAGGAGAAGGCAGGAGCCGATCTGTCATTTCTCCTCCACCGGGCACCTCCTCCGCTGCTGCAAGCACAGTCGGGGCAGCCCTTTGGGAGAAGCCGGGTGGTGGGGGAGAAGGCAGGAGCCGATGCTGTCTTCCCCCCCTCCCCCGAGGCTTCTCCCAAAGGGCTGCGCCTGATAGTGGGGGAGAAAACCGGATAATCCGTTCCTATTGGAACGGATTATCCGGTTTTCAATGCATCTCTATGGGAAAACACGTTTCACAATGTTTTCCCATAGCGATGTGTTTTTTGGAACCAATTAACCTCGCTATGTGAGGCCCCACTGTAATGAACTTTTTGCCACAGGATGCAATGATGGCATCTGGCCTAGATGCCTTTAAAAGGGGATTGGGCAGATTTCTGGAGGAAAAGTCCATCACAGATTACAAGCCATGATGGGGATATATAATCTCCAGGTTTAGAAGGAAAGTACCAGATGGAGGGAAAGGGTATCAGGAGACAGGTATCTAGTTGTCTTGTGTGCCCCCACAACATCTGGAGGGGCCACTGTGAGAGACAGGAAGCTGGACTAGATGGGCCCTTGGCCTGATCCAGCAGGGCTCTTCTTAGGTTATTACAGTGGTGCCTCGCATTATGACATTAATTTGTTCCAGCGAAATCACTGTAGAATGAAAATGTCGTAATGCGAAAATAAAGTCCATTGAAACGCATTGAAACCACTTCAATGCGTTCCAATGGGCTGGAAACGCACCGTCCAGCGAAGATCCTCCATAGGGCGGCCATTTTCGGTGGCTGTCTTACGAGGAATCCGTCCCAGAAAACAGTGGGGAGCCATTTTATTTACCTAGTGGCCATTTTGAAACCGCCGATCAGCTGTTGGAAAATTGTTGTTTTGCGAAGAATCGGCTCCCAAAGCAGGGAACCGATCATCGCAAAGTGAAAAAAGCCTTTTCAGATCATCATTTTGCGATCGCAAAAGCAATCACAAAAAAGTCGTCGTAATGCGGTTTCGTCGTAATGCGGGGCAATCATAAAGCGGGGCGTGACTGTATGTTCATGAAGCCACAGCAAATTACCTGGTTGATGGGTTTGTTAACAAAGGCCCCAACCTTCCGGACAAAGATGGTCTCCAAGAGATCATGTGGAGAGCCACTTTTTCCTTCACTGCTATTAGATACCGTTTCGTTGTCCTCACTGTGAAACAAAAAAGCAAACGAGAGAGTGAGGGAAACACTGGTGGCATTATTTATACCTATAGCTTTGCATCAGGATTGTGAGGAAGCAGTGCTGGAGGAGTGCACATTAATTTTCATTATTGTTACTGATTAATTTCTGTCCTGTCTTTTTTTACTAGGGGTAACAAGACAACTTACAATAAAAGTACTAATATTTAGATTGGAAGCTGGGTGCAGGGAAGCTGCCTTAGAAGTCTCTTTTTGTCTGAACAAGAGACTAAAATTTCTTTTAAATAATAAATAAACAATCATTACAGCTTTCAAAATGTTTTCTGAGTTACCTGAAGCTGTCTGGAATGTGGAATTAAATAATAATAATAATAATAATAATAATAATAATAATAATAATAATAATAATAATAATAATAATAATAATAATAATAATAATAATAATAAATTAATAAATAAATAAATAAATAAATAAATAAATAAATAAATAAATAAATAAATAAATAAAACCATTTGCACGTCTGATTAATTCCTGTCTGATAATCAACCATTTGCACAGAGATATACAAATCTTATTTGTTGATGCCATAAGCAGATAGCTGCCAAATTTGGTCATCAAAATTAATACAAGCATTTAAATTTTAATATAACTTGACTTGTACTAATATCAAGGAACAGAATCTAGTTCTGTGAATATTAACTACTACTGAGGATAGGAATACCTACCTACTAGAAGGCGTAACTGCAGAGTAGTGGCCACCATCTAAAGGGGTGCACGTCACCATTCTCTCATGATCAGCCTGAGTACCATGCACTGGTTGACTAGGAATCATGGGCACTCCTCCCTCCTTCCCTGGAATGACCAACTAGAATGGAAAAGGGGTGACAGAATAAGACATTTTAACAGTGAAACAAAGACAATGTCAGAGGAAAAAATGAGGAACTTGAAAACTTTAGACCCAAACAGTCACAAAGACAAAGGAATGACAGCTGAGCTACCTATCCATTGTAATTATAATCTGGAAAATAGCCTGGTTCTGCCTTTCTGCCAACAGACAAAGAAAGCTGGAGAGGATTTCTGCCAAACTGACAGTAAAGTTGATAGGGAAAGAATTAAAGGAAACCAGAAGCCAAGAAAGGAGACCTGGAAAGGAACAACAGGCAGGAAAAATATGGAGAGTAGATCTATGTTCAGCTGAAATTCTCTTCCAGTTTTGTTGGGCTGTTGATAAAACTTCATAATTCTTAACAGTGTTGGACTGCTCCTCACATGGCTAGTGTAGTATAATTAAGCCATGACTACATCTTGCAAATAAATATGCAATCTTTTAGTCTGTGACAAGGGCAAGGAAGACGGAGATTTTCTTCACAGAGTGTTTTTGTCTTTTCTTCAATTTGTTTAGAACTGTATGTTGCTTTGTTATCAGAGACAAATAAACAATGCAGAACTATTCACACATTCTCACTGCTGCCTAAATATCATTAAAACCTGTACTCAATATCATCAAAACCTTTACTCAATATCATTAAACCTGTATTTCTCCTGCATTCCCATGGGCCAACTAAAATAATTCAGCCATCAATGGGAAGGGAGATATCATAGCATTTTCATAATACATTCAGACTTTTAGAGCTGTAGCTGTGTTGTCTATATTTGTGTCTGACAAAGTGGATTGCGATCATTAAGAGCTCACACTGACATAAATGTGTTGGTTTCAAAGGTGCTGCAATATTTTTGTTTGTGTTTCTGTTTCTTCCTGCACTGTTTAGTAACCAAGAAAAGGAATTCAAGCTCCATAATTTTTATCTACTGAGAATAAATCTCTAAGTCTCCATTATGAAGCAGGCACAGAGTCTGGAAATGACACAGCGATATCCTTAGTATGGCATGATGAGGTAATGCAGGGAAGTACAGAGCATTGCCAGTGCTATTTTAATCTGGTCTTAATTTTCTGGGGAATATCTTCACATCTAAAAAGAATACTGAGGTGAATCAAAAGGGTAAGGTGAAATTAGCTTTCCGTGACCTTTACTGGAATAATGGTATTTCTTTCCCTTTGATTGCTTTACTCAGTGCAATATGAATGGACATGTCTATAAAATATAGCAATTAGTCTTTAAGGTGCCACAACATTTTTGTTTTTTCCTAATATGAATGGACAAACATTTCAGGAATGTTAAGGAGCAGTATTAGTTATGTCTGAAGACACATTTAGTGGCCTCAGATCTCTCAGAATACCTGGTGAGGATGTGCAGCACTCAAGCCGCCAGCAAAGACTACTGGATAGCCCAGGTCAGCTGATCCAACTCCCAGAGCTGCAGGCTGGTAAGAAAGACGAGAGCTCGAGAGCTACAAAATGAAAGAGGGAAGAAGGACAAGGGAGAGAAAGGGAAAACCCCACACAGTCTGAATTGTAGTTTAGAATTACTGGACAAAGTCAGGAAAAGAAATCAGATTTGCAGCATAATATACTAGGCTGGAACTGTAGTTACACACACACACACAGAATTCTATATATACTGATACTGAAGAAAAAGCCCCACCAATTTCAATGGCATTTGCTAAATAGTACTCATGATTATTAAGGACCATTTGCCACGCATTGGATTGTGCTTAGGAACAGCAGGTAACGACCTATAAATGGTGGAAATGTTCTAAATGTCATTTGAAGGAAAGCTGGAAGGTTACAATTCACCACAAAGACAGCAAACAAGGGAACAGTCACTTGAAACTATAGAAGAAGCTTCCACCATAACTACTCTGACAATACACCATTACTAGGGATTTATGCTCATAGCAGCAAAATGATAACACAACTCACTGTTTGGCCCTTTTTGCCTTACACTAAGGAGTCTATCATCCAAGTATAAAGTCTCACAGTTTCCATCTTAGTCACAGACTCAGCAATTTTTTAGGTGAGCATTCTGTCTTCAGCACAGTATTTTGTCCAGTATTTCAGCATTTTGAAATAACATTTCATGTCCAGCTTGTTTTAGGGTATGTTCAGCTACTGCCGATTTTTCTGGTTGTTTTGTCTGCAGCGTCTCTCATGTTCTTTGATTATGGTGTGGATGCTGTGTTTTGTGGTTCCAATATATGCCTGGCCACAACTGCAAGGTATCCGGTATACTCCTGCAGTGGTGAGGGGGTCCCTTCTGTCCTTTGCTGACCGTAACATTTGTTGTATTTTTGTGGTGGGCTTGAATACAGTTTGTAGGTTGTGTGTTTTCAAAAGTTTCCCCATGCGGTCCGTGACCCCATTGATGTATGGCAGAAATACTTTATTCGTGGGTGGCTGTTTTTCTTCTTCAGTTTGGTGTTGTATTCTTGGTTTAATGGCTCTTGTGATTTCATTTTTGGAGTAGCCATTTGCCTGTAGGGCCCAATTCAGATGGATGAGTTCAGTGCTGGGAAATTGAGCTTCACAGTTCCGATTTGCACAGTCTACCAGTGTTTTGATTATGCCTCTTTTTTGCTATGGGTGGTGGTTGGAGTTTTTGTGCAGATATCGGTGTCTGTGGGTGGGTTTTCTGTAGACCTTGTGTCCCAGTCGGAGGTCAGTTTTGTGTACGATCATGACATCTAAGAATGGGAGTTGGCCTTCTATTTCTTTTTCCATGGTGAATTAATTGTATATTTGGGTGGATACTGTTGAGATGGTTTAGAAATTCTTCCAATTTTTCTTCACCGGGGTTCCAAATTGCGGAAGTGTCAAACACATATCAGAACCAGACTGTGGGTACGAAGGGTGCCGAAGCCAGGGCCAGTTTTTTGAAATTCTCTTGCTAAACCCGACGGATTACAATTGGACAGCTGTCAGGGTCGCAACTAACCTTTACCTGACTAAGGTAAAGGCTGCATGTAGATCATTCTTCGCTAACCAGATAAGCGAAGCGTCCAACCAGCAGGCGGAGTTATTCCGTATAGTGCGCGACCTATCTGGAACTGGTTCAGGTGATAGGCCTCCCCCTAGTTTTTCCCCTGACCAGTTTGCAGCCTTTTTAAAATCTAAAGTGGAGGCCATCTGCCGGGAGCTCTCTCCGTTTTTAAAAACAGTGAGTCGAGCAGAGATGTCCAGCGCTCCGTCTTACCCAGTGACTTTTGATTCTTTTCAGCCTGTAACGCCTGATTCCGTCTCCAGGGTGCTTGACCGCTGCCGAGCCACCACCTCCTCCTTGGACCCTTGCTCAGCCTGATTAATCAAAGCAGCCAGGCCGATAACAACAGAATGGGCCACAGTAATAATAAATGAGTCTTTCCTTGAGGGTAGATTTCCATCCGCCCTCAAGGAGACACTCATTAGGCCCATAAGAAAGAAACCTAGTTTGGCGGCGGACGAAATTGGCAATTATAGGCCTGTCGCCAATGTTTCTTTCATGAGCAAAGTGGTTGAGAGGGTGGTGGCCGATCAGCTCCAGGCTCACCTGGACGAAACAGATGCCCTGGATCCATTTCAGTCGGGCTTCAGGCCGCGCCACGGTACTGAGACGGCATTGGTTGCCCTGTACGATGACCTGCTGAGGGAGGCCGACAGTGGCAAAATCTCCCTGCTGGTCCTCCTCGACATCTCGGCGGCCTTTGATACCGTCGACCACGGTATCCTCCTGGGGAGGCACTCTGAGTTGGGAATTGGTGGCTTGGCACTTGCCTGGCTCCGTTCCTTCTTGGGGGACCGTCCCCAGAGAGTTCAGCTTGGGGAGAGCGTCTCGGCCCCATGGAGTCTCAATTGTGGGGTTCCACAGGGGTCGATTATCTCCCCAATGCTGTTTAACATCTATATGAGGCCGCTGGGTGGGGTCATTAGGGGATGTGGGGCTTCGTGTCATCAATATGCCGATGACACCCAGCTCTATATCTCCTTTTCACCAACTGCAGGTGATGCTGTCCTTTCCCTTCAGCGTTGCCTGGGGGCCGTACTGCAATGGATGCAGGAGAACGGACTGAGGCTGAATCCGGATAAGACGGAAGTTCTGAGGGTGGGTGCCCCCGTGGTAGGTGGCTTGGGTGGCTCTCTCACATTTGGGGGGACCACCTTGGCCACGAAGAGTGGGGTCCGCAGCCTCGGCATATATTTGGACCCGACGCTCACCATGGAAACTCAGGTGGCATCGGTAGTCCGCACCGCATTTTTCCATCTTTGGCGGATTGCCCGGCTGCGACCCTATCTTGACATGGGGGCGCTCACTACCTTGGTGCATGCGCTCGCAATCTCAAGATTAGATCACTGTAACGCGCTCTACGTGGGGCTGCCTTTGAGGCTGACACGGAAACTTCAGGTGGTGCAGAATGCAGCGGCCAGGCTCCTTACAGGAGTGAGAAAATATCAACACATCTCTCCAATGCTGGCCGCATTGCATTGGCTGCCCATCTGTTTCCGTGTCAACTTCAAAGTTTTAATGCTTACTTATAAGGCCCTAAACGGTTTAGGACCTCGATATTTGGCGGAACGCCTCCTCCCACCAAGGTCTACCCGGATCACCCGCGCGAGTCAGGAGGTGAGGCTGAGGAGCCTGACGCCGAGAGAGGCCCGGAAGGAGAAGACACGAAACTGGGCCTTCTCGGCGGTGGCTCCTCGCCTCTGGAACAATCTCCCTCCGGCGATTTGCGCGGCCCCCACGCTGGGCACCTTTAAAACCCAATTAAAAACATGGCTGTTTATTCAGGCCTTCCCTCCAGCCAACTCTTGATTTTTTTCTTACTTTTCCTTTTTATCTTTACTGCTGTTCTTGTTTGATTATTATGTATTTGTCTATGTTTTATTATTTGATTTTATATTTGGAAGCCGCCTAGAGTGGTCCGGTGGGCCAGATAGGTGGGGTATAAATTAAAATAAATAAATAAATAAAATAAATACCGGGCTGAGGGGGCTCCCCATGGCCAATCTGTCTTTTCATAGAATTCATTATCCCACTGGAAATATGCAGGAGTATACTGGATACCTTGCAGTTGTGGCCAGGTATATACTGGAACCACAAAACGAAGCATCCACACCATAATCAAAGAACATGAGAGACACTGCAGACTAAAACAACCAGAAAAATCTGAAGTAGCTGAACATGCCCTAAAAGAAGCTGGACATGAAATTCTATTTCAAAATACTGAAATACTGGACAACACCAGCAATCGTTACGTTAGACTGCACAGGGAAGCCATTGAAATCCACAAACACCAGCAGAACTTCAACAAAAAAGAGGAAAGTTTGAAACTCAACAAAACGTGGCTCCGAGAACTGAAAAATGCAACGTGTAAAAGGTCAACGAACTCTACCCAGCCACACGGACCGGGGATCACTACACACAAAAGACTAGCTAATGACACCCATCAATCAGAGTGACAAATAATTTCTCCTCCTTATCACAACAATACACCCAGAACATAACACACACTAATCACCCATCTCCTGAAAAGGACAAAAGCCTATCTCACAGCCATAAATACTCAACTCCCAAACAAAATGCACCAGAGCACAGAGTGCTGTCCTCTGAAGATACCAGCCACAGAGACTGGTGAAACGTTAGGAAGAACAACCTTCAGAACATGGCCAAGAGCCAAAAAAAACCCGCAACAACCATTAGATCCGGGCCATGAAAGCCTTCACGAATACAATAATAACAAACAAAACCGTTTTCTCACTCCAAAATGTGTCTGCAGAAATCAGGAAAGTTCAGAAGAAACTGGAATAGAATCAAATGTGAGAGGATTTATGAGAAAGCTACTGTTCTGAAACTGAAAGTAATTTCACAGTCTGAGTTTGTGCTCTATATTATTCCACCACCACTTTCCATTTTAGTAGAAACAAAGTAGATCCCACAAGCCTAGAACCTGCTCTGCCCTGGCTTATTTAATAAGAAAACCTATTCTTATGATGGATGGGACTATTTGGACCTTAGCCATAATCTGTTATGATCTAGGAGAAGAGTTAGATGTGTCGCAAACAGATTCCCGTGAACTCTACAAACTCCAGTGAGACTGGATAAAATCACACTGGCTTATGCTTATGACACTTTTTCTTTTTTTTTTAAATTGAAGTTTAAGTTACCATGGACTTTTTTGAAAACTCTACATTAAGAGAAATATTACAGAGTGAATCTGAATACATATAAAATTAATACACAAAACATAAGAATTATCTTTTTGCACTTAATAATGATCTAGGCCTCCACACACTTTATTTAGAGAAACAGTATATGAACTGTAACAAAAAAGAAATGTAACAAGATTTTACTATAAGTAAACCTAACTATATAAGAAGGATATTTCTGAAAAGGCCGTGGTAAAAATGATTCACAGTAGTTGGTGATTAAATGCTCGGCATGCATTTATTAATCCAGTTTACATCTAATTCATAATAGCACAAGCCAGCAAAGTTAATTTCACAGTTTAATTTCAGTTAAATGCTTAAGCACATACTTAAATATTTAAGTCCCCTTGATGTTAATAGGATTTAGGCACAAATAACTCCCACCAGACTGCATCCAGGATGTTTCACTATAGTAGTAATTGTTCCTTCCAAATCAGCTGTTTTGGGAATCTTGTGTTTCCTTCATTCAAATCATCAGGAGAGGCCTTTCTTGGTACCCACTGGTCCGGCAGTCAAGTTTGGTGGGGACACGGGAGAGGGCATCATATTTGCTGCCCTTCTGCAAGCAGGCAAAGACCTTTCTCTTTCCTTTAAATGACTGCTTGACCAAGGGGATTTTTAAAAGAGATTATTTTATTCTGTTGTTTTATTTGGGTTTCTAATATAGGTCTTATTTCTGAGTTTTAATGGAACATTTTATCTGTAATATTTTATTATTTAAAATAATAAAATATTACAGATAAAAGCTTTCAAAGAAAAGGACAGAATATCAAAGAGTGGACTTAGGACATTACTAGGTGTGAAACACCACACTGGATCACACAATTTGCAACTTGCGTCTACTAACCAACCACTGTGTCTTTATATTGGGGCCACATATTAATGTTTGCTGTGCAGTCTTGCACTTATGTCTGAGGACTCGATCCACAAAAGCTCACATTACAATATAGCAGTTAGTCTTTAAAGTATCACGACGTTTTTATCTCCTTATTTTTTCTTTTCTCTTGTTTCTTATTAGTCATGAATGAGAGAGGTGTCAGAGAATTATTGATACAAGAACAGTATGAGTCTGATTCTACAGAAAGCTAATTTCACACTCTCCAACTGCATAGGTACTATTTTTGAATGGGAATATCTGTATTTTTCCACAATGTGTACAGCATATGTACCAAACATCTGCCAGCTGTACCTGCTTGACTGTCAAATAACCCATTTATATATTGGCAGTGTATTCACTAATTTTACTGGGCTCTGATTCAACCCAAGTATGGGCATAGCAACTATATGTGAACTCACAATGACTCAATAAAATCCTCTTTAACCTATTCCTGTGTCTATACTCCAAAGCACATGAAAATATGGAAAGACAGAAATGCTGGGTGCATGTGCAGGTCTACCGCCTCTAGCAATGACTTTTTCCACTGCTCCCCAACCCACCCACCTCCGAAGGGGGAAGCAGATACAAAGTTCATACTGGGCACTATCTTCCACGCATGTGCAGTGTCTCTCCTCAGGGCTTCAGAGTTTACTAGGTTTTCAAATGAAATATGTAAGTGCTTGGAAAAAAGGAGGCATGCAACAATAAAAATGAACAAATTTGGGACAATAAAAAAGTGGAAAGATATATCTTATGATTGTAGCAGAATGTATACTTGACGTTAGTGTCACAAATTCTTACTAACAGATTCCTTGAAAATGATCTGTTTGCTAGGAAAAACAACTCTCATACTCCAGCATTTGTCTTCTTGACAAATGCTGCAGTATGAGAGTAGATGATAACAGGCAGCATTCCTTCTGTCAAGGAGTGGAATGAACACAGGTATGTAGTCTGCTTAAGTACAAAAATTGGAGTTCTGGCAGCTTAATGATGGAGGAAATATCTTGCCTTTATATTAGCACGTATGACTGGGTTGGAACTTTCGGCTATTTATGTAAGCATTCAAAGTCCCTTTTCTTTCTTTCTTTCTTTGGTTATTAAAATCATGTTAAATATTCATTACAAAAGTTCATATTAAAATGCTAGGTTCACACAAATTTGTAACATAAATCCCTTTGCACAAACCTGTTTTATGTGTATTGCTTTCTTCAGAGGTGAAATACAGAACATATGTAGCTATGACAATATGCTCTTTACCTTTTCAAAGGTGAAAAATACTGTTTATTACCTGCATCTGGGCAGAGACAAGATATTACAACTGTTTCCAGAAAAAGTTATTTCAACAGAACAGCATGACTCCCCTCAAATCTAAAAGACCTTTATTATTCCAAATTTCTTGTTCCATGACAAAACTACCAATGAAAGAACCTCAGAATCAATGTTAGCTTGGTTTTTTTTAACTGAACAGATCTTGCAAGCAATGCTAAGTAGAAGAACCTCACATGCCTGTTTCATTTTAGGCTACCATCTACACAGGGATAAAGTCAATGTACCATCATTTATTGCTTACTGTAAAGATACTTGTATCATATACTTTTCATATATTAAATGTGTTGTCAGGCCATGTTCAACTTTTCTACAATGAACTCACTTGATGAGAAAAGGCCAGACCCATCACAGGGCCCTTCAAGGTATCCATCACCACAAGAGGAGAGCTCTGAACATGTGCTTTAGTGATAGTAAACACACACTGTATGAAGACAAAGACACACAAAAGAAAACACGAAAGGAAGAGAAAGAAAAAGGACTTGAGAAAGAAAAAATTGAATAGAGTTGGATGAACTGATTGCTGGCTGAAGAAAGTTTGTGGCCAGAACTACTGGATATGTTCATGCATGTTCAGTACCACAGAATTGCAGGCACAGTACTGCATCAGAGATAAATAGTTTAAAAGGCTGGGGAAATGGCTATCTGCTTCAAACTGCAAACTATTATTAGGAACAGTTAAAATTCTTATGCCTGAAACTTATATAAATTGAATTGTACAGTACAATGATTTAGGAAAATAGAGGTGAAGTAGAAGGCTCTGTGGACACTGCTGCACTTAGAAGATACCCTTTTCCTTCTAAGAGACCAATAAGGTCATCACCAATTTTTATGAAATTGCGTGCATTCTCAGTGTTCCATGTTTTCTCCTAACCCCAGCAGTGCCCATCTGCATTTCCAACAGGAAAGATCTGTATAAAAAAATTGTTTTTACATCAGGACCTCCTTGTTCAACTAGGATTTAGCATGAACCCTTTCTTACACCCTGATACATAGCTATACACCCTGATACCCAGTATTATGGGTTTTTGACCATTATATTTAATTTCACATAACTATTGGCTTGAGCATCCAAGAATTCTCAAAAGTAGTGCAGGGAAACCTCACATCTTTTGAATACATGAAATTTTAAAGTATTACAGCTGGATGAAAAAAGATGGATATTATATATTCTAAAGAAATGTCTGAGGAAGTAGATTTGATCCACAGAAGTTCAAATTATAATATAGCAGTTAATCTTCAAGGTGTCACAATATTTCTATCTCTCGTTTTACTATTTTCTTTGTTTCTCTTTTTATTTTTATATACTCAGTATCAAAAAGACTGTAACTGATCTTAAAACTATACTCTTCACAGTCAGCTGAGACCAATATGAAATAATTACTTTATTGATGAAAAATTGGCATACTTTTAGTGGCAATGAAATTACGCAAAGAAAATTAAAACCCTCTACATAATAATTTAATTTTAGTAATCTTTGATTTCTGTCCAAAACTGAAATTCTGTATTAGTGTGATACATTCACTAAGTCAATCCCTACCACATACACAAAGGATGTAACTGTGTGCAAACGTTTTATATTGGTCTTACATATTAGAAAAGATTCAGCAGAAAAAGTGACTGCCAGTAAATATAACATTGACAAATGCAACTAAACAGCTGCCTTTCTGAGAGAAGCAGGTTGAGAAACTCCAAGAACTATCTTTTAGAAGCAACTTACCTGGGATGGTGGAGAAGTAGAAAAAGAGGTGGTGCATGCTTCTTGGGAGTCTTCCACTGCTGGGTATGTCCCTACATTCTCCTCACCAGTTGTTCTGTAATAAAGGATAGGATACATTTCATAATGGGGATGTTCAATAAAACTTAGATAGGAACAGTACATACATACTGACATAAACACTGCAGACAGCAATCTCAACATTTCAGTGGAGATGAAATGAGTATTATGAAGGAGCCCTAATTTGTTCCTTACTAAGGGCTGAAAGAAATGTTACTAGAGTAGATTTAAGTATGTTTTGGACCTGATGTGTCTAGTACCTGTCCCTGAAGAGTATATGAGAAATACTCCCATATGTTCCACCTAGCCTTTTTGGACAGAAGACTCTTGGATAAATGTATTATATTCTACTAGCTGCAGTTGTGAAAAAAAGATATTCAGAGATGGTCACAAAAACAAGTCCCAAGTATGACCATCCAGAAAATAGTACATGAGGAAAACTGATCACACCCCAACATATCAAAGTATATATTGACATATGTGAGACATTATGAGTCCACCAATACATCAGCATGAAAACATTAAAACGACGCTTGCAATAAACCTGTTAGCTTTTTGCTACAACTCTTTTGGCATAGCAACAAAGCACTTTCATTTTGCATACTATATAATTATAGAGAACATCAAGAGTGCAAAGGAGAATTTCAGAGAGTGTGGCGTACACCTGAAATTTTGAGATGTTCTGGGACATATTCTACCCACCCGCTTATAATGTAGGGTTTTCTTATGAACTCTGCTGAAAATGAGAAATAGAGTAGGACCTGCATCCTCTTCTCTACCCAGCAGTGCATGCTGTAAAGGCTCTATTCTTTGCAATGCTTGCCTTTATCTATTAGCTGCAATTCCTGATTCCTCACCTGTAATTGCAGGGATGCATGGGTGAGGAGCTGGGGTAGGGACGGTCCACAAAATGATCAATGATAATCCCCATGATAGGTGGGGTCCTCTCAAACTGCCTGCAATGCAACAAGCACATGGTGTTATTCATAAGACTGTTTTCCCTTCTCTGTTGCAACCCCAGTTCTCACAACTCTCTGTACCACATACAGCTAGACAGGGAGCAGAATACAACTACAATTCAACCCTGCAACTCCACGTATGAATAAATAATGTGGCGTTGAGGAGTATGATTTAGGGATACCAAGTAATTCCACTCTGCAAAAATCCAAGAAGCCCTGTATTATGGGTTTAAGAAGTGGAGGGTGCCCAGGAAAAAAGTGCTTTAATTTTACTATGTTCTTCTCACCTGGTGGACATGAAAGCTAGGTTGATTCTATAGGCACAGGACAAAGTGATGGTGCCCAGTGGAGTACCCACTGTCCCCACACGGACTGTCTGGAATCCTACAGAAGCAGAAGAGAAATTAACAATGTCATAACTACCTTATAGAAAAATAATTGTTAGCAACAAAGATCACAGCTAACTTGGTATTTCCCTGCCCTGGGATTACTGTTTCCATAAAACTAGTTTCTTTGGTTCTCCTACCAATGACTCAGGCAGAGCTCCTCCTAATCAATGGCTATCAAAACATGCTATTCGGTAGTTCTCCCATCCCCTTGCTATACCTTCAACTATTTTTACTTTTTATGTTATTGGTATATAACAAAACAAAAACAAGTTTTCAGCAAGATTGTATATTGTCATACCTTCACCCAAGCCACTCAGCTGCACTTCACCAAAGTATATCCTACAGTAAATAGGGAGAAAGCACATTAGATATGGTCTAGTGTTAATTTAGCATTTGTAATGTAATAAGTGCTTTACAATCTTTATAACCTCTGCTCTAGCAAAACTGTTCTCAGTACTGTTGACCCTGGAGTATAGGGAAACAGGGAGCAGGGGCTGAGGATAGTAAACCATCCTGAGTCATCTTATATATGTCAGTGGAGACCAAGGCCAAGATCATCCACACTTTTTTATTTCTGATCGCCAGGTATGGATGTGAAAGCTGGACAGTTACAAAAGCTGTCAGGAAAAAATTTGATTTGTTTAAAATGTGGTGCTGGAGGATAGTTTTGCAGATATCCTGGAATGCTAGAAAGATGAACAAGAGGGGTCTAAATCAAATCAAGCCTGAAGGCCAAAATGTTGAAATTGAAGTGGTCCTACTTTGAGCACATCATGAGAAGGCAGGATTCTCTGGAAAAGACAATGCTGGGAGAGGTGGAAGGAATCAGGAAAAGAGGAAGACCAAATATGAGATGGGCTAACTCCTAAGCCACAGGCTTGAGTTTACAACAGCTGAGCAGGGCAACTGAGAATAGGACATTTTGGAGATAGCTCATCCATAGGGTTGCCACAAGTTGGTGACTTTATGGCACACAACAACAACAAGCCATCTAAAGTAGGTCTATGGCCAATCTGGAAATCTGGACCCATCAGCAGTATTTTCGGTACTGGATCAAATAACTGCCAACTAATTTTTTTTGTACTCTACCTCAGATGTTTCTGTGAACAGAATGAATCCCAATTAGCTAAGGCATCTGGTTTCTGCATTTTCTTATCTACTTCATCACAGGTAGATTGAGATCTTGACCTCTTTATGTTAATAAAATTAAATCATTTAAAAGGATAGAGGTGGGAAGAGATGACAACTGACCCACAATTGCTGGAGTGAATAGGGAGCAAAAAGTTTTGCTAAAATTTGTACACATATTTCCAACAACTGCACATATGTAATCTGTCAAGTGCAGCTGAGGCAATCTTCATAATTTAAATGGGACTCATCTAAGAGCCTAGCTGAAATGAAATGTATGGTACAAAAGAGAATTACATGAAAAACTGCAAAGTCAAAGAGCTCTTGTCTGTTTATATGAATAAATTTATATTAGGAAGTTCCAAGTTTCTAAACAATATTTTCTCTAAGTGGTGAAACATTTAGGAAGCATGTTAAAATGGAAGCAACTTTTTAAAACTTCTTCAGAATTAGTATATATCAAAATTCATGTTAGTTCTTTAACATATTTTAAAAATAACACATAAAGAGGAAGAAAAAAATAAGGTAAGGTAAAAATGTGGATTCAAGAATTCTGTTCTACATAATAAGACTTTAAATGAAATGAAAAAATAAGCTAAATATTAATGAATAGAAAATCCTAAGCAGATGGAGTAGTGTCCCCCTGTTCACAAAAGAGAATTGGGGCTTAATAATAAATAATAATAACAATCTTAGAACTGCATAGCTGGAAGACACCCTGTTTGAAGAAGAAATAAAAAAATACAAAAAAAAAAAACAGAAAAACAAAAGAGGTACAGAAGAAATATGTATGTATTTTTGTTCCATGCTGCCTTTCTCCCAATATAGGGACCCAACACAGAAATCAGATATAATTGGAAGGAGAATATGGAGACTGTGGTGCAAACTATGAACTGTTATTATTATAAAAATTAAGGTTAAGTTGGAGAAGGATACTGAAGCAATCAAAACATCAAAATGTAATTTAAATAACACTTCTGATTAATCTGAAGTCCACATAAAGAACAAAGTACCATTTTAAAACTCAGTTGGTTGTGAACTAAAAGAATTATTTATTGAAATCACAGGTGTTATCATGGAACAATGCAAATAGTTTATTCGTCTAGTCCAAAGAAAATAAAAGCCTTAATGGATGACAATAGACGAGAAGCTGAAACATAGGCAATTTCTGAAGAACTGGCATGAAGGAACAAAGAAGGTCATTGTAATAATCATTGTAAAGACACAGAAGGGAGAAACAAAAGCAGAAAGACAACAAATCATTTCTGAAAGGGTTCAAGAATTCAAAGGAAATTTAAATCAAGAGTAAAGATGCTGAAAGAACAGCAGGGGGATGTATTATATGATTGGGATAAAATAAAGACAAGATGGAAACAAAATACGAACCCTGTTTCCCCGAAAATAATCCCTAGTATGATTTTGCAGGATGCTCTTAATATAAACCCTACCCCAAAAATAAGCCCCAGTTAAGTGAAACCCTGGCCTTCACCATTGTGCAGCAACCAGAAGAAGATGACATGACTGTATTTGAATGAATGTAGATTGTTGTACATGAAAAAAAATCTCCTGAAAATAAGCCCTAATGTGTTTTTGGAGCAAAAATTTATATAAGACCCATCTTATTTTGGGGGAAACATGGTAGTAAAAAGCCATACAGAAAATACACAAGGATGACAGATTCCTTTGAAGAAGAATCCTATGGCAGTGGTGTCAAACTGTGGCCCTCCAGATGTTCTTGGCCTTCAACTCCCAGAAATCCTGGCCAGCAGAGCTTCTGGGAGTTGAAGGCCAAGAACATCTGGAGGGCCGCAGTTCGACACCACTGTCCTATGGTGAAGAACCTGCAGCTTCAGAAAATGAAGTTAAAACTTCCCTCAAAGCAATTGAAAGAAAGAAAAAATCACTAGGAGTAGAAGGGATAACAGTACAGCCATTTCAAGCCACAACAGCTGAATCTATCAAGATTCAAACAAAAATATGCCAACAAATTTGAAAAACAAAAACAAAAATTGATTGAAAACATTCAATATACAATCCAGTTTCGAAGAAAGAAGATACCAAAGGGCAGAGTAAAGATAAGAACACTTTTCCATGTAGGGAAAATTTGTAGAATGTACAAGATTGTAGAACAGTAACTTTTACTATATATGGATTGAGAAATGCTAAATGTTCAAGTTGGATGAAGAACTAGAGGTCATACTACAAATATACATGGGCTCCTGAAGCATACCATAGAATTTCAGAATAAAATTAGTTTGTGCTTTATGGATTACAATAAAAATTCTGTCTACAACAATCATGAAAAATGGATCATTTTAAAAGAAATAGGTTGTCATAACATATGACTGCCCTGTTTGTGCCCTACAGTCTTTGCAAGAGGCTCCTATTAGGAAAGAATATGGAGAAACATAATGGCTTCAATTCTCAGGTGAAAGTCAATTTTATCTTCCTATCTATTTAATTTATATGCAGAATATATAATATGAAGGAGGAATGAAAATTGGTGGAAGTAACATCAGTAACTTGAGATGGCATTATACCTGGAAACAGCCATGTTCTTAAAATGACTGCTGAAACATGCTAAAGGAGGAAGTACAAAAGCAAGATTACAGCTGAACTTCAAAATGCCAAAAACGTAAGTACAAAATAATTATGTAATTTTTAAGTTGACAAGCAGGGAGTTAAAACTGTTAAAGATTTTCTATCACCATCAATCCAAATAGACACTGTAGCAAAAAAAAAATCAGTATAAGATTGTGACTTGGAAGAGTAAGGATGAAGGGACTAGCAAAGATTTTTAAAAGGAAGGATGTGTCACAGGAAATCAAGGCCAAGCACATTCAGTCTGTGGTATTCCCAATTATTATATACAATGTGAAAGCTGGCCAGTGAAGGAAGCTGACAGGGAAAAGAATCAATTCATTTAAAGTATGACATTATAAGAGAACTTTATGGATACTGTTGACCATCACAAAGACAAATACATGGGTGCTAGATCAAACCAAGCCCAAATTATTAAACTATACTAAAATACAACAATGTTTAATACTGGTCTTAAAACAATTTAAAATGCCTAGAAAAACAGGGGCTTAAAAAAGAAGTAAAAGAATGTACAGCATTCTGCAATAAAACCTAACCGTGTTTCCATAGATGTTGAGATTTCTATTGTTTCTATTTCAAAAGAAACATTGTTACCTGTACAATATTACATATTCATGACCTTGTTTCCTTGACAGTCTGTAGGCGGGAGTCACCCTTGTTATAGCAAGCAAAGACTTCAATAATAGAGACAGCCTGTTATAGACCGTGTAGGAAACTTTGATTTCTTTATCACACCTGAAGAGCAAGGGGAAAAAAAGAATTAGTTCAACATCATCAGTTATACACCAAAAACTTCACCAACTGGAGTTATTAATTCCGAATTGGCAGACTCCTGGATGGAACATCTGGTTAGTGAGACTGAGTTTTTATAGATTCGCATCTGTGTTAACAAGCCCAAGTATATATGGGAGAAGCTAAGCCAATTTGGGAATCAGTCAGTGTGTGGTTAGGCAACCACTGGCAAAACACTTTTTCTTCATGCTCACTTCATGCTTATTACAGACAGGAAACAGAGCAGGCTCCAGCAGAGTGCTCTGACTTAGCTATAGAACTCTGTCTTTAGGGCATTAAAGGTTCAAACCAACAACTTAAATTGGGCCCAGTAAGTACAGTAAATGGGAAACAATGCAGGTCTTCACATGATCACAGTACTACGTAACAGTTGTACTGCCACTTAATTTCACCAAAAGATCTTGGATCCCATTGAAGAGTAGCCCCATGTAGAGCACATTGCAGTATTCAAGGGACCATATGTAACTAAGCCATATTAAGACTGTTACTAAATCAGGTCAACTCAGAAAAGATCATAGCTGAGACACTGAATGGAGCTGGCAGAAATACCTCTTCTACACCTGGAAATCCAGGGACAGTGAAAAATCAAGGGGTATTCCCAGGCTACAAACCTGACCCGCCAATTAAGCACAACTCCCGCTAAAACAGGCTGAACCCCAGTCCCCAGTTCTGACTTTCTATGGGCCAGCAGCTCTTCGTTTTTGTCAGGATCTAATTTCATCTTGTCCACCTTCATCCAGCCCATTATCCAACTCAGAGTATTCAAGGGTCTTTCTTCCTTGCAGAACCACCACTTTCTCAAACACCTTTGCAAAAAAACCCAGCACCTATCATTAGTTCGAACCTCTGAATGAAAGGCACGTTTCTTTAATAACAGCTATACCACTTCCTTTAGACAGGAAGGGACAAAGCCTTCCTGCCACCAAGTTTTTATTTCCTCCGTTAAACATGTATCTGCCCCATATTTCAAGCTTTGATTAGCGAGAAGGGGCAGGAATTAAGTAGATGGTAGTCCTCCACATTCCAAGCACCCTGTAAACTTCCACTAGAACTACAAGTTGAAAAGAATCCCAGCTAGCAAGACAAGCAGTTGCCAAATTATGTAAACATCATCTCCCTCAATATCAAGAGTCCAAGTAAAGGGCGATCCAACAGACCTTGTCTGTAAAACACAAAGCCAACAGCTCACAGTGACCAATCAAGTGTGCTGGCAGTATCCAGTATCCCAGTGAAGAAGACTTTGCACAGTTTAGAAAAGCATCACAGGTCTGCTATATGCAGACACTGCTTTGTTATCCATCTTTACCACTAGGTAAAGGTTCCCCTTGACAATTTTTGTCCAGTCATGTTCGACCCTAGGGGGCGGTGCTCATCCCCGTTTCCAAGCCATAGAGCCAGGGTTTTTTGTCTGAAGACAATCTTCTGTGGTCACATGGCCAGTGCGACTTAGACACGGAACGCTGTTACCTTCCCACCAAGGTGGTCCCTATTTATCTACTTGCATTTGCATGCTTTCGAACTGCTAGGTTGGCAGGAGCTGGGACAAGCGACGGGCGCTCACTCCGTCAAGTGGATTTGATCTTACGACTGCTTGGTCTTCTGACCCTGCAGCACAGGCTTCTGCGGTTTAGCCCGCAGCGCCACCACGTCCCTTCTATCTTTACCACTACAAAGTATCTTTTTTTCAAATCAATTACAACAGATTTGTGGCCTGACTAAATCTGAGCTGTTTTCCAGAAATACAGTGGTGCCTTGCTTAACGAGCGCCTCGTTTAACGACGAATCAGCATAGCGACAGATTTTTTGCGATCGCATAATGATGTTTCTAATGGTAAAAAATCACTTTGCGATGATTGGTAAGCTCTTTCGCTTACCGGTTTTCGCATAGCGATGTTTTAAAAACAGCTGATCGGCGGTTTCAAAATGGCCGCCCGAAAAAATGGCCGCCTGCTGTGTTTTTGCCCAGATTCCTTGCTTACCGGGCAGCAAAAATGGCTGCCGTATGGAGGATTTTCACATTAAGGTGAGTTTTTTGCCCATAGGAACACATTAAACGGGTTTTAATGCATTCCTATGGGCTTTTTTTCCACATATGCGGGGCACCACTGTATTTTAGCTGCTGCCCCTTCTCTTTCATTGTCATCAGTCTCTTGCTAAATCAGTGAGCTGACACAGCTCTACGAGTGGAGAGGGGGTACCTAGGAGTGACAGTGTTAACCTTCCTAGCTGTTTCCATGTTACACAGATCAGTCAAGGCATCCTCACTGATTAGTAAGTAGGAAGCTCCCCAAGCAACTTTAAAAAAACTGCTAAGATCCATCTGTTGTTTGGAGTGGGCCATATAATTGGTCTGCAATCCCTGTGGAGGTTCACAGAGGCTCTTAGTCTAAAACGAACCACATGGTGGTCTGTGAATGACAATGGAGGTGCATGTAACCCATCCATCTTCAGATTACCAGCTCCATCAGAAGAAAATACCAAATACAGAGAATGCCCTGCCAAATGCATGAGATCCACTGTTAACTGGGATAGGGCGATGTTTATTAGAAGGGGTATTGTCGGGCGGCAAGGTGGGCAGCGCACCAATAGAATCCCAGTGCTGTCCTGGCGACATTGCCATTCGAAATTGACAGTCTGTTAGATCAATCATTTGCTTAGTAAGATGGAATTTTAATAGAATCAAGTCTGATCTAAGAAGCCTGAGTTTGTATAGGAGAAGCTAAGCCAGCTTGGGAATCAGCCAGAGCATGGATGTGTAGCCACTGGCTAAGCCACATTCCTTTGTGCTTACCATCACAATTGGGGCAGGAAATAGAGCACACAAAAAAAGGGAAAACAGGCTGAATGAGAAGGGGCTCATTCCCTACCATTTACCATCCCTAGTACAGGTTCTCTATGTTGCTTCCTAGTTCTACTATATATTAACTGGACCAGAGAATCATCTTAATTTGTGCAGTTTTTGCATTACATGTTTATATATGCTTAGTCACTGGGAAGTATTTTCTAGTTACTTTCAAAAGTTACCTTTTGGTACACATTTTGACAAGGTTTTAGGTTATTGTCTTACCAGTCAGAAAGTGTTGTTTTAAAAGGCAGTGGAAAACATATACAGTGGTGCCTCGCTTAGCGATGTTAATCCGTGCAGCAAAAATTGCTGCTAAGTGATTTCATGGCTAAGCAATTTTAAAAAGCCCATAGAAATGCATTGAAACCCCTTCAATGTGTTCCTATGGGCTTAAAACTAACCTTAAAGCGAACATCCTCCATAGGGGCAGCCATTTTCGGTGCCTCTAAAGCGAGGCAAAACAGCGGGAGGCCATTTTGTTTTTCCGGCGGCCATTTTGAAGCCGCCGATCAGCTGGCCGAAAATGGGGGCTTTGCAATGATCGCTTCCCCGCAATCATTGCAAAGCGAATTTTCCCCATAGGGACCATCACAAAGCGATTGTTCTTGCGATGGCAAAAAGTCCATCGCAAAGCGATTTCATTGCTATACGGAGTGATCACTATGCGAGGCACCACTGTAAATAGTAATGCACCTAGTTACTTTTAACTGTTGTGATGTAGACAATAGATGACTTTTAAAAACACTATAACAAGTAATATATGAAGGAGACAAAACTGAAATTTTCCAGGACTTGGCTTTGAAATAATTAAGGGGCGCAGACAGTGGAAGCTATTTTCTGAGGCATTTTGGAACCAAGGAATAAGATATGTCAGAGAGTCTATCTTCAAATTGATAGTGTAGATTGCACATGATAAACTATGTTTTGATGCAAAGCTGATTCAGAAGTGTCTAAACGTCCAAGAAGAAGAAGAAAAAGAAGCCATCAAGTAAGTTCTGTCCTCTTACTGTGTACTAAAGGAGGAGGAGAGGGATGATAAAGCAGTAAAATTCAGAAGCTGCTGCAATAAAACAATAAATAATCCACTGTGTTATTTTTTAAATACTTGATATAGTAGTCATTCCCCCAACTCATTAATCATGATTAATGAACAAAACATATACGTACTTTTCATTCATTTCCAAACACCAGATTTCAAGCTCCATGGAATCCCCCTGCAGTCGAACAAAAAATGTTTAAACAAAACCTCTGTGAGAAAAACACTATTGTAGTTGACCTGTAGTTAGGTTTTTAATATGAAGCTTCTCATCATATTGTAGATCAATCTAAATCTCACTGGGGTCTCAGGATGTTCCATAAGAATTTGAATGAAGACACCATTTTAAATAATTAGGAGAGCCAAAAAGCTGAAATTTACATCTGTAGTTTGCTCCCTCCAGTTTGCAGATATATACTTATAAAAGAAGCGTATATGAAAACAGGAACTTGCACAATTTTTGTCTTATGTGAATATGATTCTCCTCTTCTTCTAAAATAATCATAGACCTTTTTCTACCATGAATTTGGATTTCTTCATCAGTTTGTGCCTTCACACATATCTTTGGTGGGCTAGCTGCTTAAATAAGCTTGGTTTGCTTATTTAAACAAAATATATATTTAAAACAATCATGAAGTCAAAAGTTTAAACTGAAAACTGTTTTGGGAAGAGGCTGCTTTGTTATTCACCTCTATACCAAAACTTTGACTTCAAAAGAGCAGAACCTACTCAAATGAGTAGAACTTAATTCTGATCCTTAGTATACTGCAAATAGAAGATACTAAATCTGTCAGTTACAGTACAGCACTTTTCACATAAGATCCTCTTTTTTATACATATATCAAGATCTACCTTAACAATATCAACACTGGTATATGCACTAATGTACATGATGAGAAACACACATAGTGAAACATTATACAAATCCTAGAAGCAGAAAAGAGCAAACTAAAAAGAAAAAGAAAGTAAGTTTGTTTACCTCAGAGGTTTTGAGGGAAATTTCCACACACATTGACCGCCCAACAGCAGGCAGCTGTCCTGCCAAGGCTTTTTTTGCTTCATGAGTTACTTCTGGTATATCTTTGATTGCCAAGTTGAACTACAACATTAAAAACAGATTTTAAGTTTTGAAGGAATTCTCTGAGAAACTGTCCCGAAGTACTCTGCAAGAATATTAGCACAAGAGACTAAATGCCCAAAAGCACTGCACCACCACAAAGGAACTTCATTCCTTCCCCCTCTTCTTTGCAATCTATGCAGCTTCTGTCAACTGGCTTCACAGGGTTTCTAGTCCTGTAATGTAGTGCGTAGTACGTTGCAACTAAAAGGAGAGATTGCTTGCTTCTTGCTTCTCCTGAATGTTCTACTAGTAAAAGTTCAGTGCTGGATTCCACTCTAAACTAAACTCATAGTAAATTAGTATTACCTGTGACTAGAGGAAAAACAATTTTCTGCCATTCAGTACAGATTATCAGTACTTGCTTTATTTTATTTTTTTATATTTCTACAAAGCAGTTAATACACACCCACTGTACATCCATACATTATGATTCCTTTTGTTCTTTCAATTTACCACTCCTCTCTAGCAATCTTTTACCAGAGTCACAAACATCTCAATGAAAAATATGAAGTTCCAACTTGAACACATTATAGAAGTAGGATCTGTTCAGACATATCCTGTATTTTACATCCAGCACCAGAAGGTGAAATAATGTTGTATATAATTGGGCTGGGGGAGAAGAATACTGCTATTAACTTTTCTGTATTTTTATTTTGTATTTCTACTGATGCATTCCCTATATCTGAACAAAACAAAATGTGACAGTGTCATGGAATTTTTTTTAAAGAATAGGTTTTACCCAGTCAGAGCCAGTTGGTGAGGATGATGATCTTGTGCATATCTTTTCTCCAAGCCGGGCCTGAACAATCACTTGCACTGTCTAAAAGAAAAAACAAGTTTACTGAATAAGAAGTCAAGCACAGTTACTGTAGAACTTCAGCCCACTAAAATGGCATTTTAATACAAAGAGAGAAAATGAAATACAAAAGCAGAAGTGACTGCTGTCCATGAAATCTGGAAAGCTGAAACACAAAGGCTTTTTCCAACATTAAGGGCTCTGTGAACAGAAAGGAAGTTCCTTCTGAGACTTTCTCTCCACAACAAAGGGACACGACTAGCCTGCTTTGCTTCCTTAAATGTACAGTTTAAGTCTATCCACAATGCCTTAACAGGACCTAGCAAGGTGGATAGAATTTAAATCAAATCGATTTAAGTTACTATTTAAATTTGAAAAATCAGATACTTTTTGACAATTTAAATTGAAAAAATCAATTTGATTTTAAAAATCATTGATTTTTATCCACACTGGGACTTAGGCCTTATAGTTCATTTGCATTTTAAGCAAGCTCAAGTCAAGTCACCAGTATAATCCACAGCACAGATAGTATTCCAATCCTTAGCTATAATCACTGTGTAGCTTTACTTTCTTTTATCTGGAATATGCCCTTCCTTGTTCATATGGGGCAGGGTGAAGAAATGTTTCTGGCCTGAAGGCTGCATTGGATACTACCACTGCTGATCATCTTTGTACATACCTACTTGCCCCATCCCCCAAACACCCATGTATATTGGGCAGTGTGGCATGTGTCTACACATATAGAGCATGGACCTCCCCAAACACTGCACTGCTTTGTTCAACAGAACAACCACAATCTACTTCTAGAAACTGGGGTTGTTGATTCCGTACTAAATGAACTGTGTTTGAAAGAAAGGTCCAAGCAAAACCCACAGAAATAGAACTTCCAGTGGCTTCCTTTCAACAGAAGACTTTACATGCTGGATGGATGATACCTTGTAGGATGAATCTTTCCTGTGTGACAAACTTCCCTCTGCTTGCTAATGCATATTCAAGCAAATGGAGTTTGCTCCTAGGCTCTACAGATAGGTCATGTATATGTCATATAAGAAACCAAATGAAAAACTGACATCTATGAAACCTGGATTTCAATTTCTCTATTTTTTTTTTTTTGTCATCTATTCCACATTTTCAGAAATCTACATAAACTCAGAATTTTTTTTGGTTGGGGGGATACTGCTGTTTCAAACAATAATCAGTTCACTTGTCACAAAAGATAGCTATAGGGAGCTTCAATTTCTGTCATACATCAACACAAATGTAAAACAAAAAATAAGCTTACAACAAATAATTACCTTCAAGGCAAAAAATTTGATGAACTTGTCCAAGTCCTTCCTATCCTGGGAACTGAGATCAGTGTCCATTGCATATGGAAATCTGGAACGGAAAAAGCGTAACACATTGTGTTTATATTACAGTTTCTGCATGTAAAATCTTCTGGTATTATAGAAAAATGACCAAAACCAGTGACCTTCAGCAAACAGGCCAAATAAATGCATCTTCAAAAGTCAGTCACTACTGGCAAAATCAATTTGTATTATTCACATTAATGTACTATTAGATTAAAAGAAAGCAAACCATGAATATTTTATTTATTTATTTGATTTGTATCCCACCCGTCTATACCAGTGGTTCTTAACCTTTGTTACTCAGATGTTTTTGAACTGCAACTCCCAGAAACCCCAGCCAGCACAGTTGGTGGTGAAGGCTTCTGGGAGTTGCAGTCCAAAACTCCTGAGTAACCCAAGGTTAAGAACCAGTGGTCTATACGATCACTCTGAGTGGCTGAAGAGAACATATCAGTGAAAGTTCCCTTTTGAAAAGTGGCAAACAATTTTTTAGTGTTCAGAGGTGGAGCAGTCATGGTAGGAACTGGGGCAAGAAAATGTAGTATTTCATTTAAACTGCCGAAGGTGTTACAACTGTGCAACCAAATAATTTAGTTGTCGCATGCATTTTGAGAAAAACTATCATATCTTCAAAAAATAACCATGCTTAGTAATGTAGTGTCCTGGTTAAATAATGCCCAGTTTGGGATGTGGTAGAATAGATTTACTTCTATCTAAAGGACTTGGAAACTCCCGTTCTTAGATGTCATGGTCGTACGCAAAACTGACCTCCGACTGGGACACAAAGTCTACAGAAAACCCACCCACACAGACCGGTACCTACACAAAAACTCCAACCACCACCCACAGCAAAAAAGAGGCATAATCAAAACACTGGTAGACTGTGCAAATCGGAACTGTGAAGCTCAATTTCCCAGCACTGAACTCAACCATCTGAATTGGGCCCTACAGGCAAATGGCTACTCCAAAAATGAAATCACAAGAGCCATCAAACCAAGAAAAAAACAAACTGAAGAAGAAAAACAGCCACCCACAAATAAAGTATTTCTACCATATATCAAAGGGGTCACAGACCGAAAATTTTGAAAACACACAACCTATAAACAGTATTTAAGCCCACCACAAAAATACAACAAATGTTATAGTCAGCAAAGTACAGAAGGAACCCCCTCACCACTGCAGGAGTATACCGTATACCTTGCAGTTGTGCCCAGGCATATATTGGAACCACAAAACAAAGCACCCATACCATAATCAAAGAACATGAGAGACACTGCAGACTAAAACAACCAGAAAAATCGGCAGTAGCTGAAGATGCCCTAAAACAAGCTGGACATGAAATTCTATTTCAAAATACTGAAATACTGGACAACACCAGCAATCATTACGTTAGACTGCACAGGGAAGCCACTGAAATCCACAAACGCCGACAGAACTTCAGTAAAAAGAAGAAAGTTTAAAACTCAACAAAGCTTGGCTCCCAGTACTGAAAAATACAGTGTGCAAAAGGTCAAAGAACTTTACCCAGCCACCAGGACCGGTGATCACTACACACAAAAGACCAGCTAACAACACCCATCAATCACAGTGACAGATAATCTCTCCTCCTTATCACAACAATACAACCACAAGAAAAATACACTGATCACCATAATCACCCACTTCCTGAAAAGGACAAAAGCTGATCCCACAGCTATAAATACTCAACTCCCAAACAAACTGCACCAGAGCACAGAGTGCTACTCCTGTCCTCTGAAGATGCCGGCCACAGAGACTGGCAAAATGTTAGGCAGAACAACCTTCAGAACACAGCCAAAGAGCCCGAAAAAGCCTCAATAACCAATACTAATTGTTGTTATAATTAAATGTGTTATATCTCTCTGTGAGGGGGGATGCACCTGTCATCTCCAGTGGGCTGTCTGCCTCATTTTCCAGCAGACTACTGGCAAACCACCAGCAGGGTGGCTTGAGGGTGGAGAAAGGTGAGAACTAGCACCTGGTGGGAGCCAGGAGGAGGACAAGCCGTACCTGGAAGGCAAGGTCACAGCTGGGGTGAAAGGGAAGGAGACAGGCGTAATGCAGGAGGATAGGAGGATCACTGTCTTTGCTTGAAAAAGGGTCAGAAGGCTGGTCTGAGGTTTCAGAGGAACCACTCCCCATTTTCTGTACCTGTGAAGAAAACCAATCTCTACTCCTGTAAGACTTGTGGAGTGCGGAATAGATCAACTTTGCTCCAGGCAGAGAATGAAGAGGATAAGCATCCATCTTCCTCACAATGCTGACCCAGGCACCCAGCTGAGCTACAACCCAGGAGGCCTAGGTGGCACACAGTTTATCTCGTTCCACATGAGTCACATGCAATATGAAATTGCAGCAATTTAATTTGTGGTACTCTTAAGCAACCACTGACATCACTCCCATTCTACTAGTGGAGCTACTCAACAGGATAATGATAATTATATTCCGCCTTTCATCTAAGAGTTCAACCTGGCACACAAAGTTCTTTTCTCGTTTTACCCTCACAATAATCCTAGAATAAGAAATGGTAGCAAGGAGAGAGAGAGAGAGAGAGAGGCAGAAAGGGTGGGAAAAGAGAAAGCCAGGAAAGAGAAAAGACCTCTAGATGAGAAGGGGGAGGAGGATACAAAAGGAGAACCAGGAAAAGGAAGGGAAAAGTCAGGAGAGGAAAAACTTGAGGGAAAGAATGGAGCCATGCATGAAGGGGAAACAGAGGAGGAATAATAGGAGGAGAACTGGAGAGATACTGTAGCAGAACAAGGGTTAGAGTCCTGTCTGGCTGAGGTGGAAATTCGTAGAAGAAGAGCGGGAGTACATCCAGAGGAAAGATCCCCTGACTGGTGACAGAGTCTTCCTGAGGGTTCCCAAGACAGAGGCTGAGTGCTTGCTTAAATGCAAGAGCCCTCAGTTCTGACTTGCCAACCCTGACTCAAGGACCAGGAGAAGGCCTGTCAAACACCTTACCAGGCGAAAAAGAGAGGGAGGAAAAAAGGAAGATTATCAACCTTGCTCCTCAAGTGCTATTATAAACCAATTCCTGTTTGGCTTGCCCCAAGTGGTCAATCCAAGTAAGCAGGCTACCAGAATGGGACACAAGGGCAGGAAGTAGTTAATGAGGAGAGAGAAAAGACTGAGTCTGATTAATTGGGCATAAAAAGGAAAGGTTCTATATTGTTTGATGACGTTTCTGTTCCTGAGTTGACTCCAAGTTTAATAAATAAATACTATTGTTATAAAGAAAGCTATGTCCTTTGTCATGGAACAAAATATGTAAGAGACTAACCTAAGAGGTCCTGTGGCAGCTGGAGGTAGTCGCATAAACATCAGAAGTCCCCTCACATTCTTATGGTACCAACGGTCAGAATGTTTTGGAGCATC
Organism: Pogona vitticeps; assembly: GCF_051106095.1. Classification (NCBI taxonomy): domain Eukaryota; kingdom Metazoa; phylum Chordata; class Lepidosauria; order Squamata; family Agamidae; genus Pogona; species Pogona vitticeps. The sequence continues at coordinate 291,920,336 of NC_135783.1, read as the reverse complement.
CTGATGCACTTTGATTTCCAGTTTTGATTTTTCATGTTTGTGCTAGAAGCTTGGTAAGGAATCTATACAATTGCAGAAATTAAAAATTGTTTTCCCTTATCACAAACATCTTGTTTATATGGTGTATACCTTTAAAAATCCAAAGCCTGAATTAACTCCATAGTCAAAGCACAGTAAAGCTGCAATCTAAAAGTTACTTATTAGAAGCTGAACTCCACTGAACATAGTGGAATTGCATTGCTAATTTTTAGTGGATTTTCGCTGGTTTATGTTTGCATTGGATTATCACCCTAATTGAAGGGACATGGTAGCACTGCGGGTTAAACCGCAGAAGCCTCTGTGCTGCAGGGTCAGAACACCAGTCATCATAAGATCGAATCCACATGTCGGAGTGAGCCCCTATCGCTTGTCCCAGCTCTCGCCAACCTAGCGGTTTGAAAGCATGCAAAATGCGAGTAGATAAACAGGTACCACCTCAGTGGGAAGGTAACGTCATTCCGTGTCTAGTTGCGCTGGCCAGGTGACCACAGAAAATTGTCTATGGACAAACGCTAGCTCTATGTGTTGGAAACGGATATAAGCACCGCCCCCTAGAATTGGACACAACTGGACAAATTGTCAAGGGAAACCTTTACTTTTTATCACCCTAATAGTTGGAAAACTTTCACATTACTTCAGCCTTATTGTTCACTGAGTGTTTTAGAAATATGTTCAGATCAGAAGTCCATGTGGTCAAATCACATGCTGAGAACAAAGTAGTGCAAAGATTGACCCTGAAATGCCTACATGAGGTTCAGTCTAGTCTCCCTTAAGAGAATGCTATGCTTGCTAGTTATTCTGGCTACACTCTGCATCTTCTCTGGAATTGTCCTTTAGCTTTATTATACTGCAAGTATTAATACAGGTCAGTTAATCTTCCTTGTTTTCTGTGGGGACTATTCTAGAGTTGCCCAGTCTCTTAAATTTTATAATTTTTGGCTATGGGTTTGCTTCATATCTTCTTTTCAATTCTTTTGAAAGCTTTAAATTTGCTTTTGAACCTTTATTAAAAAGTTTGCAACATCTTTAATAAAATAGTACAAAAAATTCCAACTGCTTGGTCATTCTGAAAAGAAAGGGAGTTGATAGTACTAAAGAATGTGTCTTGGTTTGGGATTTTGAGTATTTTGAGAGAATTCTGGTGTTTCTATCTAATAAGGTTGCTGTGCAGGCTTGAGTACACAGCCTTGTAATTTCTGGTGACTCTAGTCTAGTGCACTTAAGGGGCCAACACCCTCACAGTGTTGGGAGGGAATCAGACAGGAAAATTTCCCCAGCCAGCATACACTTGACCCTCCTGGAAATTGCCCACATCAGGAAAAGTCTGGTTAATGTGGCTCAGTGGTTAGTGTGAACTTCTCTGTCATGGCCAAAATCTTGACATTAAGAACCACAAATGAAAATAGTGTTTGTGTTTTAACAGGGTTTAACTGCTTTAAATACTAGTCAGTGTCAAACACAGCTTAAAACAATGTTACCAGCATTGCTATAAATAAAATTCTCTTTATACAGATTCAGAAAATAGAAGCAAATCAATTATAGATGCACTCAAACTTATCATATATACATTTAGCATTCTAATCAGATATACACCTAAGTTTATGCATTTGCTGTGTGATATTCTGATGACAACTTTAATTTATACATTTAATAGATTTTTAGACTAGCTTTCTGATACATTACCCCCAAAAGTCAGGAAAGCATAAGATGAAATTCAATGCTGTAGTAAGTTGCAACTAAAGCCCATTGAATCAGTGGGGACTGGGTGAGTCAACTCCTCCAAAATTTCCATTTATTCAATGGGCCTATTCTAGTTGTGACTTACTACTGGATTTCAGCCATTGTAAGTTAAAAAACAACTTAAAAACCTAGTAAGATTTCATGAAAACAGTACATAGATCAGTTACTCAAAGGAAATAATAAGGAAAAATAACAACAAATATTGATGTTAAAATAGTGGTGACCACTTTAAAGCATAACAAATCATACAAATGCTGACAAAAGAGATGTAAATTCCTCTTTCTCACTTCTCCACATGTAAGGAAAAGGAGCTGCAAAATTATTCTCCTTATCCTATAAGATGCCAAGGTATTCTGTTGTGCTCCTGTTGAGATATGAAACTGAGAATTTTCTTTCTACAAATGTGCACAAATAAGGTTTTAATACAAATAATACATATTGTACAAACTAATGATAATGACTGCTGCCATTTATTTCACAGTTACTTAAGGTTCAGAAACACTGTTGATGTTATGTGTTGCCAAGCTGGAATTAACTTATAGCAACCCTAATAGGACTTTCAAGGTAAGTGTTAATATACTATATAAGGACTGGCTTTACTAGTGTCACACTTTGTGAGTTTCCATGGCTGTGTAGCAATTCAAACCCAGACATCCTGAGTCCTAGTCTGTAACTATCCACTACACTGGCTATTTCAGAAGAATTAGGGATTGCATTTTGAATAATCTACCAGTCATTCTTTGCTTGCTGCAGATAAGTGCTTGACCTCTCTAAAGGAAAGGACAGTTGTTGTGTAGAGACAATCTGTGTAAATTACAGAGACCTTCATAAGAAAAAAGTCTCATTCTCACCTTGTGTCATTCATGCCTGAAGGCAAGCACCCCTAAATCACTATCCAACACTTTAATTGAGTTTGGAAAGGAACAGGCAGCTAGTGCAACTGGCACAGAATGGTTACTTTGTGATCACAATATCTAGTTCCTACAAACATTATCACAGTTCCTTTCTATATAAACTGAATTGTCTTTAAGTGCCACTCTGCAGAGAGTGCATTACAACAGTCCAACCTGGATGAAGCAAATACATGGATAACCAAAGCAAAATCTGCCTTTTCTAGATAACAATACATTTGACAAACAGGATGAATGTGGTAAAAAGTACTGCTTGGCCACTTATGTCTCCTGCACTTCCAGAGAATATACTAGTCCTGTACTTTCAAATGGCATACTTGGCTCTTTAGAATGTAACTTGGCCATCAATTATTTGTATACCATCCTCAGATCTCAAGATTTCTTCATGCACAACTTTTCTACCATGCCTGAATTAGGCATGGTATTTCAATTTATTTGCTTCTCCTTCATCTCAAAATTATCTCCAAGCACTGAGGTTCTTCACTGCCTCATTGGGATTGTCTTGTGGAAAGGAGATACACAGGTAGTGTTACCTGCATAATGATGGCATCCAGCTCAAATCTCCGAATGATATTGCTCAGTTTTAGGTATGCATTAACAGGCATGCTGGGCAGGACAGACTCTCAATATACTGTGAAGGTCAATAGCCAAAGGATGGAATTCTCTTCCCTTAAATAGGAGGACCAGATCCAGTCCCACACAACGCTTCCAGATAGTCCAGAAGCATACCATGATTGATGGTATCATAAATCACTGTAAAGATCAGAAGAACAGAGATGATATAGACTATTATTCAAGGAAATCCAGGCAGTTTCTGCTCCAAAACTAGGATTCAATCTGGACTGAAATGGTCAGAGTAGCTAGTGTCATCCAAGAATGACTGGATATAATGCACTCAATGAAGTTTTATTTTCAGGGATGAAGTGCATGAGTATTGAAAAGCCTGTGCCTGGAAATAAGCAGTCTTCATTATCAGGTTTTCCTTACTACACAAATATTTCACACACCAGCCTGATATCCACTGTCCTCCTTCCTACTTAGAAACATAGATCCATACTCTACTTCAGTATAAACTTATGAACCAGTGCAGGTATCTAGTTACCTGTAGGAGGAAGACTGAGGTGAAGGTTTGGTGTCTCATTCCGGGGATGAGCTCAGAGGCTGTCCTAGCCCCTTTGCATGGCCAAACTCTGTGGTTTTCAGAAAACCTTACTGCTGGTCTTCATTCACAGGGTGGGAAGGTTCTTCCTGGGTTTTTCCCCCCATCGATCTCTAGATCACGGAGGACTCTTCTTTGTGCCCCAAGCAGGAGATCTTAACATTGAAGGATCCCAGTCTTGAGGCCTGTCCAGTTCTCGCCTACGTTTCTAGTGTAGCTTCAAGCAGCAGACTTGCTACGTTGTGTAATTCCCGCGTGGGACGAGGCAGTTCGGTCTCGGGATGCAACTAGGAGCGAAGGGGTTTGGGTTCAGTTCCTAGCCCCTCTACTACTAGGAAAACAGCGTCCCCTGCTCCGACTTTTGCCTCAGGCTTAAAAGCCAGTATGCGGTCTTTCCTGCCGACGGCGGCGTCTCTTCTGGGCACTTAGCCCTGTCACAGAAGGGAGTGGAAATGCCCAGGAATGGCCCACCACTAGAGTCAACGGCTGTGGAACTGCTCCAGAGAAGACCCTGAGCGAGCGACGCCAGTCCCTGTAGAAGAGGAGCCCAGGCTCTCGGCTCCGCAACCGGTCTCTTTTCGCTAAACGTCGCGGGGTCCCGGAGGTGCCTTACGACAGCGGCCTCCCCCAGCCTTCCGCAGTGGCCGTCACCGCCGCCATTGCTGCTGTTTGTTTTCATCCGCTCAGGAGAAGCCAAGCAGTCGGCTGTGCTTTCGTGGCGGCACTTTCCACAAGAAAAAGACACCACCACCACCACCGCTCGCCGAAGTTGCCTAGGCCGCAGTGAGGAAAGCTGCCGAAAAGCGCAAGCGGAAATCGTTCTCTACTGCCCCCAAACGAAAGTGAGGCCAGTTTCTTGAGGAATCGGCGTTTGGGAAAGAGCAGCCTCGGGAAGGCCGGGATTGGCTGCCCGTGCGCCACGTCTGGGGCCTGGAGAAGAGACGTGAACACGTGACGCTTTTCTTCTCACGCCTCGAAGCATGCGCGTTTCTCTACTGGAGCTCTCGGTCGCCCCTGTCTAGGCGTGGTTGTCTAGGCGCCCCATACGCCTCACATCCCTCGCTTCCTACTGAGGTAACGCTTAAAAAGAACCGTCGCTTCTCCGTGCGCCGATTTCTTTCTTTTAAGTCCCTTGAGGGTAGCGGGGCGGGGGAAGCTATCGCCTCCAGATACTATGCAAGCGACTACAGCTACCATAATCCCCTTACCATCGACTATGGTGGCTAAGGCTGTAATGCTCTTTATGTGTGACTGCCTAAGGAAAACTACGGTACTAAGAAACTTCAGCGGGGCCAAAACGCAGCAGCCAGACTGCTGACTGGGGCTGGTCACACGGATCATATAATAATCCCCTTGTTACAGCAGCTCCACTGGCTGCCAGTCAGTTTCTGGGCACAATTCAACGTGCTGGTTTTAACCTATAAAGCCCTAAATGGACAGAGTCCAAGCTATCTCAAAGACCATATCGGCTTTTATTGAGCCTGCTTGGGCATTAAGATCACCAGGAGAGGCTTTTTTTCTCCGTCTCACCACCTTCACAGGTACATTTGGTGGAGACCCGGGAGAGAGCCTTCTCTATTGCTGTTCCCAAACTTGTGACTGATGGGCAACAAAGAATACAAAAATTGTGACTTCTTAACTAGTGACACTTTACTGCTGTAATTTAAATAATTGCACTCACATTGGCATATGTAAAAGAATACGGTTCTGGCCGGTTAATTTTATATATATATTTTCTTTTTATTACTTGAATAAAATCAGATTATTAATCTTTCTTCCACGTATTCACATTGATCTTTGAAACAATCTCTTTGATTGGGGAAGTTTGTTTTGCTCTACAGTTCAGTTTCTCTACTGCTCAGTTGTGTCCTCAAGTTTCTACCTTGGTGATTATTTGCCTTGATCTCAATGTTTTTCATAGTTTTGTTGTACTGTTTTTTGGATTTTTTTTACAGTTTATTAATATTGTGCATATATCAAAATTCAGTATCTTTTTAAAAAGATCAGTTGATGTACAGAATTGGATTTCATCAAGTCTTTTATAATTGGGTAATTATGATAAAGCAAGTTAAGGGTTTGAAGTAGATGTGTTGACATTTTCTTATCTCAGAATATTTGGGGTATCATTTGTTTACCTTGAAAGTGGAAGGTATGAATGCATTAAAAGTAATTCTAACACAAGAAAGCCAGCTGACATCAATGACATATAATTTCTGGGTGCCATATAACATGTGAGCAGAACATGAAAACAGGTTGTCCAAACTTTGTGCAGAGGCAGCTGTGATCTAAGTAGTGAAGGGTACCTTGCCCTAAAGAGCAAGATGAGATGTCCTCCCTGCTCAGGTCATATGCAGCTGGTGACCTTGTTTTTGTCTATCTATGCATATTTCCACTTATCTAATCAGAACTTTGTTTGGGTTCCTTTTGGTTACAGTATTTCAAGGACAATGTATTTGTTCTCAATAATTTGCTCAAGCTTTTAGAAACTAGAGTTTTGTTTCTCTATGACAAACTGAAAAAAAAGCTTCTGACTGCCTTGCATAATTAGGTTTCTTCATATTGTATATTTTTGACGACAAATATGTTTGTGTGCAGAAAAAAGTTAATAAGATACAGACTGGATTTCTTCCTTCATATCAAGAGTGTTGCACAATTTAAAACTGTATTATATTATGTAATAGATTGTACTACTGGTATATGTATGTATAGATTGATTTGGGAGCTTTGCTAACTTCTAAGTTCACCTCATTATTTAGGTACACTAAGCAAAATGATGACCTTGATCAATTTTCTGCAAATATCCTCCAACAATCTAATGGTAGCTTGTAAAAACCTACTTAAATTCTCCTGCAAGTTGAATGTAGGGGTCACAGGCACAGCATTGGAAGAAACAAAGTCATTCACATCATCCTATAGTCCTAATCCAGACTAGGGAGTGGTGACAGTGCTTACTTTTGAATAAAAAGAGAGATGTACAACATATTGTTTGCCCCTAAGGAAAATATTCTTTGTATTAAATATATAGGCATTACTCTCATTGGTTTCTGAGGGTGCACATTTTAGGCATTTTATGTGTGGGCCAAAGCAAGTGAGGATTTTCTTACTATCTCCTGAACAGACATTTAACACTAATATTGGGGGTGAAGTTGCTGTCATCTGTTCCTGCCAGATTGCATCTGAATCTGTTGTGTAGAAAATTAACTTGTTACTGCGCAATTAAAATTTAGAAATAATTCACATAGTTTCTTTGGTAGTTGCAATTGTCCTGCCAAATGATTAAAAAGAATTAAAAAGTAATCATATATATACTGTATTGTCAAATTATCTTGTTATTGTATCACTTTGATTTAGAGTATTGGATGTTGCTTTTTTATTGATATCAGAGGTTTATTTGTGTTTTATCATAGTAAAGTCATTAAGTCTTTTGTATGCTGCTTTGAGTTGATCAGAAGTAGGGTGGGATATGAACTGGAATAATTAATATGAAATAATAAATACATTGGTATGCCACTGGGTTTAGCAAATAAAGCAAATCAACTGATGTTGCATGACTGCACTGTTTGCATGAGAGTTTGCAATGCTGACTGGGATGGATCAGAGTTGAAGTCCAAAATATCTGGAGAGCATGAGATATTGGAGATGGGTGGCATATGGAGAAAAATGTGTATTAGCATAAGCCACTTTGTTAAAACCTAGTGTACATTGTCTGCTCTTTATTGTATTTAATACATATAAGAAAGAGCAAAAAACTCAACCCAAAATAAAAAGAACATACCACTTCTCTAATACAGATAGAACTTTAGGTCCCAAGATATCTGTCGGCAAAGGGGCTCTTCTGTTTCCATCTAATTAGAATCCTATCTGCCTCCTTTCTATTCAGATTTCTCAGAGTTAGCAGCAGACATGAATGTCTGTCTATTACATATGTCTCCCAAATCAGGGACCCAAGACAGCATACAAAATGGGGGGCGGCAAATACCTGCATTAATATATTGAAAATATGGTGATACATATAATAGTATTAAAAGACTATTAAACATAAAACAATTTAACACCAAAAGTATTTGGAAAATACGCATCCGAAAAAATTGAAAGAAGAAAAGTGCATACTCTGCAACCCAATCAGTGGCCAAAAACTAGACGGAGGAGAAAGATCTCTTGCCTTCTGGTCAAAGGACAGCAAAGGCCAACCTAGCCTTTTGTGGTAGAGAGTTCTACAGTGTAGGAGCAGCACTGAAAGTCACTTTCCTGAATCCTAATGAGATGTTTCTGTGAGTGCAGTGTGACTTAAAGAAGGGCCTCCCCCAAAGATTCAAAGATTGAGAGAAGCTCAAAAGAAATCTGGAAAGGATGCCAGGATAGACAAAATGTTTCCTGTATTGTTCAAACTCTGATTTTGCAAGATTGAGTTCTTAGAACATCAGCTGTCTTCAGTCAGAATGTGATTGACAAGCTTCATAATGGAGAAATATGATGGATGGTGTAGAACAAGTTTATATGACATGCTCCTGTGTATGTATGGCTCGAAAGAGGAAAAAGGAAAAAATATCCTTGGAATTTTGAGGGGAATTGCAGCTTCTGGAAGAAGAATTATAGCATAGTAATTAAGTTCTTAGTACTGCCTATTTCTAATAATAACATCAAAATGAGTACTATTGAGTCACACCCTCCTGCTTGCACAGCCAGTTAATGTTATGCACCAACTCTGAAAGAAGAAAACAAACTTTCCCTAGACTTGCTTAACTGGTTCAGGAAGAATGAAAACAGCACTAATTATTGAACAGGTATTCTGCAACTTCAAGTTTCCATATGACCCAAGATCAATAATAGTTGTACATTCTTGTGCTATGAAATACGCCCATGGCCCTGTATAAAATTATATACAGCTTCAGAAATTTTCCACTATCTCTTTTCCAGAATTATGACCATGATCCATTATACTGAAACAGATGAAATTAACAGAAGAATTCCATTGGAATCTTATTTCTTTATTTTCTAGTAAGTTTTTAGCTGGTAGGGCGTAGCTATGTTAATAATACTGAGGAGTGGGGAAGAATATTATATTTCTGTCACTTATATTCTGTGCATTTTGTGCTGCAGTCTCACAACAGCTGGCATTAATACCAACTAACATTAGCTTATACATTTATGAGTGAATTTCAAAATTTCTCTAACAAATAGTGTGACTTAAGCCAAGAGATATATTAGGTACCTGAACTATGATGAAGATGACAGTATAAAAGATAGAATATATTCATGTATATACTGAATTTTCCTGTTTTGCTCCAGTATAGGTGAGTACACAGAAGGAAGATCAACTAATAATGGCTGTTCCCATAGCAATTCTTGACTGTGACCTCTTGCTCTATGGTCCTGGCCATAGGACACTTGATCGCTTCAAGCTGGAGGATGTCACTGATGAATATCTGGTATCCATGTATGGCTTTCCACGACAATTCATTTATTATCTGGTGGATCTCCTGGGTGCAAACCTTTCTCGTCCCACCCAGCGATCAAGGGCCATCAGCCCCGAGACACAAATCCTGGCTGCATTGGGTTTTTACACTTCTGGTTCTTTCCAGACACGCATGGGAGATGCCATTGGAATCAGTCAGGCCTCTATGAGCCGTTGCGTTGCAAATGTTACTGAAGCCCTGGTGGAGAGGGCCTCTCAATTTATTCGTTTTCCAGAGGATGATGCATCACTGCAACACCTGAAAGATGACTTCTATGCATTGGCAGGCATGCCAGGAGTGTTAGGACTGGTTGATTGTAACCACGTAGCTATAAAGGCACCAAATGCTGAGGACTTGTCATATGTGAATCGAAAAGGCCTTCATTCCTTAAACTGCCTAATGGTGTGTGATGCTAGAGGATTCCTACTAAGTGCAGAAACACACTGGCCAGGCAGCCTGCAGGACTGCACTGTATTGCAGCAGTCAGCCCTAAGGAACCAGTTTGAAGCTGGTATGCATAAGGATGGCTGGCTACTTGGTAAGTTCATTGTGATAATTGACCTTCTGGAAAGTATATGCTGATAGAGTTTTGTTTGGTTCACTGACATGTAAGACAATATACTTCTATAACTAAATGTCATAGATTTTAGAATTCACCCTTTATAGAGATCAGCGAAATAAAGGTCACACAAAATAAACATGTATTCCTTTTTACCTTTTGGGAATGCTGTTTTCAAATGGGTATCCAGCTTTACTATCACATACTGGAAATCAAACTAGAATAATCTCTTCTTTTATAATCTCTCATTTTTGTGTTTTAACAGGTGATAATTCTTTCTTTCTTTGCACTTGGCTAATGACTCCTTTGCATATTCCTGAGACACCTGCAGAGTGCAGATATAACATGGCTCATTCAGCCACTCACAATGTCATTGAGCGGACATTCAGGACAATCCGGTCTCGATTCCGTTGTCTTGATGGGTCAAAGGGCACATTGCAGTATTCTCCGGAGAAAGCCAGCCACATTATCCTAGCTTGCTGTGTACTTCATAACATCTCTCTGGAACTTGGGCTCGATGTATGGTCTTCCCCAACAGTGGGACAGATGGAACAGCCAGAGGAAGAATATGAGCATATGGAATCACTTGACTCTGAAGCCTATCAAGTTCGACAGGAATTATTGCTCACTCATTTTAGCTAATATTTTGAAGCATACCATAACTAGATTTAAGGAAGAAGCCAAAGCAAGCATACATTATCTTGCTTTTTCTGAACATTAAGCCAGAAGTGGATATGAGAATATTTATTTGTACTATACAGAAAAAACAGCATTAAACTATCATTTTGTATTTGGAATTATTATTTATTTACTTATTTATTTAGATTTATACCCCACCCATTTAGTGAACATACCACTACTCTTGGCAGCTTACAAAATATTATTAAAATCATATAAACAATATAAAACATATTAAAAGAAAATAAACAAACCCTACCTCCCATAAAATCACCCTTCTACGTAAAGTATATCTAATTTAATATGTTGGTTTCCGTTTACCTATTGTACCAGAGTCAGTAACTGCTGTATACCTTAGCTTGGATTTAATGCTCAACCTATATGAAGACAGTTCATCAAGGACACAAATATGAGATCATGATTTATTATAATGGTAAATGTTATCTTTAAGCACTAAAAAGTATAATAAACATCTTGTACATGGTGCCATCAGATTCTAAGCTTTTTTGTTCAGGCTTCTTATTGAAAATCATTATGTATTTGAAAATTGAAAATTATATAAGGATTCTTTTTTCTACGACATAATCTGCCATTGTGTCTGTTTTCTTTAAATTCAGCAACTGCATTTGTGTAAAAGAATGATGCAGAGTCTTTTGTTTCACATATAAAATTTCAGTGTTTGTGGTGAGATGTATTACATTATTTAGAAGTTATATAAAGTATTTAGATTAGTTTAAGGTTATATAAAAGTAATCTTGGAGTCTCTGTCTATAGTCTGAGAATTTTTGGAGAACAGTCCTTGGAAGACTGGAGACAAGCAAATATCATTCTCATCTTCAAAAAAAAAAGGGGGGGAGCACAGACAACTACCAACTTATCAGCTTCACTTCAATACTAGGAAAGATTCTAGATCAGGTAATTAAACAGTTGGTTTGTGAGGGCTTGGAGAAGATGATTATGATTTCTACAACAGTATGGATTTCTCAAAAGCAAGTCATAGCAGACTAATCTTACTTCTTTTTTTAAAGTGTCACAAGTGCAGTGATGGCGAACCTATGGCACACGTGCCACATCTGGCACACGAAGCCCTTTGTACTGGCACGCGAGTGAGTGGCCCACGCACCCACCCTCGTGAAAACAAACCTTTTGATGTGGCTGCAGCTGGGATTCCCCCTTTCTCTTCCTGTTCTGGATCCTTTAACTTCCTGTCTGTCCCCATGATTCCCCCTTTAACTTCCTGTCTGTCCCCATGATTCCCCCTTTAACTTCCTGTCCGTCCCCATGATTCCCCCTGAAACTGCCACTTCCTGCTCCAGTTCTGGTCTTCCGGGGGCACGGCAGCCACTGGTTTCTTCCCCACCCCCTCATTTTGGGCACTCGAGCCGAAAAAGGTTTGCCTCCACTGGATTAGAGCAATGCTTTGTATCTTGATTTCAGTAAAGCTTTTAACATATTCTTGAGGTTAAAAGTCGGCTGGGTGGTTCTATTGCTATGCGGTTTTGTAGCTGGCTGAGGGGCTGTGCTCAAAGAGTCCTTGCCAGTGATTCTTCATCATTGGAGAGATAAATGACAAGTGGAGTGCTACAGTTCTGCCTTGGTCCTGTTTAGGAATACAAATTGGAAGGAGGGGCCTAGATGGCTCTAAGCAGGAAACATTAATTTGATATGGGAAATAAGTTCATAAATGCTTCCAACATGAATGAATAAGTTTTCAAAGTCTGAGGATCAGATTTATCACTTTAAATATATCTCTCATATTACAGCAGAGATATTTCACTGTTATCGTAGATAACAAACAGAGCTCCTAATTTAATAATAGTCCCAGGGATGACAACAGAAGAATGGGAGGGAAATGGAAGAATATAAAAGTGGTAAAAGGAAACAATATGCAGCTCCTATTTGATGTGATATAGGATCACAACACTCATTTTTAATTATGTTTGTATTGTAATCGTGATGCTCCTGGTAAGATTCTTTCGGCATCCTTCAGTCTCGAGAGACTATGGTAACGTGCTCTGTATGGAGGACTTGGAACAGCATCGAGTGTGTCTAAGAAGGTCAGTTTGAGAGTGACAATCCCTTCCACACTGAAGGCAAATACAATCTGCTCCTATCCAACTCCCTTATTTTGATGGTTTTGGGACTGCCTCTTTGCCTCGGCCTGCTGGACAAAGGTCTCTTCAAAATGGGAAAGGGCATGATGCACCACCTGCCTCCAGGCTGAACGCTCAGATGTCAGGGTTTCCCATCTGTTGAGGTCCATTCCTAAGGCCTTCAGATCCTGCTTGCAGATCTCCTTGTATCGCAGCTGTGGTCTCCCTCTGGGGTGATTTCCCTGCACTAATTCTCCATACCGGAGATCTTTTGGAATCCGACCATCAGCCATTCTCACGACATGCCCAAGCCAACGTAGATGTTGCTGTTTCAGTAATGTATACATGCTAAACATTCCAGCTCATTCTAGGACTACTCTATTTGGCACTTTGTCCTGCCAGGTGATACAAAAAATGTGTCAGAGACAATGCATATGGAACGTGTTCAGCTTCCTCTCCTGCACAAAGGGTCCAGGACTCACTGCAGTATAGGAGTGTATAGGACACAGGCTTTATAGACCTGGATCTTCGTATATATGTACTGTCAACTTCTTATTGAGCCATACAGTGGATCCTCGACTTACAGATGGCTTGACTTACAGACTTTTCAAGTTACAGACTTCTCTGGCCGCAAAATTTAGGTTCGACTTGCAGCCGGAGAATTGACCTACAGACCAGAAAAAAACCAAAATGGAACAAAAATGGCCGGTTACGGCATTAATTGGTTTTCAATGCATTGTAGGTCAATGGAGACTTGACCTGCAGACTTTTCGACCTGCAGCCACCATTCCAATACGGATTAATTCCGTAAGTAGAGGGTCCACTGTATTCTCTTTGTAAGTCTAGAGAACATGATAGCTGCTTTGCCAATGTGTTTATCCAGCTCGATATCTAGGGTGTCAAAGATCGTTGAGCCAAGGTACACAAAATCATGAACAACCTCCAATTCTTGTGTGGAAATGGTAATAAAGGGAGGTGAGTCCATGCCCTGGCCCGTGACTTATGTTTTCTTCAGGCTGATTGTTAGTCCAAAGTCTTGGCAGACCTTACTAAAATGATTCATGAGTTGTTGGAGGTCTTCAGCAGAGTGGGCAACAACAGCTGCATCATCAGCGAAGAGGAAGTCCCACATGCATTTCAGTTGGACTTTGGTCTTTGCTCTCAATCTAGAGAGATTCAAAAGATTTCCATCTGATCTAGTCTGGAGATAGACACCCCCTGTTGCAGTTCTAAAGGCATGCTTCAGTATGACAGCAAAAATAAATAAATAAAAAATAAATCCCAAACAGGTTCAGGGCGAGGACACAGCCCTGTTTCACTCCGCTTCGGATGTCAAAAGGGATCTGATGTTGAGCCATCAAAAACTACAGTGCCCTTCATTTCCTCATGAAAGGACCTGATGATGTTAAGGAGTTGAGGTGGACATCCAATCTTGGGAAGTATTTTAAAAAGGACCTCCCTGCTAACCAAATCAAAGGCCTTTGTGAGATGTATGAAGGCCACAAAGAGTGGCTGTTGTTATTCCTTACATTTCACCTGCACCTGTCGGAGGGAGAATATCATGTCAGTGATGGATCTATTAGCTTGAAATCCACACTGTGATTCTGGATAGACTCTGTCTGCAAGCACCTGGAGTCTCCAGCATAACACGGGCAAGCAGCTTCCCTACAACCCTGAGAAGAGAGATGCCACGGTAGTTATTGCAGTCACCCCTGTCTCCTTTGTTCTTATACAATGTGACAATGTTTGCATCCTTCATGTCTTGTGGTACTCCACCTTCCCTCCAGCAAAGACGAAAGACTTCAAACAGCTCAGTGGTGATGATCTCTTTCCAGCAGTTCAGCACTTCTGGTAAGATTATGGCAAATAAATCATTGGTCACCAGTACTACAGATAATGGAAAAATATTAATGCAAAAACCCAAAGGAAAATAGTTTAACTAAATTGGGATAAAATCCTTCATATCTCGTTCCACAGATCTCAAAATAATGATACTTGAAGTTATCTGCTTGGGTATTTGAGAAGGAGCAGCCATCAGTTTACATTATAATGTGCAAATCACATTATAATGTTACATATTCACTATGTGCGCCCTTTTTATTTGGATATATGGAACTACTTCTCATGTAATGCCTCACTGTTGGCCAGGATGACTAGGGCTGATGGGAGCTCATATTGAACAATAATTGGAGGCCTACGGGTTGCCTATCCTGGGCATATCACTTGGATGTTGAAAAGCAATATTCAGCAGTAAATTTCTGAAACAAGATAATGTGAATATGTGCATGATGTATAGTAAATATAGAATAATAGTTTTACATCAGAAATCCATTATGTGATGAGCTAATGTAGGAGTTGACAATTTTTGGTACTCCAGAAGTTTTGAACTACATACTCCTTTACCATTGGGCATACTGACTGGGGCTTCTATGAAGTTTAAAAGATCTGGAGGTCCAAAAGTTCCTCACTCCCAGTCTAACTGTAAGCCCTAGAACTACTTACTGTATAAAGTGTATATGAGCTTGTCCACGCTGAGCATTTGTTCAGCTTGTCTTACATGAATGGTACCAGTACTTTGAATGCTGTTCTCATTGTGCAGGTCTGAAACTGGTGTCAAAAGAGTCAAAATAGGACCAAAAAAACTTCTGGGATTTTTTACAGCACCATTAGATGGTGGTGTATTTGTGTTCTGCTTTGCTCAAGTAAACAACCACTAGTGTGGACAGTAGTGTCAGGTTATATCATGCTGATTCATGTACTATATAGGTGTGTAGCATAAAGATTTCCTATGTGTGTGTTTCTATCAATCATTCCCCCTCCATGCTTTAGGACCACCCCCACCTATTTGTCTTGTTTAGTTTTCTTGGGATATCAGCAGCTCCTCAGTCCTTTTCCTTCCCCTTCTCTTTGGTGCATAATAAATCTAGCCAAGAGGCCCATAGCTACTTGTTTAAAAATGTCAGAATATATTAGTGTATTACTACACCCTACTCTGACTTGATTTTTCTGAGTATTTTTTTAAGTTTTCTTAGGATATTAGATGTTCCTATCCTCAGCTTTCTTTCCTTCTTTCTTTCCTTCCTTCCTTCTTTTCTTTTCTTTCTTTTCTTTCCTTCCGTTCATATAGAATAAATTGGCATTAATGTGCATTGGTGTTTATTTTGAAAATACCAACATACGTCAATACAGAACAAAATCAGTGATGCCCTAACCAGTTTGTTCTGTTTTTTTCTTTTCTGTTTAATTTTCTTAACATGAAATAACTCTTTCCCATTTCTGTTTTTCTTCTACTAACTCTCCATACACATTTTACTGCACAGGATGTTTTACTTCAAAAGTAAGCATTGATTTAACCATGCAGTTAAAAAGTTCAAGTGTGAGCAAATTTCAAAATAAACATAGGCAAATTCACTAAGTAAAATAGGTACATAGATAAACGTTAGAGACTGGTGGATGAGAAACCAGCAGGGGAAGAAAAAGAGTGAAATGGATAGGGTGAGAGTGAGGAGACAGGAAAAAAAAAGAGTAGAGGCAATCAGAGTTGAGAGTGAGGCATAGGAGAAAGATTCCAGATATGTGTGAACGGGTATCAAAACGGTCCAATGCATTCTAGTACATACAGCTACAAATACCTTCCTCATGTGGGTGCAAACACTGGAATTATCTATTCAAATCATTAAAAAAAACAAAACCCAAGAACAAACAGAAAGAGCACCACTGTGGATGAGTCCTATGTTGTGTCCATGTTGATGTTTTATATTTACCCAGTGTCCAATGGATTTTTCAGAGTCATTTTCACTCTTTTCTTAATTATTCAGTTTTCTTTTATCTTTGCTCCTATATATAAGTTAACTGCTTCCATAGATCTTCTGGGATTCACAGTGGGGAGTCAAATTCCCACCCGGCCTCTGGCTCCACAGTGAGATACCTAACTCACTGAGCTATCTAGCCTCATGTGTGGGGTTAGCACTGCCAAATTAATTCTGAAACATAATGGCCCAAATCCAGTTGTTTAGTGTAGTGAATTACAATCAGCTTGGCTGATTAAATCTATGGAACTTACAGAGGAGTTAATTCACCAAATCCACATTGATTCAGAGGCCTAGTATAGTGCAATTTATTACATTAAATGAGGATTTTGGCCAGTAACATTGTTTTCAGCATTTATGTGTATCGGGTCTCTAAAGTACAGTACAGTATTTGCCCAAAATAGACCTCCCAAAGCATTTTCCTCATTGGCAGGTGCTCTGGTATCTTTTAAAATAAATACAGGTAGAAGGAATAGGACTGTTCCAAAACATATAGGTGTGCTAGAAGTTTGGATTAATGTGATGTATTACTCTGGGCAGAATACGTGCCCTACTCTTTTATGGCAGAATATGGAGTAACAGAATGGTTTCCAATTGGTAGAGGTGTCAGAAAAGGGTATATTCTATCTTCTTACCTGTTCCAACATATAGGTGTGCTAGAAGTTTGGATTAATGTGATGTATTACTCTGGGCAGAATACGTGCCCTACTCTTTTATGGCAGAATATGGAGTAACAGAATGGTTTCCAATTGGTAGAGGTGTCAGAAAAGGGTATATTCTATCTTCTTACCTGTTCCAAGTATATGCAGAACATATATAGAAAATTAGATTACATTCAGATAAAGGAGGAGTAAAAATTGGTTGAAGAAACATACATAATTTAAGATAAGCAGATGCCACCATATTATTGACAGAAAACAACAATGACTTGAAACAATGGCCAATTAAAATATAATAAAGTACAAAAGCCAGGGTAAACATTAAGAAGGCAGAAATAATTATACTTATACATTTATTTTATTTAAGGCATATTTACTCCACCCCCTCTCCTTATAAAGAAGCCAAGGAGGCTTGCATCATTAAAATACAATATTTAGAAGCTAAAACAGCAAGTATTTAAAATAATCAAATAAATACCACAGGAAAAATAGACAAAATCCGTATCAAAAAGAGATACAAAGGAACAAGGGAACACTTTGTTTAAAAATCCCTCTGAGACAGCCAGTCACTAAGGGGAAGCCTGTCTGAAGATAAAGGTTTTCATCTGCTTGCGGAAGGAAAGCAAAGATGGGCCCAGCCTGCCTTCCTGTGGGCGGGCATTCCAGATTCTGGGTGCAGTGACAGAGAAGGCCCTGTCCTGTGTCTTCATTAAACACACCTGTTAAGGTGGTAGAACCAAGAGGGAGGCCTCCCCTGGTGATCTTAACACCTGGGCAGGCTCATAAAAGGAGACACGGTCCTTGAGGGAGCTTGAACCCAAGTGGAGCTGCTGTAATGGGGGTTGCATGATCCCCATAACCAGTTCCAATTAATAATCTGGCTGCAGCCTTTTGGACCCACTGAAGCTTCCAATCATTTTCCAAAGTCTATACAATAAAATATTTTATTATAATACTGGAAAAAGTTGAAGGCAATAGGAAAAGAGGAAGACAGAAAAATAAATGGTTTTTATACGGGAGGATACTGAAACTGTATTTTAACATAACTGTTACAATCATATGTGCTGACAACACTTGGAAACTTCATGGAAATTTCTCTATGTACTTGCAAAACATAAACACTGCTCTGTATCTATGCTCTGTATCTATACCACAAATGCTCTTGATGTACTTTATCTCAAATGTACTTTATACTTGTACTGTATACTTGTATTTTTACTACACTTTGTATTTATGCAATGGTCCTAATGTATGCCTTTCCAAAATTTTCACCTAGCCCACATTCATTAGATGTTTTACAAACTTTATTCTGTTTTAACTCTGCCTCAACCCAGACCTGGGAGCAACAAAGACCATTCACACCTACCGTAGCTGATACTACCACTTGATAAGCATTTATGGGCTACATAGAATAACAATGTAGTTCTTTCCTCCTATCCATCTTTTGGGTGACGCAGATGGCCCATCATTGGAATGCTTGGGGGCGGAAAGACAACAAAGTAACATATACAAATAAGACATAGAATTGAAGGTTACATTTCAGGGCTCAGGAAGAACACACATAAACATATCAATAGATAAGGGAGATTGTTCCCAGACTTTCAGGCGCATCTTGGGCACAGGTCAAAGAAACATCAGGGCATAAAATGGATATTTTATTCTGACCAATAGGTTGGCCAAGTTAGCATCTCAGATCCAATCAGGAGCAGGATCCAAAGTTGGGGTACAGATGACCAATAGAAATGTAGTACTTTTATGGCTCTTTGTTTGTACCATTATAAAATGTATGTACATGCATCTCCTCGTGATCTTCTCTGCTCTTAAGAGAAGTCCCAGCTGACCATTTCTTTGCTACCTTGCGTCTTATCCTGTTGTCCTCGCCGGACATCTTGAACCCAGAATTGGCCTGTAACAGTTTCACTTAGTAGAACAAGTAATGGCCTTAGATTGTAAGACCTGACAGGACTTTTTGGAGGTCATTAATTTGTAGGTTGACCATAAATTGCAAATGACATAAAATGATAACAATGTAACACAAGCACCTACTTCTAAGTCCTGTTTTCTTCTCCTGCTGCCATGCATTTATCATTCAAATTTTCTGTATCAGAACAAATTAGAGTGGTATTAAGGGATGGAAAAATTTAATGGCTGAATATAATTCAGTCAGAAAAATTGACTAAACAAGTAGGAGTATATAGAGAACTGATTAAATTTGAAGATATTATACAAAAAAGGAGGCTGTAGAAGGCAATAAAAGTAGATAAGGAATAATAGGCATAATATACAAGATATTAATAGAGGCTGAATATAAATTAAATGGTAAAGAGGTTTGGAAAAGCGTTTTAAGGGAAGAAATCAGCCCAGATGTAAGAAGACGTGGAATACTATAAAAGAATAACGAAGAGTTTGTCTAGAAGGATTAATGAATATTAATAGTAATATGGAGATGGTATTTAACACCAGTGAAAATGAATTTAATGAATAAATATTACATGTATGCTGAAGATGTAAAAAAGGAATTGGCACCTCTTTTCATATGTGGCGGATGTGTGAAAAGATGCAGAAATATTGGGCAGTAGTATTTAAAGAGATCAATTAAATTATGGGCTTGAATATACAAATGCATCCAAGTATTGTCTTATTAAGTATGCTTAGAAACACCAATATACTGTAGATTACTTGTTATGTAACAAGCTCCAACTGAATTTTGGCAGATCTAAAATCATAGTTTTTGGCAAATAATTGATGCCCTTTTCCTGGTCTTTCAACAGTAATACTATCCAGCAGGTTAGAGAGTTCAAGTACCTGGGTGTCTTTTTTCACTAGAGACTCACAGGCAGACAGCGGTTAATTCAGCAAAGCTTTCAGTGCAGGCTATCTTGCGCTTCCACCGTACTTGGGGCAATTCATACATCCCAGCTACGCTGCAGATTTTTAATGCCAAATCTGTAGCATAGCTTCTTTATGGTGTCCCCATTTGGATGCCTACATTTCACAGCTCTATGGAAAATTTCTGTATAAAATGTTTGGCCTGCCTCGCTGTGTTCCTTATCTGACCCTATGCCTTGAAGCTGGCCAGCACAGGCTTGAGGCCCTTGGCTTGGCTCAGATTTTTCAAGTACTGGTTCAGAATATATTTTTTTCTCAGCCCAGGACATCCTGTTTCAAGCACTGCTCTCTGACAATGTATTTCCAAAGGGTCTGGCCCTATTCATCAAGAAAATCAAGACTCTCAGGTTGTCACCAGATCTGTTGGACTCAATACCCCCATCCCAGGTATTCCACATAATCAAAAATAGAGTCTTGGATATTGAGGGGCAAACTCTGCATAGTGCAGCACTAAAGATTTTTCTCTCTATACTTCCAGCTTCTCCTCTCCCATGTCAGGTGACCAGATTATCTTTATTTTTTAGATCATCCCCAGGACTGCCGGGTATTCACCCTTGCTAGGTGCAATGTTGCACCTTCCAGTTTGGTGCAGGGCAGATTTATGGGATTACCAACAGAGCTGAGAGTGTGCCCTTGTGGCCAGGGAGCTGAATAATTGCAGTTGTTTCATTGGATGTGGTATCAGGATATCCACCTGCAATACTTGAGCCCTGTCCTTTTCTCCCACTCTGGCTGGGGTGACCCAGATAAAATCTGGCACCTGCTGAGTAGCACTAATAAGGAACTTACCCAGACAACAGCCAGATATATCCATTCCATCATGCAGAGGTGTCACATTATGCTGTGACACACCATTGAGCCCTAACGATGTCATCTGGTTATCCCCTGGCATATATGATTTTTAACATTTTACTGTATCTCACTCTCTTGTATTGTATGCCAATAAAGGTTATGAAACTGAAACGATAATGGGAAAAAGGGAAATAATTACTATTATTGTAATGATTGCAAGACTGATGTTTGCAAGCAACTTGAAGAGTAACGATCTGTTTACTATGGAGGAATGGTATAAGAACAGTCCAGTGACCTGTTAGAAAGCTTACAAATTTTATTTTGCATGTTTTGCGGCATACCTCATCACATTCTTGGAGCACTTCCTCAGGCAGATACGTAGTCATGGGGTTGGGTGGGGCGAATGTGAAAGAGAAATGCAAAAAGACCAATTTTTTTACCTATCTTTACAGTGGTGATGGGAAGGACATTGTGGTGAGGACGATGATAGGCCACCCATCAGTGGACTGTTGCTCTCCCATCCAGGGCCTGAGGGTATTGAAACAAATAAGTGGCAGGTAAATTAACAAAGGTGGCGGGGGGGGGGGGGACTACTAAGGAAGACTGAAGTTCCATCTGCTCTATAGGTTCCCAACTGAACTATTTTCATCTGCTGTGCAATCAGAAGAAGTTTTCTTTTTTAACTACACTCACGTTTTCTTCACAAACTGCTAAACCTCAACATTTATCTCTTATCCCTTGGTGAAAGTAACAGAGGGATCCCAGGCTGTACCTGTCAATCCTGCCCCAGGGAAGGGAACTGGGCAGAACTGAAGTGTTGCATGTTAATCCTCCCCTGTTCTAATAAACCCTGCTTTGTTACAACATTCCTGTCTGGAGTTTATAGAGGACAGGATGGAGGAAGGGAGCCGATCTGACTCAGCTGGGGTCGGAGGGGCTCACAGACATCCTGGCATAGATAAGCCGATTAAGTCATGTAGGTTGACAGAAACCCTGTGTCCAATCCAAGTAAAAGAGATAAGAGTTTAACCTCGGGATGAACTCCTGTGGGGGTCGGATTGCAATCAGAAAGGCCCAAGGGAATAGAAATCAGTTTGACAAACACTGGTTTTAAAAATGTAAATCCTACATTACTGCTACTTCTTATTCCTCTTCTACTGGAGGTGGCAAGGCATCATGGCCATTCTGATTTTGGCTGCTTTAACAGCGATGTAACTGCATTCAGACCAGTCTTCAAACTCTGAATGGAAGATACCTTCAACTGAAAAACCCTTCCTGCACTCGTTTGTTTTACCTTACGTGATCAGTGATAACAAACGGATTTTTTTTGTTTCTGATTTCACCTGAAGTGACGGATCCTTCACTGCAGGATTTAAACATGAGTATTTGCTGAAGAAAAGCGAGCCGAGGAGCCAGTAGCGTGTTATAGCAAAACATATATATATATTTTTGCAGCTGAAAATAACAAGTTTTATTTGGAATAAGCTTTCGGGGATTGCACAGCAGCCCGCATCTTCAACCATTTTACCAGGTTCCATTCATCTTCAACTGCTTTTTCGTGCATCTAAAGAAACAGAACCAACATGAATTTGACCCAACTCCGGGAGGCAGTGGAGGACAGGAGGGGCTGGCGTGCTCTGGTCCATGGGGTCACAAAGAGTAGGACACGACTTAACGACTAAACAAACAAACAAACAACAACAAAGAAACAGATTTTAAGGTGCCGCACAGGAACAATAATAATCGCGAGCATAACTTATAATAACAATGCTATGTTGTACAGCACAATGTTATACAGTAGTCCAAAACAAGATCCAATGGCGTTCAAAGGAGCATCCTTCCAGGAAAGGTTTTAGACAGGATTTCTTTCTGCTCTTCTTTAAAAATTCCACAAAATATTTCGGAATTTTGATTTTTTTAAAATGTCTGTAATACTTAGCGGAAGCCACTGCCTGGACGATGATTAGAAGCAGAAGAAAAGAGGATGCGCGGAGCCAAGCGTTGTGAGCACCTGGCGCCGTCGTCCCGCCCGCGACTGCCAGGGCTACGGACTTTCCTGCTGCTGCAGATTCCTCGCAGCCCCGCCCACCCCTCGGGCCTGCCTCCGCCTTCCGCCCTCCATTCCCACCCCCTCCTCACACGAGGACGGGCTGATCTCGCGCTCTGAGTTCCATTCGTCAGCTTGGCTCAGCTTTTTCCTCCCCCTCCGCCGCTCGATTGGCTCGGTGCTCGCTCGCGACACCGCACTCGATTGGTAGGCGCTCGACCAGGTAACCTGGCCTTGGTAGTAACCCGGAGCAGCAGCAGCGGCGGCGGCTGTAGGTATAGTAGGAGAGATCGCCGGCGGGTTTGGGTCGTCGTTCCGTCCGGGACCAGACCCCAGCCAGTTCGGCACCAACTACTTCCCACCACACTCCGGTCCTTCCCGGGACTCGAGTGCGCCAGGCCTTGGTCACTCTCTGCATCAGGTAGGCTCTGGGCCTAGAGAGGCTCTGGGCCTGGTTCTTCTTGAGGGGGGGGCGAGGTTACCAGGTTCTCTCATGCTGGGGAGAAGCCGCAGCCAAGGCGGCCCTCAGGGGTGGGCCGGAGGGGGGAGGGATTTGGTGGCAAGAGGGGAAGGCTCGTAACTGAAGGGCGAGATGGATGGGTCACAAGGAAGTAAGGCTCGCCCGGCGCCGAGCTTCACCACCCCGCCCACCTTAGGATTTCGGGCGCCCCGTCCTCCTCCCGACGAGGTTGCCCGGTGGCCGCCTTTCCTCTCTCCGACCGAGAGAATGAGGTCGCCGCAATCTGGTTGCCCCGGGGACCCGTTCCTTGACAGTAAAGAAGGCCCGTCTGTTGGGGCATTTCCGGAGCCGTCTTTCTGGTGAATAGGAGGCCTTTATTTAGAGGCGGATCTTGTTTGTTATTTTCTGATTTTCAAAATATCACTTGAAGTATGCAAATTCTTCCATGCAATCTCTTTTCTTTCTCTGTAGTTTTTCCTCTTCCGTGGTGGCAAAAAAGGGGTGGCTCTATCCTAAAACGTTGTTATAGTACAGTCCTGTGCACTTTTAGCCGAGACTAAACCCAGTTCAGCACAATGGGATTGCATTGATGGAAACGTTTTAATGGGGAGCCATTATTGTGGATGCTACACAGATTTCATATGGGACTAAATGTGTAATCTTGTGTATACATATATACTTTTGAATTAGCTTCACTAAACCCATTGGCTTAATGCTCAAATGCTCAGGATTGCATCGTAATGCAGTTCTTTGCCAATTGGGGTGTGTTTATGTTTGTGCTTGATACTCTGAAAGAAGAAATGGGACCTACCTTCTCCTCAAAAAATGACAGGCTAACATTGAAGGTAGGCACAATAGAAATAGGTAAGCGAAAAACCTTTATAGCTGAATGCTTTCCTTTCAATTTATCTTTGAAATGTAGATTAACTTTAGTTATTTTAAAATGCTGTCTGAACCCACTTGTTATGATGTATAAAAAAGAAAGATAAATTTTGCCATTGATTTCTAAGAGAAGTATCTTAGAATATATATCGGATGGTTCTCTGGACCAATTTTGTTGTGCACTAAATATAAAATTATTAGAGGCTGCGGAGATCCAAGCACTGTACCCTAGTTAATGCAGAAAAACAACATTTCACTAGGAAAGAATGATAGCATTGTTTCTCTAGAGATGCAGTTTCCTCACCAGTTATTACATCTAATCATATGATAAAATGGTTTATTGGATATAGCTATGTGGATATCATGTGCATTTATTTTTTGTAGATTGGAGTAACGTAACTTTGCTGTACAAAGGCGTTGGAACAATGATATCCACAGAGTTTACATTTTGCCCTAGCTAACAGTTCTTTCTACTTTTTTAGTTTTGCCTCTTTAGTTTAGTTTTGAGGATACCACACCATTTCCCCCAACATGCAATGCTCTGAATAAGTAAATATCTCTTAAAATGTTGCAAATTTTCAGTCTCATGAGTAAAATTAAGAAAACATGCCCTTTAGGCTACATGGGTATCTCCCAGTCCTCAACAACAAGGCATTTCCTGCTATTTTTATGCCATTCTGTAGCTGGTATAGCATTATGCTATCTTGTCTGTGTGCATATATATCTGTGTATGTTGTGTCATCAAATCAGAACTGGGTTAGAGCAACCATAATGGAGCTTTCAATGTGAGAGAGTTATTTATTTAAAGAAGGGTTTTACTAGAGCCATCCTTGCTGAGTGTTCATTGCTGAGCAGGGATTCAAACCCAGGTCTCTTGAGTTCTGGTCCTTCACTTTATTTAGTAGACCACAGGGGGTATCGAGAGTCATAAAGTGGTGTGAAACTGCTAGCATAATGCAAAAGAAAATGTGTTTGACAGATACTTTTCAAGATCACCCAAATGCAAAAATAGGCAGTACTGTACCTTTATAGACCACTAAAAATCATCACATAATAAACATGTAATCCTCTCCCTTTTGGGGCACAATATAATAAAACAGATGCATATATTTTACTATGCATATATTTTACTATGGTACTACAGTACTACTTTTGTATTAGAGGAAAGTAAAATTCATGATGACTTTTTTGACATAGGCCATCAGAAAAAAAATCTGAGGATGTTCTTGAGATTTCTGTTCTGGTGGTACGGTGAGAAGGGGCCTGACTCAAATGTGAAGAGACTATGAGCATTGTATGCTGTTCTTTCCAGGTTGAAGACATTATACTGATTAGGATAATGTGCTATCTGAAACACTACAGAAGTTAAAATGTATCCCTGTTCTGTTCTTCCCCTTTTGTAGTACTCTGCAGAAGTGGATGTTAACTTGAGGAAGTCAAGAATCTATTTAAAATGTGTCTTTCCTCTCCATACCAATGATATAGTATGGAGAAGAAGGTGTCCTAAATTCTGCCTTTCCGCATAAAGCTATAGAGTTTGAGATCTAAGTAGTTCAAGGCTGTATATGCTTAAAATAATCTGTTAGATAATTTGTGAATGCAAGCTTTTCTGCAGATATTCAAGGAAGTAAATTTACAAATGTCTTAATTATTTACTGAATTTCTATGACAATTAGTAAGTTATTCCACTTATCTTCAGTTACATTAAATTAACTTGGTCTACTCCAACCTGTGTAAGGATTACTGACTTTAATATTGTCTCGGAGGTTGTTAAATACTTGAATGGACTTGCCATGTTATTTTATTTGCTGTGTTTAAGAAGTGGTTCCTTCAGTTTCTCATTATAGAATCTGGCATTTTAGATGGTCATCATCTTTGTAGTTAATCTTTTGAATTATTTTCCACTTGCCAGTGCTCTTTTACTGAGATATTCAGGTAAACACAATCTGTGTGTAACCTCTCTGCTAGGAATTGTTGAGCAAGAGAAAATAACATCTTGAGCTTTGAAAAGTAGTGCTTGTGTTCATGCAGAGTATATGATGGCATTAGTTTTTTAAGCCGTATCATTCCTTGTTGCCTCATTTCCTTTGTTGACATTTTTCTTAAGAGTGTCTAGCCAGTCATTCCTGTTGTTTGTTTTTAATTATTTGTTAGTTCTTCATTTGAGATTATCTGGAGTTGTTTTAATTTAGCCTCCTATTTTTTTCTCATATGCAGTTGCATATAATTTATGAATCTGAAAAAATATATAATCTTACTGTTGTCATTACTGAAATTGTCTAGAGCAACATATTGTACAAAATACAAATTGGTCTAAAGAGTAACGGTCAGCAGGAAGTAGCAGGTTAATGCTTTAAGCCAAAGTACTGGAACATTTGAATGGTAGAGCTGAGAGGTTGCATACTGTGGAAACTACATAGTAGTAAACCTGTTAAATGAGCTTTCACTGTTTATTGCTAGTTTTGTTGTGAAACAAAGGCAATGGAAGTATAAATGCATTCTAACACTGTGTAATAATCAGTATTTATTAGAATATGGAAGTTAGAACACATAGATTTTACTTGTTTTGGCTACCTACCTGGTCTTCTAAGGAAGTTTGGGTGAGAGGACATTTACTTTAAGGTTACATGTCTGTTGAAAGAAGTATCTCTTTACATATATAGTGAGGCTTGTTCCTCAGTAAAAATGTAGGATGGGAGTAGGGTTCCATAATATTTCTGGAAGTATTTTGAAATTCCAGAAAAAGCAAGTGATGAAGAATATTTGGTGCAGAAAAGACAGAGTCTTAGCATGCTGTTAGGATTGCATCCTAAATAAGTAAAAACATCAGAGTGAACAAATTTACACCTTCCAAATCCTGTTGGAGGGCAGCTCCATTCAGCCTTAGCATAATCAGTAGAGAAGAGGTACGCAAGCTGCACTCCAGCTACATTTCAAGATTGATGCACCATATTTTTCTGTTTATAACATGACCCAATGTATAAGATGACCCCCTTTTCTAAACCCCAAATTTGAAAATTTGCACGATCCGCACCCCTTTGGTCCTGAAGCCTTTCATGACTGCTTCATGATCAAAGGGCTACTTTACCCTGAGGCTTTACAAAAGGCAGGGAAAGCGGCTGCCTTCCTTGTATAAAATGACCCTCAATTTCTTTGTCTAATTATTTAAATAAAAAGTGTTGTTTTATACACGGAAAAGTACCGTAGTCATCCTTGCATCATAGGAAAAATTGACTCAAGAACATATTGTGAATTGGGCAGAAATTTTTATCCCCCGAGTGTAGAATTTTAAAAGTAAGATGAAAGTGCTATTTGCTGGATAGTTATGAAAGACCCCTGTTCTAGAGGTGGCAGTTTAGTGTAGTGCCAAGTTTCAGGCCTTTCAGTGCTTTAGTACCTTAGAAAATATTGATCAGAATCCTGTTGTACAGTGTGTGAATGGTATAACATTTAATGGCATATTGCCATAAGCAGGATGGATAAAAATCTGTGATTTTCAAAAATTGAATAATTTAATTCAATTTAAATAAATTTGATTTAAATCAAATCCAACCTGGCCATAAGTTGAGAAATCTCCATAGATATTAGCTATTACATGCTGAGTCATCTGAGTAGATATGCAACAAATAATGCCTACAGAAATTTCTGTAGCCTCGTGGCGCAGTGGTTAAAACGCTGTACTGCAGCTAAAACTGTGCTCACGACCTGGGGTTCAAATCCTAGGTAAGCCGGCTCAAGGTTGACTCAGCCTTCCATCCTTCTGAGGTCGGTAAAATGAGTACCCAGCTTGCTGGGGGGGGGGGCAATGTGTAGCCTGTATAATTAAATTGTAAACCGCCCGGAGAGTGCTTGTAGCGCTGTGGGGCGATATACAAGTCCAAAAACAACAACAACAACAAAAAAAAAACCTTACACCAATTCACTGCCAAAAGGTGTCCCTTTTGCATAACTGTGAAATGGGATTTTGGCTGTTAAATTGCTGGAGATCCTGTTTAATACATAGTTTTCCTAAGCAGTGTCTTTTAATGTTTTGTGAGATTTAAATAGTTTTTGTCTTTGCTGCCTTGTTTTGTTGCAGCAAAAGGCTAGTGATGACTGATTTAAAAATTGCTTATAAAAGTTGTATTTTTTTGAACCACTTGGGTTCTGAAATGTTTCTATATGCCTGTATTCCTAGCCAAAAAGAAACAATATCAGGTTGTGGAAGGGATTGTGGAGTGATTTGTAAACCTTTGTCTAAAAAGATTAGGAGTGGTGTCCTAATCCACAGCACCAGAGGTGAAACCTACCACCTTTGAGCTGTTTCTGCAGTTTCCATTTCACGACTTGTTTTAAAAGTGAAATCTGGCATGGCATGCACATCTGATCTTGGATTTTAGAACTTTTTTTTTTATTCTTCTGCACCACTCACAGCTGTGTAATGCACAGCCCGATGTAGATTCATGTGGAGTTGAAAGATAGCTTAAATTTGTGATTGAAGTATATAATCCAATCCTTGTCTTCACACTGTGTACAAGGACCACACCGTTTTTTAAATATTTTTTGTTGTTCTTGGTTTGAAATGACAAGTTTATCCTCTGAGAGTACGACAAATTGACTTTCTATGATTTCATTATTAGTTTATAGATTTTTGAAAAGCACTGTGTAGAAGAATTGTAGGTTGCCTTTTTCATCTTTATGGACTGCGTTCATAAAGATTTTGCCATCTACAGATGGCAATATGTCTGGAAGACTCAAATACGGGGTGGCTAGATTTATTGGATGAAATTCTGTGGTACAAATTTACGCCATCAGTGTCCATATTTTTTTGTAAATGAAATTTCTGACCACCTCCTCCCGCCCCCGAAGTTACAAGGCTCCCTTGATATCCCTTTTCTCTTGGGGAAGCTGTTGGTGGCTTCAGGATGGAAGATAGTGTTTCAGTTCTGAAAGCTGCCACTGGTGGTGAAGTCATCCCTGTGGCATTGATTTTGAAATTAAAAACCTACCTCCATGGCCCCCAATGGCTTCGTGTGAAAGGGATTCCACAATGTTTCAGGAGATGTGGAGGGAACTGATTTTTTTTAACGTTCCAGAAATACTTCTGCAGCTGATTACATCAACAGCCTTATGTTGCATTGCTGCATGGACAGGATTCCAGCTAGTGAAATGTTCTTTGTGAGCTCCACAGTATTCTTTTCAAAAATTTGGAAAACTTTTGGGGAAAACAGCTAGGGACTTCTGTGCGTAGCCAGTTTCTGTATTAGATGGGAAAAACAGGAGGAAACTTTATGTGAGAATAGCTTTTGCTATACTGGATTTCTACTTAGCAGGCCTGTACTTAGTTGATGAAGGAAGAGAATACTGTATGTGGTGAACTGCTCAGCAGGCTAAACATTTATTTCTGGAAGGGAAGTGCCAACGAGAGCAAGAGACTGTATTTAACTCTGCAGGAATAAGGGTCTACGTACTAGGTACTCGAAACACTGTTCCCATCTGTTCTTTATTATACTGATACAGATACACACATTCTGTGAACAACAGTGGCCAGATTAGTTGGAGCCCTCAAGCTTGTGATAAAGAAGACTTGGGAAGAACACATTTCTAAGCAGTACAACTTTTTTGGACCCCTATGACTTAATACTTGAGACAAGAGCAAGGAATGACTTTGAGAAGAGCTTCCAGGATTAACATTTTCATGTCTACCGTGCTTATGGTTGTGAGTGGTATAGCATGTGGGTGCTTTGAGAGAGATGGAACAAGGAATCTGTTCTGCATGACTTATTATCTACTTATCTAAAAAGTTTGCTCCAAGTAAAATAGTGCACATAATTCAAAATTTGTATTGAGAAGATGGTTACAGTGCAGTCAATAACAAGATTATCAAAAGATTTATAAAAAAACAGTTGCCTGTAAAATAACTCAAGAATAGATTTATTCTGGTGGTATATGAGCTGTTTGATCCAAAAGAATACCTTTTTTCCCTGCTCCTGAATAATACTGAAGTATGAATTGGGGAAACATACGTTGTGAGTATATTCATAGGATTGATTGTGTTCTCCTCAGTATCTTTTCCCAGGATTGTAAACTTTGTTAGTTTCAAGGCAAGATCAGGAGGAGCCAAATACAGCAGGTATGACTCCAGTGAAGTGTGGGACAATAATAGTACAAGAGGCGTTATACAGTGGTGCCTCGCATAGCGATCGCTCCGTTTAGCGACAAAATCGTTTTGCGACAAACATTTTGCGATCGCAAAAGCAATCGCTTTGCGATGTTCCCTATGGGGTATTTTCACTTTGCGATGACCGATCATTGCAAAGCGACCATTTTCGCACAGCTGATCAGCGGTTTCAAAATGGCCGCCGGAAAAAACATGGCCGCCCGCTGTTTTCTGGGACGGATTCCTCACTTAAGAGGCACCAGAAATGGCCGCGCTATGGAGGATCTTCGCTGAACGCTGAGTTTTAAGCCCATAGGAACGCATTAATCGCGTTTTAATGCATTTTTATGGGCTTTTTTATTTCACATTGCGACGTTTTTGTTCTGCAGCAATTTTTGCAGAATGAATTAACATTGCAGTGTGAGGCACCACTGTACTTACATCATGTACAGACTTGCCCCCCCCCCCCTTTTAACCATTCAGTGCTATTTATGTACATTTTTACTCTTCAGGCACTTTTGAAGATCTCTAAAAAGTACTAACAAGGAAAGGGTCCATAGATAGATTTTTAAAAGGTATTATATTTCATCTTTCTTTTAGAGTGGACTCTTCAGTGGTGCCTCGACTTACAAACGTCCTGACTTATGACCATTTCGAGTTACGACCAGCTCCAGCTGCAAAATTTTGCTTCAACTTCAACTGTATTTTATTTCTTAAACAGTATTCTTGTTCTGTTTAGCTTTCAGAAGTAAAGCCAAAACATGAGATGTTAAAAGATGCCCCCCCCCCCCGTGGCCACATTCTTTATCCAGTTGTCTGAAAATTACAAGAAAATTTAGATGAAAGCAAATTTTGTAGCAACCTTTCTAAAATTATTAGTACTTTGACTACTGTTTAAGAATACTGTTTAAGAAATAAAATACAGTGGTGCCTCGACTTACGAACTTCATCCGTTCCGGAAGTTGATCATAACTTTAAATGGTCGTATGCCGAAGCACCATTTCCCATAGGAACGCACTGAAATGCAATTAATCTGTTCCAGCTGAAGAAAAAAAAATCACAAAAAACCACTGCAAAACCCATTGAAAATGTGATTCCAATGATACTTTGACTATTGATAGTCCTAAGACTTGCTCTTAAATTTATTGTGATTCCTTTAGATTTATAAGTGAATGTTTTGTCTGAAACAGTCAGAATCAGAAGGTTTGTTCTGAAAAACAAATAATGTTATGCATGGCAAACAAGAAGGTATTTTATCATTAAGAATGGAAGTCTTCCAAATACAGACAGGAGCTTTTGCTCAGTTTTGTGGAGTGACTGCCTGATATTTTGGTGTGCAAAATGTGAGACTATTTTATGGATTGCTGCTATCCACAGTGTGTGAGTCGGTTACAATAAAACTAGTTGACAATCTTCAAGTAGGAATTTGATAATTTGAGAAGCACCTCTTGATGTTTGTGATTCTGCAAGAGCAACAAATTTATTTATTTTCATTTGTATGTTTCCTTTTTCCCTGTTAAAGGACCCAAGGTGGCTCACAATAAAAGTACCGTATTTGCCAGCGTATAAGATGACTTTTTTGCCCTGAAAAAGATGCCTCCAAGTGGGGGGGGCGTCTTATATGCCGGGTGCACCCAGAGTGGGCAGCACGTAGTGCATGGAGTAGGTGTGCAGCACCAGCGAGAGCAACATCTTTGTGCCTGCCGGCCCGCGTCGAGCACTCCACTGACTCAGGCACTTATTTGGCAGGAGTCGTGCCGACACCGCCTCCCCTCACCGTCGACAGCAGGAGCAGCCATGGCAATGCTGCCACCTGAAGGAGGAAAGAGGAGAGGTCAATGAGGAAGAGGAGGAGGAGGAGGAGGAAGAAGAGGAGGTGGCACCTCTTCTCCTGAGGAGGCAGCGGGTGGCTCCGGCTCTTAGGCACTGCATGGCCCAGCAGGAAGCAGCATGGAGAGGCGAGCCCAGCCCGTGAAGCGGGCGGAGCTCGGTCCCCACCGGCTCAGTCACTTCCTCGCACAGTTGCCCTCATGGAAAGCAGCAGCAGCAGCACCGCCTCCTTCTTCCCCGTAACCTACCACCATGTTGTCTGGGCGGAGAGAAGCTGGCACGCAAACGCGCCTGCGACAAGCCAGTGCTGCCCCGCTTGTTGCCAGCGCCGCCGCCGTGCTGGGCTCCTGAGGAGACTTCTGGAGGCCAGGCGAGCGAGCAGGCGCTGGCCTCTGCCTCGGGCCAGCTGGTAGCCTGCCCCAGAAACTTGCTTTCCTTCTCCTCCCTCTTTGGCCCCTCCGGCGGGGTAAAAGGCAGAGGGTAGTCTTATACGGCGAGTATATAACAAATTCTATATTTTGAGTGGAAATGTTGGGGTTGTCTTATACGCCCAGTCGTCTTATACGCGGCAAATATGGTAAATGAATTAAAACCACAATACATTATAACACAAAAATTTGAACAACTACAGTGGGGTCTTGACTTACGAACGACCCTACTTGCGAACAATTCAACTTACGAACCCACCCTATAGGGGAAATAAGGACTCGACATACGAACGTCCCTCGAGTTACGTACAGGGAAAAAAGTGCCCCCTCCCTGCCCTTAGAGGCTTCTGGAGGGGAAAAAAGGGTCAGAAACTTAAAAATAAATAAAAGAAAGTCACTTACCAGGCCTTGGTAGCCCCCAAACAGCAGGAAAAAGAGCAGAAAAGAGCTAAAAGCCAACACCAGCAGGGAGCCTGGCAGCCACTTTGTGCTTCTCCCCCCCGGCTCCTGCACCCTCCTCTCCCCGCCTATCAGTTGATGGGCTGGCTCTGAAGAGGCTTGGGGAGGCTTGCTCAGCTCCTAAAAAGCCTGTCTGTGTGTCTTTGTGCTGAAAAAATCAGCACAACATGCTTTAAAACATGATTTAAAATTGGCTTCGTTGAAAAAAAAAAGATTTCTAAAGTGCTTTGCAAACTGTTCCCTGCCTTCCTCCGTTTCCTGAACCTAAGGGAAAAAAGAAAAAAATATCCCTCTCTAATGGCAGAAGGTGGAATAGCAGCTTCCCATTAGTTTCTATGGACGGAAAAGAGCAGATACACATTAAATGGTTTTCAATGCATTCCTATGGGAAATGCAGATCTGACCTACGAACTTTTCGACCTAAGAACCATCTTCCAATATGGATTAAGTTTGTAAGTCGAGACCCCACTGTAGCAGTATTAAAATAATTAACTAAAACCGTTAAAAGCCTTTAAGACACATTAAAACACACATAAAATAGTGTTCACTCAAGATCAGAAACTGCCCAATTAGTTAGGCTTGTACAGTGAGATATGTTCCATCAGATAGCTTAGATAGCTTAGACCAAACCTGTATAAGGCTTTATAGTCATAAACCATAGGAATTATTAGTATTCTGGGTGTAACTCTGCATTTACGATCAGTTCTTGTTTATTTGTATAGTTCTGCTAGACCAAGGGTGTGTAATTTCCAAAGGCTGGTGGCTGCACACACCTTCCTCTGGACTCTAGAGGGTTATGTCGACTTTGCTGCCACCAGGTGATCACTAAATCACCATTACTTCAGGAAGATGAAGATTCAGTTCCATACTTCAGAGGCTTTTAAATATAACTTTTGTTTATTGATATTGTTATGCTGCCCCCTGCTTATTTAGACCTGTGGAGGGCTTTTATTAAAAAAAGAGAGAGAAAGGGAAGTGAATGGAAGTCATCCACTTAACTGGAAACCTTCCAATGATCTAAAGGGGACCCCAAAAAAAGTTAGAATTTCCCCATACATCTCCTAGAGAGCACAAGGGGTAGTTTCTTTGTTATGAAGTATTTAATGGTTATTTTGGGGGCACTGTCTATCTTCACCTTAGATCTATGACTTATTTTTATTAGTTGACAAGTATATCTTGTGAAAAGTGTCTTGTGTTGAGCTTGGATGTGATTCAGATTGTGTAATATAATCTGGATATGTATAATCAAACATGTGTTGTTGTTTAGTCATGCCCGACTCTTCGTGACCCCATGGACCAGAGCACGCCAGGCCCTCCTATTTTCCACTGCCTCCCCTTCTCCTCTTGCCGTCACACTTTCCTAACATCAAGGTCTTTTCCAGGGAGTCTTCTCTTTTCATGAGATGGCCAAAGTATTGGAGCCTCAGCTTCAGGATCTGTCCTTCCAGTGACCACTCAGGGTTGATTTCCTTTAGAATTGATAGTTTGTTCTCCTTGCAGTCCAGGGGACTCTCAAGAGCCTCCTCCAGCACCACAATTCAAAGGCATCGATTCTTCGGCGGTCTGCTTTCTTTATGGACCAGCTCTCACTCCCGTACATCACTACAGGAAAAACCATAGCTTTGACTATTCGGACTTTTGTTGGCAAGGTGATGTCTCTGCTTTTTAAGATGCTGTCAAGGTTTGTCATCGCTTTCCTCCCAAGAAGCAGGTGTCTTTTAATTTTGTGGCTGCTGTCTCTATCTGCAGTGATCATGGAGCCCAAGAAAGTAAAGTCTGTCACTCATGCAGTGCACTTCTAAACATATTTACTCAGAAGTAATTTCCGCTATATTTAATGAACCTTGCTTTCTACTACCTTTCCACTATGTCAGCTTAACATTACAGCCCAACACAATGTTCTCTTCAGTTAATCGTACTGTAGCTTTGTTTCAGTTAAGATTTCATATTGACTTCAGCGTTTTGTACTATTGAATAGTTCATGAATGGCATACAACAAATGAAGTAGAAAGGTACGAGATTCTGGAGTCTGTCAGCTTAAGTGGCTTTGGGTTGGACTATTGCTGATACAAAAGATGCTCATATCATTTCTTGTGGGCTGTGTTTCCCATAGAATACGTGACCCCCAGAACTTCAGTAGCTATACATGATTGTCATTCCTTACATACTTTAAAATATTTTCAGTTTTGTCAAACACAGATTTCATCTGTCCTACATGGACTTTATAAGCATTGAAACACCCCATGATGCTGCTTCTTTTTCCTCAAGTAAATCAAGGCTGCTGTTCTTGCAATTGGCCTTGTATCTGATACTTCCTTGTAATCAGTTGTTTACTAAAAATGTTTGTCATCTAATTTGTTCTGCAAAAAGATACCTTTTTCATGTCTGTTATGTCACAGTAAATTGATACCCTTTGCAAATTAAGACAAAAATAAATGGATAGTATTAGTTGTTGCAGGTAAAAACTGCAGTCTTTGAAATATGCTTAGGAAGGAGACTGGGCTTTTGATGACAGTGGTTCAAAAATAGCACCACTCTTTCTTTAAAAATATGTGTGTGCACATTTACACATGTGTGCACTAGAAAAGAGAAGATACACTTTGTAGGGCAAATATATACAGTGGTGCCTTGCAAGACGAGCGCTTCGTTTTACGATGAAATCACATAACAATGAAGTTTTTGCAATCACAAAAACGATCGCAAAACGATGTTTCCTGTGGGGGAATTTCGCTTTGTGATGATTGGTTCCCTGCTTCGGGAACCGATTCTTACAAAATGACAATTTTCCTACAGCTGATCGGCAGTTTCAAAATGGCCGCCAGGTAAAAAGAATGGCCGCCCGCTGTTTTCTGCGATGGATTCCTCGCTGCATGGGCAGCGAAAATGGCCATGCTATGGAGGATCTTTGCTGGACGGTGAGTTTCAAGCCCATAGGAATGCATAAAGCGTTTCTATGGGCTTTTTATAAGGGACGTGGTGGCGCTGTGGGCTAAACCGCAGAAGCCTGTGCTGCAGGGTCCCGTCGCTTGTCCCAGCTCCTGCCAACCTAGCAGTTCGGAAGCATGCAAATGCGAGTAGATAAATAGGTACCACCTTGGTGGGAAGGTAACAGCGTTCCATGTTTAAGTCGCACTGGCCATGTGACCACAGAAGATTGTCTTTGGACAAAACGCTGGCTCTATGGCTTGGAAACGGGGATGAGCACCGCCCCCTAGAGTCAAACATGACTGGACAAAAATTGTCAAGGGGAACCTTTACCTTATGGGCTTTTTAAAACCGCTTTACGATGTTTTCATTCTACAGCAATTTCGCTGGAACGAATTAACATCGTAATGCGAGGCACCACTGTACCTGCTTTTAAAGATGCCCTTCATGCGACCTCATCAGGTTTCTTGAAGAGAAGGAAGTTGTGGAACAAGGAAGACCATGGTTGTTATTTGTTTGTATCTTGATAGGGTACATTGGTTCTGTAGGTCCTGGAATACCAGAACCTGGAATTTAGGGAGAAACCACTAATAAGGCCCTCTAGTAAAGATTTTGGATTCTGCAGCTCACAGCAATTTTCATATGTGGACTGAAGTTAGTAGCTGTTCTTAGGTTAGTAAGTTATTTCAGAGTGCTTTTCAGCAAAAGAAGCATTCAGGATCAGAGAAGGTGCAGGAATGAGTGAATGCTAGCAGCAGAAGTGAAAAAGAGAATTCTTATAGTTGAGTTTTATATAGAAAATTATGCTGGCCTGAAACTCATTTTCCTTACAAATCCAAAGAGTTATGAAGAGCAAAAAACAGGGACAGCAAAAGATCATTAACCACCTTTGGTTAATGATCTTTTTAATCCAAACAAGCTAGGATTGCTGAATGAATGCGACTTTTTCTTTCTGTGAGGTACTAGATCTATGGCCTGATTTTTTTGGTTCTCGAGAGGAACTTTGACATGTACCTTTGGCTAATTAGAATTATATGATTCCTTGTTCTGTGTGTGCATTCAAATCATTCACTGAGTCCATTCTGCTTTCCCCCAGATTCTCTGTCCTGTATGTACCATCATTGTACATGACAGTTCTCCAGCCTCTTTGCAAATCAGAAGACTATTATCTCATGCGTGTATATTTTTTATGTCTTACACACGTCTTCTGGGGCACAGGCAGTTGTGTGTGCTGCATCATGGCAGCAAAGGTACAAGTTATGTCGAATATGCTGTACATTCTTACATTTTCTTATAAAGAATTATTTGCATTGCTCTGTTAACATAGAGGCCCAGCGGTAGGTCACTGACTCAGACTACTCACTTAATTCACAGCAAGAATTTAAGAAAAGTACACCAGCTTCTTCTTAAATACTATTAGTCTAGTATTATACTTCAGGTCTACAGTATCTCACAGTGGCCCAAATCCTGTAGCTTAGTGTAGTACATCACAACTAGAGTAGGCCTACTGAATCAGCAGAACTTAGTGAGAAATTCACTCACCAAATACCTGCTGATTCATTGGGCCTGCTCTAGTTGCTACTTACTATGCTAAGCAATAAAACTTAAACCTTTATGTTGTCCAGGTTGCTGAAGCACAGAATTCGTAAACACGGGAATTTTCTATTTCACAGATGCAAGTATGATCCCATTTTACAGATTGGAAGTATAAAGCTAAGCAGTTTGGCTAGATTAATTTTGGCTTTACACAAAAAGTGAAGGCATTTATTAATAGTTTGGCTTTCCTGATAAATAGCTGCATTTAACAAGTAAATAAATGTAAGAAATAATTTAGTTCTTGCACATAAGAGATTACATATGGAAACTTTTTTCTTGGTTGACAGAGACATTGAGCCTGGATTTGGCCTGTGCCAAAGCAAGCAGAATTAGCCTTACAATGTTTTTGTGCCTAATGCAGATGCAGTAAACATGTGACATGTGTTCATTTCCCCCTCCCCATATGCTTCCAAGTCCAGCTTAAAACTAGATTGTTTGAAATGCAACCAGATGCTCTTATGTGGTTCCAAAACACAAATACAAAATTTAGCCCCTGATCCACAAATCAGTGTACATGCATATATCCAGATACTGCTGCCACTGTAGGGCTGGCAGGCATCCATTCTCAACTTCACTGTATTTTTAATCCCTCCTCAAATACACATGTGCTCAGCAAGTCCCGGTAGGTTAACATTTTTTCTTATTGTAACTGAATTTTCTGTTTTTTGGCTGCTCTGAGGAGGTGAGGTGACAAACTAATGGGATAGGAAATGGTTTCTGCCTCCACAGTGGTTGATGTAGGATCTTAAACCATTATTGCCCCCTTCCCTATAGTTCATCCTTTTTCCATAAACCACCTCTTCCTTCTGCAGCTAAGATGGTCAAAACACAGAAGGCACTGAGCCTCTCAAAACGTCCCTCCTCAGGTATTAATTTTTTTTTCTTTATCAAAGTCAACTCACACTTTTTAAAATGGTCATACATATAGATAATTTGGGACATCTGAACCATGAGGAGAAGTTTAATGCATAGTACATTGGAATGATACTTTGAAAGTACTGTCAAAGAAAAGCAACAGAAAAACAAATCAAGCAACAGTACACAATATTCAACCTTTGCAATGGTATGCAGGGTTATTGGTGTATCTCAGCTAGGTTAATGTGCTGACATGAAAGCTAAACTAACACTT
Organism: Pogona vitticeps; assembly: GCF_051106095.1. Classification (NCBI taxonomy): domain Eukaryota; kingdom Metazoa; phylum Chordata; class Lepidosauria; order Squamata; family Agamidae; genus Pogona; species Pogona vitticeps. Next base: position 291,881,657 of record NC_135783.1, on the reverse strand, counting down.
TTAGTCACTCAATGTATGCTTGTGAAAACAAGCCTTAATTTATTTGCTGGAACTATCCTGCATGTATTTTAATGTAGTAAAAACACTTTTCTTAAAAATGCATTAAGTTCCTTTGCCAGGTAGAATATGTTGAATCTTCATTTGGAATGTTGAAGAGTGTGCCCAATGTATGAGCATTGGGATGTTCTTTGTGTTAGATTAGTGATTTCCACAGGTGGGAATGGAAAGACGTTTGATTTGTGTTTACATACGGAAGTACCCATTTTCAACTGCCAACAAAAGGGGAGAATAATTTCTTTTTGGAAATCAGTATACGCCTGAGGCCTGGGGTTTGCCATGCATTTCAGAGGGAAAAACAATTAAAACATCCATCTGAAGCCATGCTCATACTTGAAAATTGTCATTACAATGCATACAAATGCATATTGAATTTAAAGAGTTGCATCCATTAGCAAAATATATATCAGAAATGATGTATAAAATGTGCACAGATTTCTGTGTGAAGAGAAAATACAGAATGGGGATAAAAGAAGAATGATGGTGGAGTTCTGAGTAGTGCAGTAGCCAATTTTTTGCTTTCCACCTATCCAGCAAGTTGCTATATGGGTGACTTTGGGTTTCTCTGTATTTTAAAGTGTAAAGACAGAAAGTCTTTCATGTCTTCTTGCTTCTTTCCACATACCTGAGTTACCGATTTACTCTCGTGTGCGAATCTGTGTGTGAATGCATGGTTTTTCTGTCTAAGAACAAAGGAAATGGAAGAGACTGAAAAGTGAAACAACTTCCCTGGAAACCATAAAGTAACTATACAGTAACTGATTGAGTGGTATTATAGATACATTGCTGTTCTCCAGAGAACCTAGTTTGAATCTCATGGTAAAAGTATGGATCTGGTATTGTATTTTAAGCTTTAAGGTTTACTTACATTACAGTGGTGCCTCGACTTATGACCATAATATGTTCCAGAAGATGGACATACAGTGGTGCCTCGCAAGACGAGCGCTCCGTTTTACGACAAAATCGCATTATGATGACGTTTTTGCGATCGCAAAAGCGATCGCAAAACGATGTTTCCTATGGGGGAATTTCGCTTTGCGATGATCGGTTCCCTGCTTCGGGAAGCATGTAAGACTCATTGGAAATGCACAGAAAACAAACAGAGCAGATCGGAAATGCACAGGGAACAAAGGGGGCAGGTTGGAAATGCAAAGAAAACAAAGGAAAAAGCAAGGGAAGCATGCAGGACCCATCGGAAATGGGTGGAAAACGCAAAAAGCAACCAAACCCCTAAGACCCATCGGAAATGGGGGGAAAGCCAAAAAAACAAATAATCCCCCAAGACCCATCAGAAATGGGGAACCCCCGCAAATGCAGCCAACCCCCCAAGACCCGTTGGAAATGGGGTGGGAACCAACCAACCAACAACCCCCCCAAGACCCATCATGGCACAGAAACAACCCCTTCAGCTCCAAGCCACGTTGCAAAACCACCAAGAACAGTTTTTAAAAAGTAGAAAACAGCACCTTACCTTACCAGGCAGCCTGAAGCCTCCCTGCAAAAACACACACACGATCACTCAGAAGCAGAAGGAGGCAGTCCCAAGCCTCCTCCGGCACACACTCTCTAACTGGGGGCAGAACTACAAAGAAGCAGCCTTGTCGCCACCTACAGTTAGAAATTTGAATTTCCTGTCTTTTCCCCATGCCTTTTTCTGTTTGTAAATGGAAGCTCTGGTTGCACGTAGAAGCAAAATTTTGTGGCTGGAGCTGGTCATAACTCGAAATGGTCATAAGTAGGGACGTTTGTAAGTTGAGGCACCACTGTATAACAAACGAGTATGTTTTTTAGAAAGTGTGGTATAGGTTCTAGGGGATGGACTATCAGACAAGGACTCTGGAGACCTGGGTTCAGATTCCTGTTCAGCCATGGAAACTTACTGGGATGGTGGCCGTTCCTTGAACACATCACATACTTTGGGAGCCCTATAATATTTTGGAAAGCAAAACTTGAGAACTTGAAACATTGTCATTTTTATACTACTGCCTCCAGAATCAGTCACCCTACTCCAAAACACAGTGAAGACTTAATTGTGCTCAACACAGACTAGGAAATTTTAATAAAATATATACAGATTAACTGAGTTCACATAAACTTGATCTGTTATATTTGAGAGACTCTCTGGAGAAAACTGCCAGCTTTCTGTAGCAAGGAAGATTTCTGATTGCTCATTAAAATATTCATCTTTCTAAGCAGTTGATAACTTTACTTGGGTCAGCAGTTTGGTAATTCCTCATAAAGATTGTAATGAGAACTCTCCAGTTTCATGCTTTATGCTTTAGCTGCCAGTAGTATTTGAACAGATCCTTCTCTTTGGAAATCGAGTTCCTAGTGTGCTTGATCTGAACTTATATATTCTGATTCAACCTAATTGTTGGGTAGTTTGGTTCGGTTGCTGATTTCTGCCTGTGACAAAACCTACATGGAACTATTGAGGAAATTAAAGGCTTACGTTTTATAGAGACAGGAAGACAAAAAGTGACATGGCAACACTAAACTTAATGCGTTTGGCTATCTTATTTGTTGGCCAGAATCCATTTGAAATATTTATGCTGACATAAATGCAGCTCTGCATAGCCACTTTTTAATGAATCTCATTTAATTCATAGTACCATGCCAGTTCTGTGATTAAAATAAAATAGTTTGACAAGAGTATCTGTTTAGCAGACTGGACAATTAAACAGTGAAGTACTGTATTCCTATTAAGAGTGGGACCTTCTATCTGCTAAATCCCTGACCATAATAACTCTGTGTTGCTGATCATACAAATTAAGTCTCAGAAGAAGAATTTCTTAGAAAAAAAATATTCAGGATTACCAACTGCAGAACATTCTTTGTGGTATGTCTGAACTGAAATTATTTCTCCTGAGCCAATCATTCTGCAACCTGAAGTTTTAATGATGTAAGCCGCTTTGGATTCTTTTTAAGAAGAAAGTCAGGATAGAAATAAATAAATAAGACGTGCTGCATGTACTGCAGCTATAATGCGGGTTTCCCCTGTTTTATATTCTAATAATGATGATGGAATACTTGGGTGATGTAGGATATAAATAATGACAACTATCAGCCTTTGGAAATGTAAGGTTTGGACTTAGAAAATATTTCTTCCCCATTTAGATTTCCATGAAGAGAGTCTTGCAAGTTGCAGATGGCCCTTTTGTAGATTCTTGGCTTTTCTGATCCAGCGCTTGTTTGTGACTCATTCCTTTGCACTGAGAAACTAAAAGCCATGAAGGTTGTGCCAGAGAAGAATGCTGTGCGAATCCTGTGGGGCCGAGAACGAGGTACACAAGCTTTGGGAGCGCAACGACTTCTGCAGGAGCTAGTGGAAGACAAAACGCGTTGGATGAAATGGGAGGGAAAGGTAAGGTTCTTGATGACACATTTGTAAGATGGCCTAAACAGGGCGAGATGCCTAACTCTACAGCAGAACATTGGAGTGGACAGACATTTTAGCTCAGTGTTGTCCGAAATGTCTAGTGTTCTGGACAGGACTATTTTTATAGCTGTACCTCAGAATGTTAGGAACTGAACTTGGAACCTGTTCCAAAGCATGTGCTTTTGCTTTAAGCTGTAGCCAGTGTGTGGCCATTTTATCTGTGGGTAATGGAGCTTCGTATATTTGCTTGGTAGCTGGCTTTGGCTTAAATATTTCTGTTTGGTACATATCAGAACAAATATTAGTAATATTCTTTTTGAAATTAAATAACTCATTCATTACTGTGGAAGTAAAGTATTATGAACATGGCCTCATTTCCCTGTGTTGGCTTCATGAGAGGGTTGGGGTGAATCAGGTATGTACTTTAAGATACCTTAAGCTCAGTAAATGTTATGTATTTTGATTTTTTCAGAAGGTTGAGTTACCGGACAGTCCACGTTCCACCTTCCTTCTAGCGTTCAGCCCGGACAGGTATATATTTACTTCTTTTCTGTTTTCTTCTAAACACTCTCTTTCAGAATAGTTTGCAAAGATAAGTTTCCCCAGAGAACTTGGAGCTGAGGTTTGACAAAGTATACTTCAACTTCATAATACAGTGGTGCCCCGCTAGACACTTACCCCGGTAGATGACAAAATCGCTTCATGATGAGTATTTTGCAATTGCTATTGCGATCGCAAAACAGTGTTTAGATGGGGAAAATCCGCTTGACAACGATCGGTTCCCTGCTTCGGGAAACGATTTTTCACTTTACAACGATCAAGACAGCTGATCGTCGGGTTTCAAAATGGCCGGCCGCTGTTTCAAAATGGCTCCCGCTGTGTTTCCTCGCTTTACAGGCACCGGAAAATGGCCGCCCTATTGAGGATCTTCGCTTTACAATGAGGTATTTCGCCCATTGGAACGCATTGAGCGGTTTTCAGTGCATTTCAATGGGCTTTTTACTTTCGCTTGACGACGATTTAGTTCTACAGCAATTTTGCTGGAACGGATTATCGTCGTCAAGCGGGGCACTACTGTATCAAGTGCTACTGATGTTTTTATTGTTTGATGCTGCTTGTCACTATCAGAGATCTTTTAAATAAATGACAATGGCAATTAGATAATAGGATTTTGAATAGCTTTGTGTCAGGAACTTGCCATATTCTCTGTCATGAGAGTGGATGGGAGGAATTATATTTTACAGTCTTCGACTCCCATCAGCTCCAGTATAGTCAGTGGTGAGGGTGATGGAAATTCCAGTCCAAAAATACTTGAAATGCCACAGTGGCTTACCCATTTTACATGGATCCTATAGTGACTATAAGGCCTTCTGTGGTTTGTGCAGTACACTTTTGCATTCAGTGTAGGATTCACTTTTCTACCTTTTGAGACATCACATTTTATTTTCACTGATTTGGTTTCATAAAGTGATACAAGATAGAATCACGCACATTTGTTAGAGTTATGTCTTCATCACTGTCTGACTCACCATTTTCCAATCTGAGACTTGGTTTGCTTCTTGTTCTCCATGTTTGGAATCGCCTTGAAATACCAGGTCATGCATTTGGCCTTCCATACTCTTTTCTCTCCTCCTCCCTGACTTTTTACCGTCTAACTTGATGGAGACTTAAGGGGAGATCAAAAGCTTCAATATTTTGTGTGTTTGCAAGTTGATCCCAATCAAAGTATTGTCTACCAGTAGATTTTAGGTATTTGTTTTAGCTCATTCTTTGCCTAGTCACATAGGAATCAGTTAGTTATGAAGGATGAAGCCCAGGAACTGGCTTTTATTTGTGAGATTGCTGTACAGTGAAACATAGGCCAGATCATGTGCTAATGAGGTTGCTGCAATGTGTCAGAAAGAGGTGATAATTGAAAATGGGTAATGTGGTTAGCCTGTAGGGTTGGAGTAAAGTTGCTACTGAGGCAAGAAACTTCATTTAATTCTATTGGAAAAGTAAGCTCAGTATGTTCTGGTTTGGCATATGGCCAGTTAAAAAACCCAAATCAAACAAATTAAGATAGTTGACTAGTCAACCATTGTCTTAAGAGTTATCAGATCTTTTGAAAGTATGTGTTAGAAGAATAAAAAGGCTGTTTTGATAAGTAAGCTTGATATGTATGACATATAATAAAAATAAATGAACAGTTGTGAAACTGATATTTCACCTCTTTAAAAATGTGCTTACTAATTCATAGCTCTGTTAATGTATCTATAACCACAGTACTGTACGTTCTGTTGTAAATAAACGAACAATTGGTTGATTTATTGTTGATCTGTGTCTGTTTAAAGTTCTCTACAGTTGATGTTGGAGCTGTAATATCTGAGAGGTTTTGATGCTGGGCTTGACGTTCCTTCCACAGATCCATAATAATTTTCTCTCTGTGCAAATTTGTATCCTTCTGTTTCTTCTTCTAATATGACTTGCTAAATGATACCCCACTTCATTGAATATTCATGGGGCTTTTCTTTCCCCAGGACCCTCATGGCTTCTACACATGTGAATCACAATATTTATATCACAGAGGTGAAAACTGGCAAGTGTGTTCACTCTCTAGTTGGGCATCGACGCACACCATGGTGCGTAACCTTTCATCCTACCATCCCAGGGCTTATTGCTTCAGGGTGCCTTGATGGAGAGGTTAGAATCTGGGATTTGCACGTAAGTTCCTTTCAGTGCATGTCTTCTTCCACTTCTCAGTAGGGCTGATTTATGCATTACCACTATAGTGTGTGCTTTTCGTTTCTGTGCCTTCTTCCCACTCTCTTCAAGTAACTTGGATATTCAGAGAACGATGTGGCTGTATCCAGTGACATCATTCCTCTGCTAAATGTCACCTGATGTTCTGTATTGATTTTATTCTCTCTGATCCTGAAATGCCAGACTTTGCCTGCATCTGAACTTGATTTCAGGCTCTAGCAGCCATCTTTGTTAGCTAATGATATTTTGCTAACATGTTTTTGGGCCGGTTTCTAAGCACATTTCAGTAAAAGGTGTATACGTTTCAAGAACAGAAAAAATAAGACTCTAGATAAGGCTCTCAGTTTGTGCCAGTAGTGCTTCATGATGATTTTGAATTGGTAAGATGTTTGTGCCATTTTGAATGGCCTGTTGAAATGCCTTGTAATATCTGGTGCCATTTGGGTAGCCTGAGCAAATAATACACAACAGAGTGCTTTTAGTTCCATAAGATAACATAATTGTCAAATTCTATGATTCTTTCTTGCAGGAAATATAAAATGTATGTGATAAAGCATTATAGGATCTGAGCCCCTAAGTATTTATCGGGTCTGATTTAGAATAAAAAGAAAGGTATTATAGAATTCTATTTGCATTTCCCCCCCAAAACCATTCACAATTGCTGACTCTTTGGTTTCAGGGTGGAAGTGAGAGCTGGTTTACAGACAGCAACAATGCCATTGCTTCCTTGGCTTTCCATCCAACGGCCCAACTCCTACTAATTGCAACAGCAAATGAAATCCACTTTTGGGACTGGAGCCGCAGGGAGCCTTTTGCAGTTGTGAAAACAGCCAGTGAAATGGAGCGGGTCCGGTGAGTTATCCTGTGTATCTGGATCTAGTCAGACAACAAGGTGTAAGAGAACAGTTTTTAGACAAAAATTTTAGGATAATTGTGTTAATAATAGTAATCTTAGAACAGCAAAGCTGGAAGGGACCCTACGGTTCATCAAGTCTAGCCCATGTTTCGGAGGCACAGTGTGGAATTGAACTCCTGACCTCTTCCTCCATAGCCAGATAGCTAAACCACTGAGCTATCCAGCAGTTCATTCTTCTACAACTTGGTAAGACTGCATCACTTATGAACTACTGACATTTGAGGTGCTGTTACAAGCATGGAGCAAAATTAAACAGCTGCTTATGAATAGCATCAAGAAATTTGTTCGCAAAAGAGCACAGACCTTGTCATATTGAGAAATCAGCCTCAAGAATGGTCTTGAATTAGGCATGGCACATTCCAATTTTTTTTAATTAGAGCTCCCAAAATTTACCAAGACGTTCTCCAGCCAGAATTCTCATAGCTGTAGCCAAAAGATCTTAGTCCATAGAGAGGTTTAGTGCACAAACTTGTGCCTTGGCAAATCTCTCTCTGCAGCAATGGCCATTAGGCTGAAGAAGCAGGAAATGGGCGGGATTAAAATGTATTCAAAGCACCAAGAATTTGATAAATATAAAATACTGCATTCAGAAATACAGAGTATAAAGTCATGTTGCACTGAATTACTATGCTTACAATTTGAAATAATTAAATAATTTAGCTAAAACATCATGAAGCAAAAATTGTATGTTACAAAGTAAACGACAGTCCTGCAATTGTGTAAGTGGTACAAATTTTAGAGGGCTTTGTTCTGGTTAGAAAAAAGAAGTATAAGCTTAACTGAACTTTCAGCGACAGCAAGTCTGTATGCACAGGCTTGCTCTCTGGAACTGGAATTCATGGTGCAGAATCCACTACTGTCTGTTATACAAGGATACTTCAGTCTTTCCCCTGCAGTCCTGTGTACCACCACTCTAATCTGCTCTGGAGGGTACCTCAGCTTACCAGAATAAATGCATATGGGGAGACTGGAAGGAAGGTGAATTTTTTCTCCTTCTTGGGCCAGCAGTGAATCATCTGCTTAGAGGGGTTGGTTATACTTAAAAAGTGAACAAGCTGCTGTGCAAAATTTGCTGTTTGGACACTTAACCTCCTGCTTTCTCTACCACATATGGTGATCTAAATCTTTTCCAAAAACATTGAGTTCTGGGAATCTGAAAATACCACCGTATTCTGTAATAGAATGTTCGCATGCTGCTGTGGTTGTGCATAATTCTGAATATACTACATGTGGTCTGTCTCTATCATAGCTTTTTTCTGGTTAAATATATATACTTTTTTGCTGAGTTGTGTAGATGCATAATTCAGATGTATGGTACAGTGGGGTCTTGACTTAAGAACAACTCGAGTTAAGAACATTTTGACTTAAGAACCGCTCTCATAGGAAAATATTGACTTGACTTACATACTTAGATTTGAGTTAAGAACTGAAAAAAAAACCACGTGGGAGGCAGGGAAAGTGCAAAATTTGAACTTTCAGTTAACTGTTGGCCAGTGAAAAGGGTGCCTGTCTGCTTCCTCACTCCTCCCAGCGTTTAGAGAGTGGATTGGGAGACAGTCTTCAGACTGCCTGGTACTGTACTGCCTGGACTGTATTTTCCCTGCCTTCCCTGAACCTTTCTTGACCTAAGAAAAAAAGAAACAAAATATCCCCCTCTAGTGGTCGAAGGCAGAATAGCAGCTTCCCATTAGTTTCTATGGACGGAAAAGAGCATGTACAGATCAAATGGTTTTCAATGCATTCCTATGGGAAATGCAGATTTGACCTGAGAACTTTTTGACTTGAGAACCGCCTTCCAATATGGATTAAGTTCTCAAGTCAAGACCCGACTGTAGTGTTTTGGGGAGTTAGTGAGTTTCAGGAGAAGATGAATTTCCTTCCTTCTATATTTATACATTTTAATAAAGTTATGGTTGTTGTAGGTTTCTCGGGTTGTTTGGCCGTGTTCTGGGGTTTTCTCTTCCTAACGTTTCGCCAGTCTCTGTGGCAGGCTATTCAGAGGACAGGAGTTTGTGTTCTAGTGTAGTGTGTGGGATAGTTGATCCTGACCGTGAAAGCCTTTGAGAATGCATAATAAAGTTATGTTTCTTTACACTTTAGGATGGAACAGAAATGCCAGAGATTCACCTTAATGGGACTCCAAAGTACTGCTAACTGGAATAGGTTGTTCTGTTGGTAATGCATGTTTCTCTTCATTCTAGGCTAGTACGATTTGATCCTCTTGGGCATTATTTACTCACCGCGATTGTTAACCCTTCCAACCAACAGGTAATGATTGCCCTTTTGCTCATTTATAAGGTCAGTAACTCTCTTTCCTATAGCCTGGGCTTTTGCAAAAACTGAGGATGTTTCTTTATGTAGAGTCCTGTATGCTGTTAAATAAACTGTAGATGTTTGACATTTTTAAAATTGAGCATGTTGGTCTGAATTATACATGAAAATTGTTAAAGCTAAATAGCCCTAAATAGTATCCAAGGGAGATCACTGGAAAAGATATGCAAAAGAAACTATACAGTGGTGCCTCACTTAGCAATCGCTCCGTTGAGTGATGAAATCGTTTTGCAATGGACTTTTGGCCATCGCTGGAGCAATCGCTTAGCGATGTCCTTTATGGCTAAAATTCGCTTTGCGATGATCGCGGGGAAGTGATCATGGCAAAGCGAACTTTTTTAAACAGCTGATCGGCGGTTCCAAAATGGCGGCCACAAAAAAATGGCCGCTGCTCTTTTGCCTCGCTGTAGAGGCACCCAAAATGGCTGCCACTATATAGGAATTTCGCTTTAAGGTAAGTTTTTAGCCCATAGGAACATATTAAACACATTTTTATACGTTCCTATGGGCTTTTTTAAATCGCTTAGCGATGTTTTTTCCGGAACGGATTAACATTGCTAAGTGAGGCACCACTGTATATGTTCACACCCGTTGTATGGATGATTACAAGAATATTTGAACTTGAGCTGATGATTGCTTTGTCACTGCAGTCATTCACACTGGTATTCCCAAAGTCTCTTTCTTGTAGATCATAGCATTTTACTGAGCATGTATTCCTGTAGTCTGCTTGTGGCAGAACTCTCCTATTGTTGGAGGGTACTATAGCACTATAAAGTAGTTGTTTTTGGGGAAAAATAAAGAAAGATTCTCAGTAACACTGTCCAATCTAAGGATAGGGTCTTTGCTTTCCTTCTTGCAATATTTATCATGTTGTTGTCTTGAATTTTCTTACTTTGAAAGGAGAGGATTGATCGCTTGCCCTTTTTCTCTGCAGAATGATGAAGAGGTGGAAATACCTGTGGATAGTACTGAAATGCCACATTATCGGCAACGTTCCATCCTTCAGTCTCAGCCTGTGAGACGCACACCGCTCCTTCATAATTTCCTGCATATGCTGTCCTCCCGCTCTTCCGGTATCCAGGTGGGAGAGCAAAATGCCATGCAAGACTCGGCTACTCCTTCCCCTCCGCCTCCCCCTCCACCTCCCCCGCCACCACCACCACCTCCACCGCCGCCTCCAACTAGTGAAGCGTCTAGAGCATCTGCCTATAATGGCCTCAGTGAGCCTGTCAGTTATCCCTCAGTGAAATGTTGCCAGCATCTGGGGGTATTGTGCCTTTGCAGGCGATGTTCTAGTGCAAGACTTCCTTCTTCTCTTTTCCCGTCCCAGGACAATGCCCCTTCCACATCCTCTGGGTCCACGGGAACTTCCTTTTCTTCTGTGCAAATGGAGCCTTACCAGCCCCAGGAGCAGGCATCTACAGCACAACAGGAGCAGGGACTCCTTAACCGACCATCTGCTTTCAGCACTGTGCAAAGCAGTACTGCTGGCAACACCCTGCGGAACCTTAGCTTGGGCCCCACTCGTAGATCCCTTAGTGGGCCTTTGTCAGGCCATCCATCCAGGATCCACCCAAGAGAGATGGCCTCTGGGTTAGAGGGTTCTGAGTGGACTCGAACAGTGTTAAATATGGGCCCTCGCTCTGAGGTGGAAGGTATGCCTCCTCCTAGAACCAGTGCCTCTTCAGTGAGCTTGTTGTCAGTACTGAGACAGCAGGAAGGAAGCTCTCAGTCCTCTGTTTATACGTCAGCTACAGAAGGGCGGGGTTTTTCAGCTCCCGGAGCTGAAGCAGAAAGCAGCAACAGTGCTGGCTCAAGCAATCCAGCCAGCCTTCGCAATGAGTTTCAATGTGACTTGAGGCGGTTCTTCTTGGAATATGATAGGCTTCAGGAGTTAGATCACGGGATAGGTGGTGAGCCCAGTCAGCCACATCAGGCGCAGGAAGTGCTTAATAACAACATTGAGCCTGATAGCCCTGGTCCTTCTCATCAACAGACCCCACATAGCAGTGAGAACAATTCCAATTTGTCACGGGGGCATCTGAACCGCTGTCGAGCCTGTCACAACCTGCTGACTTTTAACAATGACACGCTCCGTTGGGAAAGAAGCACGCCCAGCTATGCACCAGGGCAGGTCCAAAACACATTTGAGGGTGTACCATCCAGCAGTAGTCAGCTACCACCTCCTGAGAGAATGGAAAGCCGAACTTCTTCCTCTAGCAGGCTGCCATTGGGAAGATCTTCTAACCCTCCAGAGGAAAGGACTGTGAGAGTGGTCTTTAATCAGGAGACGGGGCACTGGGAAAGAGTTTACAGTCAAACTGCTTCTAGTAGACCTGGGAATGTATCACAGGACGCCTTAAACCAGGAAATGCCTGAGGAAAGTTCAGAAGAGGATTCACTTAGAAGGTAAGGTGGTTGGATGCTTCTGTTTTCATGCCTTATCCATCTGTATTTGAAGGCATACCATTAAGTACAAATGATATAGGAAGTCTGGAAGTTGTCCTTTATGGTATGATCACAAATGAGCCTGTCAGCAAAACTCAGTGGATGAATCATCTGGAATTTGAAGTTCAGTCCAGTCTAAAGTAGAAGAGTCAGGTATAATGGGGGAAGAAGGAACTGTACATGTTCTGAGAGGAAATGCCTGAGTAGTTGAAAATGACAGTTCCCTCAAAGTTTTTCCTTTTCATATTAATGAATAATTGCTTAGAGTAATTAACCAAGATACTAACAATGACAACTGTTTGATTTGGAAGAAGGATACAGTCAATTCTGTGGGTAACTTTTAATTTATTTTTACTTGATAATGTTAGTGAAAACTTTCTCTCTCCCCCCCTCCCAAATCCATCCATCCTTGCCAAAAATGGGGTCAGTAATTTTCAGGAAAAATTCTGGATCAGAACAGTTGACGGTTGTGAAAGAAACCATATTGGGTTTGAATTGTGTATGTTTCAGTGTCTTGTAGTATGTGGTTGAGACAATATTTTAAGTGTTTTTTTCTTTGAATGTAGAAGGGACACAGAATGGGACTGTCCTATAACAAGCAGTAATGGAACTTAAGTGTGTTTTGTTTTGGGTGAGCGAATGAGAAATAGGGAGAGTTTATCTCATCAGGAAAACAGCTTCTGAGTTGAAATGGGCACAGTTGTTAATTCTTTTTAGACATATGTTGAATTTTGGTGATGATAAAACAATCCTTCTATTTTAAAATTCCTGCCTAATTTTTCACATTCTGTTATGGCAATCTGCTGATACCTTGTGAAATGAAAAATTCTCCTCTTGTCCTAAATTTACTTAACCAGGTGTCTGTTCTTTCGCAAATGATTAATCTAACCTTGAGTGACTTTTGTCTATACAGTGTTTATATACATATCTCCTCTTTTACACCTGTCAGTATGTATAAAGACCTCTACTTGCCAACTGGTACTCAGTTGTTGTATCAATTCAGATACTTTTGTATGAGTCAAAAGATTTTCACCTCAAGCTGAACTGCTGATGTGCTTTGAAAGACATGGGGAAAAGAATACTGAACCACAGACAACCATTTTGAAAGTTCAGTTTTTGTCATCTATCACAGGGCTGTCATAAACCTAGCTTTTATTTAAAATTGTGAGGTTTATTCCCAAGAGTGCTTAAAGGAAAAAAAATTGCATTTGGTCAAAGTACAGTATTGATTTGTATTCTCTCTTAGAGAAGCTTTGATGTGGTGTACTGATGCCACTAGGGGGCAGAAGAGGCAGAAGGTGCATCTGTGATGGGAACTGAGTGAGTGTGGATTTCTTGATGTTAAAGAAAAGTGGAGATAAACTGCAGAGAGCCCCGTGAAGCCTTGAGACTGTGTTTGGGGGAAAGTAAAGTAAATGCAGTGGTGGATCTATTGTGGAAGCGATAGGTGATGGCTCCAAAAACATCTGTAAGCTGAAAATTCCTAACAAATATGAGTAATACAGTGTGTACTTATTTTGGTTATACAAATATGTGTCTTTTTTTTCTTCTCTGTATCTTTGCTGTAAGGTATTCATGCATTTTCATTTACTCAGTATCAATTCTGTGCTTTATTTTTATATTTTGTGCTAGATGAGTGGAACATCTGTAGGAGTAACTGTTCAGAACTCAATGACAGTGAGTAGGATTTACCATGAAAGAGTACTGAGGCAAATGTATGGGAAATTTGTATCTTGGGAGTCCCTTTTCTTCTAGTGCAATTAAAATATAGAAGGTAAATAAACTCTTCCTGAGGGGATTGGCTGAGTTTGCTCTATTCAGGCTCTTCTTTCTTTGATTCCAGTGATCTGCCTGATCCAGTCTTTGAGTTGTCTTAACTGTCATAGTTGGTTATTTTCTGCTACCTCCTTTGAGGCTCTGGCAGCTGTGCTCAGAAAATCTGTCAGTCATTTTCTGAACAGATACTTCTTGTTATGTTAAATCAGTGTGAAACTAGTAGCCCAGTGCTTGGCTTGTTCTGGTATTCAGTCCATGTGGATTCCTGTACCATACAGCTGTTATAGCTCTTCTGGACAAATCACTATGGCACATGCTCTTCTGGCTACATTTGGAGATATTTTTCTTCAGAAGAAGATCCTACAGACATGCTAAGCAGTAGCATTATGAACCACTTTGCCTTTCTCATGCTAGTATTATTTTATCCAAGAACCATATAGGGGATGGACAGTTACATACAACCTTTTACTCACAATTTCCTAGCAAAGGAGAGGGGCAGTGACCAAGTCAGCAGATCTTATGCAAGAAATGTTTTCCATTTGGCTTTCAGACTCGAACCCTACCATTAGCAGTGTAATAAGAAACTATTGGAAAAAAATGTGCTGCAGGAAGCAACTATGAACCAAACGTTGTTCTTAGGAGAGCCTTTCTATTAATGATGGAAAGCAATAGGGTGAAGGTGATCCCTGTTTGATAGTTAATGTGAGGCAATAGAGTGTGTAGGTGGATGCTGCTGAGAATGAAGTAGGAAGCAACGGAAGAAACTGGAATTCAGATGGCAGTCTGCACCTACTTGTACATCCTTTTCATAAAGTGGGCATTAAGCACCAGATTGAGTTTCTGAGAAGCTTTCAAAGGCATTGCATGCCAATACTTGGAATCTTGAGACTGTTTAGGTATAATCATTGGTGTGCAGTCAAAATATGACACATTTTTGAATTTGCTCTAAATTGATGATGAAGACAAAATGTGCTTTTATCATACAGTGATTTCCTTTTGTTACTACCCCTGTGTCCACATATGGGAGTATCCCCTTACCGGAAGTTTAAATGAGGTGAAGAGGGAGTTTAAATGGTAGTGGCTGATGAGTCACATATCTAAATGTGGAAACTGCTGAATCAGGATCATATGGAGAAGAGGGCAACCTATTACCAGTATTTCCTTGTCATGTTCCCCCAGATTGGAACACTGTTTCATCCACTACACTCATTGGCAAAAATCCTTTTGGAGAAAACCATGCATGTTAGTTGTGCAGGCATTCTGCTGCATACCATCTGGCATGTTGCTGTTTCCCTGATCTGTGGAAGCTGAGGAGTATGTTGGCTAACCTGTTGTACAAGTAGACTAGTGGGTCAGTTGTCTGCTTATGTTCCCTGGGACAGTAGAATTCTAGCCATGAACCAGGGTGAGGATGAAGAGAAGTACAAGTAACTCCCAAGGAAAATCCTTAGGGTACATTGGTGGTCTAAAGTTTGGGTAGCAAAAGAAAATATCCTTATAGTAAGTAATGGCCATTGCTAGTTCATCCAGCAGATGTCACACTCCGCAGTACAGTTATTGAGTTAGTAGCTGAAGCAGGAGATGAGAACAGCATGCAGAATCTGTTTGCAGTCTCTTTGTGGCAGTGTTTTTCTTGCCCTGTTTTATAAGTTTAAAAAGTTGCTTGTTTGGGAAGCTTGTGTCTACAGCAAGTGAATGGTATTAGTAATGACTAAATGAAGGTTGACCCTCTTTGGATCATGTTTTGCTGATTGGCCATGTGTGAAAGGAGAGTTCTGATCTTTGAATGGGCTCTAATTATCTTAGGCTAATTATACAGACATTAATAAGCATCTAATTGGCTTTCTAACTTGCATCTCTGTTCTCATTTTGTTAATGGAGGGATATACCCAAAACCATTATTAAAAGAAGCATATGCCTCTTCCACTTGGTTTGACCTTAAAGTGAAAGGATGAACTGTATAGGATGACTTAGTACATAGAAATTCCCTGGTCTTGCTATGGGACTTTGGCCTCTGGATAAATGTGTGATGCAAGAATTTGTAGGCATGAATGTATGCAAGTACAGTGGTGCCTCGCTTAACGAGCGCACCGTATAACGACGAAATCGCATAGCGATCCGTTTTTTTGGATCGCTAATGCGATCGCTCAACGTCGTTTAGATAGGGCGAAAATCGCTTTACGAAGATCGGTAAGCGTTTCGCTTACCGATCTTCGCAAAATGAAGCCTGACGATCAGCTGTTCGGCGGACAAAATGGCCGCTGGAAGCTCCGTAATGGCCGCGCGCTGCGTTTTTGCGCCCTCCCCTCGCTTAACGAGGGCGCGAAAATGGTTGCCGGCCATAAGAAACCTCGCTGAACGGTGAGTAAAGGAGCCTTTTGGAACGCATTAAACGATGTTTAAAGCGTTCCAATGGCTTTCCCTGTCCTGTTCAGCGATGTTTCGCTGTAGCGAAGGTTAATCCGGAACGGATTAACCTCGCTATGCGAGGCACCACTGTAATGTGAAATAAGGCCATATGGCTGCTTTAAATAAGTAAGGGATGTGAAGACTTACCGGTAATTTTCTTCTGGGTTTTTCAGATGACTTCTAACTGAAGGACAGGCCCATTTGTTTTCAGATGCCTTCACCATCTGTTTGTCTGTATTTATTGGATCCCAGAGTAACCAATCTTTGGAAATATTGCTGTATCATTGTATAAACTACTTTATCCAATTTTACAAGTGTATGAGAGGAAAATAACTGAGGAAAACACAGTGTTTGGCATCTTCTGGTAACCTTTCTGCAGTGTACTTACCTAAGTTAGTGCTGTTCTATGATTGTTTACTCATAAGTAAGTTATCCTATTGTACTTTTTTATTGTTGGAGAGTAAGATAAAGTATGTAAGCCTTCAAGAATACATATGTAACATTCCTTTGTGCAGGTTTGTGTGTTCTTTAAAGTTTTTGTTATGTGCCTTCAAGTTGGAATCGATCTATCTATCTGTTCTATCTATGTAATCTATCTGACTTATATACTGCCCATCTAGAACATGTCTACTCAGGGCGGTTTATACAAAAAACAAAAAAAAAGATATAATAAATGAAAACATAAATACATTAAAAGGCGGGGCCCAAATTTACTATAAGAGTCCAAGATGGAAAAAAAGGAAAAGGAAAAAAAAATGAAGTAAAGTGATTTAGAGTAACTCTAACAGGGTTTTCAATGTAAATGAGATATGTAAGGTTTTACTGATTTTCCATGGCTGAGCAATGCCTCCTAAGTCCTAGTCCATTACCCTATCCATTATAGCACAATGGGTATCTACTCTTCAGAGCAGAATTCTTAAACTGAACTATACATATTAGTAGGTTGTGATTACCTTCCTATTTGTATACATGCTTACAGGATTTAGTTATTCACTGTTTACATTTATATCTTCCCTCTGAGGAGTTCAAACTGTCTTTGCTTCTTTCCATTTTATCCTCACATTAGTCCTGTGAGGCAGCTCAGGCTGGGAAAGTGATTTTGCATAAAGTTACATGAGGTTTAGGGCTCATGAGTCCTGAGTGCCACATTTTTTATTTGGCTTGGATTGTTCAGGCAAGAAAAAGCTTACTCCCTATTCCAGCTAACTTGCTCCTCTCAAGTATAGAGGATTTGCCTGTAGGCTGTAATTTAATGATAACCATGGTGGAATAAAAGTACTGTAAAAGAGGAGGAAGGTCTGTTGGAATAAACTACAGGAACAGGTGTGGGCCACTGTTATGGGGTTGAAGCTTGGCACATAGTTGAATATAAATGCTTGTGATGGGAAGCTGCAAGAGAAGGAATGTACAGTGGGGTCTCGACTTACAAACTTAATCCGTATTGGAAGGTGGTTCTTAGGTCAAAAAGTTCTTAGGTCGAATCTGCATTTCCCATAGGAGTGCATTGAAAACCATTTAATCTGTATCTGCTCTTTTCCGTCCATAGAACTAATGGGAAGCTGCTATTCCGCCTTCTGCCACTAGAGGGGGATATGTTTTCTTTTCCCCCCTTAGGTTCAGGAAACGAGGAGGAAGGCAGGGAACAGTTTGCAAAGCACTTTAGAAATCTTTTTTTTTTCAACGAAGCCAATTTTAAATCATGTTTTAAAGCATGTTGTGCTGATTTTTTCAGCACAAAGAGACACAGGCAGGCTTTTTAGGTGCTGAGCAAGCCTCCCCAAGCCTCTTCAGAGCCAGCCCATCAGCTGATAGGCGGGGAGAGGAGGGTGCAGGAGCAGGGGGAAAACACAAAATGGCTGCCAGGCTCCCTTCTGGGTGTTGGCTTTTATCTGTTTGCTGCTCTTTTTCCTCCTGTTTGGGGGCTACCAAGGCCTGGTAAGTGGCTTTCTTTTATTTTTAAGTTTCTGACCCTTTTTTCCCTTCCAGAAGCCTCTAAGGGGAGGGAGGGGCACTTTTTTCCTGTATGTAACTCGAGGGAAGTTCGTATGTCGATTCCTTATTTCCCCTATAGGGCGGGTTTGTAAGTTGAATTGTTCGCAAGTAGGGTCGTTCGTAAGTCAAGACCCCACTGTAGGCAGAATGTAAGGCTGAATGCTCTTACTCAGAATTCCAGTTATCTGCTTTTTTCCAGGGCACTGTGTTCTATTGTTTCTGCTCTGTGTGCAGTAGCATTCCAAGCCCCCATTTGGATGTTCTTCTCCTTAGGCCTCCCCCCCCATTCTAGTTTTTTCTTATCCTAGTTTTTGATCTGGACACTATACCTCTAGTATCACTCCAGCAACTGATATCGTTCACTGAGATCTTTACTGGTATGGGCTCTATGCCAGTGGCAGTAATGGACACTGTGATGATTGCCCCACGTCACTCGTGTCACTCATATTCAGGATCTCATTTGCATGAGCCTATGAGAGGAGTGGAGGGGCGGAGTCAGTAGATATAAGAAGGTTTGGCAGAAGAGATGCAGAGAGAGGAGATACAGAACTTGCAGAGAGAGAGAGAGAGATAGTCGGGAGATAGTGAGAACAGATACTAATAGAGATAAGCTGGTCAAGATGGATAGATCAGGTGGTGATTAGTTATGTGGCAAGATATATGACATTTTAATGATTTGATAGTATGCATTGAATAAAGAACATCTGTGACTGATTAAATTTAATACATTTCAATAAATAAGTTATTTTGGCAGTAACCGGACAAGTGTCTGACTAAAGTTCTTTATGTATTGTGGATAAAGGAAATCCACTGGTGGCAGTGAGGAAAAGAGGGAACCTCCCAATTGGTATTTGACTTGGATAAGGAAGTCTCCAATTAATCCTTGATACATAAGCCCTTTCCCTCTACTTCATAGCATCACTAGTCTCCTGCTCAGTCCTGTCATTCTGGATCTTCCTGTTGCAGATCTTGTTCACTAGTATTGGATGTCCCCAGCTACTCTGGTTATATCCACTATGTACATTCCAAATTTAGCTCTTCTTGGTATCAATAAAGTCTCTCTCTCTCTCTCTCTCTCTCTCTCTATATATATATATATATATATATCTACCCCGCCTTTCTGGTCATATTGACCACTCTAGGCGGCTTACCATACAATTATTCATCACATGGATACTCACCTGTTACACATTCTCAGCCCTGCTGCTCCTCTTGACCGTGATCAGCTCAATAATGGTCACCTTGACATCACACCTCCAGTAAACATGTTAACTTACTTCATACTCACCTTCAGGATCTGAGATCTCCATCCAGCTTTTGTCTCCACTGTACTTTTTTGCTTCTAATCACAAGCAGTCCAAAATGCACGACCTTGTCAGGTGGTGACTAATTTATCTGCTTACCAGCTTGTCTCACCACCCCTACCTGTTTCTTTGCTTACCACTAAGGTCCTGAACCCCAGTTACAACATTCACTAACACATGAGACACATCATTTTGACGCATCTAAACTTCCAAGTTTAGATGGGGTCGTGGTGGCGCTGCGGGCTGAACCGCAGAAGCCTGTGCTGCAGGGTCAGAAGACCAGCAGTTGTAAGATCGAATCCACGTGACAGAGTGAGCTCCCGTCACTTTGTCCCAGCTCCTACCAACCTAGCGGTTCGAAAGCATGCAAATGCAAGTAAATAAATAGACCACCTTGGTGGGAAGGTAACAGTGTTCCGTGTCTAAGTTGCACTGGCCATGTGACCACGGAAGATTGTCCTCGGACAAAACGCTGGCTCTATGGTTTGGAAACGGGGATGAGCACTGCCCCCTAGAGTCGAACACGACTGGACAAAAATTGTCAAGGGGAACCTTTACCTTTAAACTTCCAAGATCCATCTTTTAACTCTGAATCTGATGAGGAAAGTTGTGACTCATCTCCAGACCTTGTTGTCAGGGTCTTAACTCCACTGTCTTCATGAGAAAACCATCACCCCTATGCAGATAAAATTTTCTAAGTCACATGATCCCTTGGAATCAACATGAAGCATCCCCAGAGTACAACAACCAGTCTCTAAACACTACTCCTGCCTCTCTTATTAGCCCTATCAACTCTGATTAAGTAGTCTTGGGCCAAACCTTCTTCCATCCCACCAGCATCACAAAGAACAAAGAATTTCTACTGTATCCAAGAGATGGCTTTCTTCTTATTTCAACACTTCAGGCCAAACGTGATTATGGTTGAGGTAGCCCAAATAAAGCAGAAGTCCCATTCCTCAACCCTAAAGTGGGTTGGAAACTTGACCTCATAAGTTAAAGATTTTATTCTTTGGCAGCACTGGTAATACGGATTAGTAATTGCCAAGCCACAGTGGCTGCATGTCAACAACTCCTTTTGGAGAATTTGTAGTCTCTCCTCCATAGTTGCTGGAAAATCAGAAGCTCTTAATTCTTTCTATCTATCAAAAAAAGCACAGGCTGGCCAGTCACCAAATCAACATCACACAACAGTTGATTGTGCACCAAAGGTCACTGCAGTTGTAGTAGCTCTTCACAGACTAGTGGCTCTGTATGACCAGTATACAAGAAGACTCTCAGGCCCAGATAGAGTACCTCACCTTTCATGGTGACAAGTTCTCTAATGCCATCATGGATTATGCCATGGACCACCTAGTCAAGTCCTATACCATGGCCAGGAAAATAGGCTTCTCACACCAGCCTCATAAGCAAAATTGGCCTCATATCCTGTTCATTTCTACAACAAAGAGACAGTCTTCCAAACAACCCAGAACATGCCATTCTTCAAACTCCAAAGCCAAATAACCTTCATATACAGTGGTGCCTGGTATAACGAGTGCCCTGTTTAACGATGAATCCGCATAGCAATGCGGATTTTGCGATCACAAAAGGGATCGCATTGCGGGCGCTTCGGAGCGACCGCGGTGGAGGCTTCCCCGGCAGTCGTT
The DNA here is from genome assembly GCF_051106095.1 of Pogona vitticeps. Lineage (NCBI taxonomy): Eukaryota > Metazoa > Chordata > Lepidosauria > Squamata > Agamidae > Pogona > Pogona vitticeps. The sequence continues at coordinate 291,860,657 of NC_135783.1, read as the reverse complement.
CCGAAGCCAGCGCCGCCCAGCTGGGGGGGGGGAAAGGCTTCGGCGCGACCGCTGTGGAGGCTGTTACATACAGCACTGATGTTACCTGTCTGTCATGGGTTTGGAGGGAAAGTTCCATCCTATGGGGAGTGGAAGGCGGGACATCAGGAGGAGGGGCTGTACTGTATATATAGGTGAAGCCTGTGTGGAGAGCTAAGCAGACAAAGCAGCAGCTGGGAAGAAGAAGCTGGTGTGGGAGTCTGTGTGTCAGACAGGGTACTACTGTGTGTCAGAGTACCAACCTGATAGGTTCAGGTGTCTGTTGGTTAGCCAGAACTGATAGGTTCAGGGTCTGTGCTTCAAGTTAAGGGTTCTGTGTGAACCAAACTGTATGCATGTATGAATGAGAATAAGCCACGTTACTTTATCTTATTCACCTGATCATTTTATTTTCCCTGTGTGTTGTATTTAATAAACCTTATTCTTTTATTTGTTAAAAATCCATCCCTGGTCTGTGTGACTTCTTATAGGGAATGGTTGGTGGCAGCTTAGTTAACGTGTGGCATATCCCAGTAGGTCTGGGTTTGTCACAGAGGCTTCCCCGGCGGCCGCTCCGAAGCCAGCGCCGGCCAGCTGGGGGGAAAAGGCTTCGGCGCGACCGCTGTGGAGGCTTCCCCGGCGGTCGTTCCGAAGCCAGCGCTGCCCAGCTGGGGGGAAATGGCCGCCCACAGCATTTTCGCTCCCTGCCCTCGCTTACCGAGGCGGCAAAAATGGCGGCCAGATGGGGGATTCTTCACTTACTGGTGAGTTTTTCCTCAATCGGAACGCATTAAACGGAGTTTAATGTGTTCCTATGGGTCCCCCCCCCCCCCGCATAGCAAAGAATCTGGATAGCGACACCACTGCGGGGCACCACTGTATGTCTAAATCCTAATTTTAACTGGTTCTCCCCTCACTCACAGTCAATTACTACCCACCAACCTGCCCATTTAACATCTTGGTGCAACATCACTACTGACTGATGAGTGCTCACCATTGTTTGAAAAGGCTATCCTGTCAAGGTCGACAGTTTACCTCCTCTTGACATCTTTTGCTCCACCACTCCATCACTTTCTCTTCAAGAGGAGATTTCATCCATTCTTGCTGAAAGAGCAATCAAACACATTTCTTGGTGGCATTGCATGACAGCTTTTTTTCCTGTTACTTCACAGTTCCCAAACATGCTGGCGGCCTCAGACTCATTTTAGATCTTTGCAACCTAACCTCCTTCATTTTTTTGAAAAAGTTCCGAATAGTAACCCTTGCCAGTATCATTCCTGTGCTTCAGAAGGGAGTCTATTGCTTTGTTTGCAGCAGTAGACTTAAAGGATGCTTATTTTCACATCAGCATCAGATCGGTCCACAGGTGAAATCCCTGGGACAACACTTATTTCAGTTAATGGTGCTCCTGTTTGGTCTGGCCATGGTGCTCAGTGTCTTTAATTAATGCATGGCCCCTGTGGTGGCCTTTCTCTGAACTCATGGTATCATCATTGTCCCTCGTCAGGATGATTGGTTGCTGGTAGCAAGATCACAAAACACTCTGAAGTATCATGTTTCCTGCACCTCTTCATTTATCTACAAGCTTGGACTGTGAGTCAATAAGGGGATGTCCCAACTTGTTCCTACAAAAAAATTTGGTTACATTAAAGCTCTCTTGGAAGCCAGATTGGCCATGAGGGTCATTCAGATTCTGTATCTTCCATCCTTGTAATACAGAGACTGCTTGTCCTTATACTCTCAACCACCATTTGCCCAACTTCACATGCAAGTTCTGTATTGTTGTTTCTGGCCAACTTCAATTCTTTCTACACAAATGCATCTCACAATGACACTCCCATCCCATGTCTGCACTCACTTGTGGTGGTGGACCCATGACTCCAATCTCATATGGGAACCCCCTTCTCTCAACCAGAGCCCTTCATCACCGTGACTTCATATTCATCACAAGTCAGCTGGGGAGTACAGTATCAACACCTTTGCCTTCAGTATCAATAGACCTCCACAGAGTGTTGATTTCACATTGATGACCTAGAACTCCTTGCCATCTTCAAAATTTTCAGGGCTTTTGACACCCATCTTAGAGGAAAAACGGTTCTAGTAGTAACAGATAACATGACCACCATACATTATATAAACAAAGAGGATGGTGCACATTTGTCTGTTTTACATTGACTCACACTGTCACTATGGCACTGGTGCATTTTCAGTGCTATCTGTCCTTTCATCTGACTGACTCCCTAGCCAATGGTTTAAGTCAATCAGCCTGCACTGTCCATGAGTGGTAATACAACCAAGAGGCTTTCACTTACCTGACAAGCACTTGGTACTGCCCCAAGATAGATGTTTTTGCATCTACCCAGAATGCCAGGTGCCGCCTCTTTTGTTCTGGAGCAGGAGTGGGTCGGAACTCTCAAGGAGACACTTTCATTAATCCTTGGAAGGAAGGTCTCTTGTGCATGTTCCCTCCTTTCCCATTGGTCTTCCACACTGTAGTTTGCATTCTCAGGTTCAAGGCTAAGGCTATTCTCATCAGTCCCTGGTGGCGCAGACGACCCTGGTTTGACACCTTTCTTTGTCTGCCCTGGAACAGATTTAATGAACAGACCAGACCTATTGTCTCAGGTCTAGAGCCAGATCCTTCACGTGGTCTTCCATCTGTTTGGTCAACATCCTGGAGCATATAACCCCTCACTCACTTCAGTCTGAAATTCATAAATTGATTCAAGATGTCAGGAAGCTTTTTGGCCATAAGTCATATCAGGCCAAATGGACAGCTTTTGTAAAGTTTGCTCAAGAGCCCAATTTCTCACAATTTTCATGCAACGTTTCTAATATCCTTCGTTTCCTGTCTTTCTAAAACAAGGGACTTCCTTATTTCTCTATTAAAGTTTATTTTATCACTATAGTACCTAAGAGATCTAGTCACACAGACTCCTCTTCCTTATTTACCTATCCTGTTGTAAAGAGTCTTAAAAGGGTTCAAGAATTTGATACCTCAAGTTCAACTTCCGTTACCATCCTGCTCTCTCCAGCTTGCTTTGTCTTTACTCACCAAACCAGTGGTTCTTAACCTTTGTTACTCGGATGTTTTTGAACTGCAACTCCCAGAAACCCCAGCCAGCCCAGTTGGTGGTGAAGGCTTCTGGGAGTTGCAGTCCAAAACTCCTGAGTAACCCAAAGTTAAGAACCAGTGCACTAAACTTCCATTTCAGCCTCTATCAATCTGTTCTATCTCACTTACACGTGTTGGATATTAGACAGGCACTTGTATTCTATCTGTCATGGACTGCTCCTTTTTGTAAATCAAACCATCTTTTTGTTTGTCATGGAGGTTCTAGAAAAGGCATTCAGCTTTCGTCACAGTGCTTAGTGTATTGGGCCAAATGAGTATATTGCCCTGACTTATCAGTTAGCAGGTCTGCCACCACCTTCAGGTCTGAAGGCACATTCAACTAGAGCTTTTGTTCCTCTGCTGCAGCTCTTAAGGGCATTGTCTATAAAGTTGCCACCTTCATCAAACATTATTGGTTAGATATGAGAGCCAGAGATGGCACTTGTTTTTTTAAAACAGTTTTCATCTGTCTTACATAGACGCTTCCAGCTCTGGTAAGCTAGCTTACTATCTATTTGTATGATTCACAGAGATGAAGCTGTGGAACCAGAGATTGGGAGTTTGATTCCCCACTGTGCCTCCTTGACAGGGGCTGAGATTGATGATCCATAGGATCCCTTCCAGCTGTGCAGTTCTAAAAACAATTGTTTGCTTACCTGTAACTGTTGTTCCTTAAGTAGTCATCTGTGGATTCACTGAGCCTGCCCTCTTCCCCTTAGTGTCTTGTTATCTTTTTCTTTGGCGGATGGAACTGAGGGCTGCCATCTGGGTGCGCCTTTTTATGTGCAAGGATGGGTATGCACAGGGCTATTACCAAAAAGCCTAACTGGGGAACATTCTGGAACATGGCTTTGCACATGCACAAAACCATTTGTGCGAACACTTGAAGAACAACAGATACAGGTAAGCAAACCATTGTTGTCTAAGATAGCACTGTAATAAACAGGCAAAACAAAATTCACTGTTCAGAACTTGCTTTTTAACAACGGCCTGTGTCATCCTTTCCTGGAGTGTGTTCCCACACATTGGTGACATACATATAACATCATTGCCAGTCAGTATAGTCAGGGATTGCTCAGGTGTATATGAATAGGTTAATCGAATATGCTAGGACAGCACCATGTTGGGAAAAGCTAACTTTCTTTGTATGCAGCAACTCCTAAATAAATTTTATGTTAGAATAAGCATGATTTATTTTATATGGAACAGTTATTTTGTTCAAGCCACTAGAGGGTGCTTCTCTCAAACTTTAAAGAATGATTTCACAGGGTACCATTTAGTGATGGGACTACAGTACTGCTATAAAATTAGAAAAGGAAAACATGCTACTTTTTCCTTACCAAAGATAATTTTGAGAAACCTCACACAATCCATTCTTCCTTGCATTTAAATTAAATATCAGAAACAACAGTTGTGTAGTCAGGATGTGCCTGCTTGATACTGCACAATATAGATCATATATTCCATCTACATAGGAAGTTAACTTGTGGAAGAAATGCAGTATGTGATAAGGCTTTAACATTTAATTGATTGGATAGAGTAGCTGATTTGAAAATGTTTCATTTGATTTTTTTCAAGTCTTTAATCAGGCAGGAGGTCTTTAAAAAGCACGTTAATAGGATACACATCACTGTAAAGTGCTAAAGAGCTTTATGAAAACATAGCACTCCTGCTGGGTCAGAATATTTAGTGCCTATATTCTACACTACTAAGCCCAAACTTTGGGAAGCCTACAAGGAGAAATTGAAGGCAGTAGCCCAAGCAGATCCTTTCCCCACTTTTAATTCAGTAGTCTGTGGCCTTGGAAAATGTAACATCTGTGTAATGCTGATAAACCTGTCCTTCATGAATTTGTTTAATCTTTTAAGCTATTAAGCCAGTGCCATTGTGTTGCAAGGAACCCCATGAGTTTCCTCATAATCACCTATCTTGCCTTGATTGGGTTTTTATTTCTGCCAGCTTCCTTACCTACGATATCCTTTTTTCTGATATCCTATTTGTGATGGAAATAACAAGAATTCTACATAGTGTGTGACACTGGAGAATTATATCTCTTTGCTAATAGTCCCTCATAGAGATGGACATGAACTGCACTTCAGTAGTTTGTTGTGGCGCAGCATCCACATAGGTATTCCGTGTGTAGCACCTGCTTTCCTTCTCTGCCTCCTCTGTTCACCTACCCACTCATCAGCTGCAGCACAGTTTCCTCTGCCTTTTCCACATAGTCACCCACTCAAACAAGATGGTGGTGCAGGGAGTAGACAGTCATGCAGAGAAGGTAAAGGAGGGAAGCACTCTGCAGTCAGCAAGTGGGTGACCGCGTAGATGAGGTGGGGAGAGAAATGTGTGGTGCCGATGGAACACTTCTGCAGGCACTGCGCCAAACCGACCCAAACTACCAAAGTGGGGTTTCTGCCCATTTCTAATCCCTGATATGGAATCTTTTCAGTTTCATCACTGACATAAGGCATGCTGATTCTTTATTGGGATCAGTATGAGTCAACTTTCCGTATGGTACCATAGGTTCAAGATTTTCCCTGACTACTTATTGCCATTTTAGCTCCTATCCTTGCTGGTGATGGCCAACAGTATTTTTCATTTCCATCAAAATCCAAGGAGTTTGTTCAGGTTCTCAGTCAGTGCCCTGTATTGAAAATGGACTGAATGATGGTGAATTTCGAGAAGGAACTCCTAGGCAGTCAAAAGGCAGGTCAGAGAATAAGAATCCAGCTTGTGTTGAATGGAGCATGTTTCCTATGAAAGCTGAAGTTCTCAGTTCTGGTTTATTGTTCAGTTCAGCTCAGAACTTTGATGCCTTGGTTTTGGCAGTGTCCAACATTAAACACTTTACTACTTCTGTTCTGTTTGGTGGAACAGCATTCTGTACATGGGGCAGAAAATTACAAAAATTCCATCTGATCCAGAATTTTGGAGCTGGGGTTAACTGTGTTGGTTATAAAGAACATGAGACTCTAAGTTCCAAGTTTATTATTATCAAAAACTATTCGTGTTTACATTATTTGCATTTATTAACAATGTTTTGTTAAATCTCTGTAGAACATGTTAGTCCAGTTCAGACTAATTCCCAACCTACAACTAAGACTTTGTCTCATCACCAAAGCATGTTCTTCAGATGCCCTCTTTGAAAAAAGTTGTTTGAACATGATTCTGGTTTCTCATGTATTCCATAGCAGAAACAATCTGTTGTAAATTGTCAAATGAATATATTGCCTGGCTTCTGGGCTAGTTTCATGGGCAGACATGTGAGATAAACACACTTCAAAGATTTGCATCAAGTTATGTTTTCTCCTTCCAGAATATGAGTGTGTATAATTTCATTACATACAAGCTGTGGGACCCCCAGGACAGAAACAGGAACTCTTTACTGAAAATCTCCCTTTGTCAATAATATTAAAGTGCTTCCATTGGTTTAATTTGTGCAACAGGATTTTGGCCATCTTATAAGTAAACAAGAAATTAAAGGCAAAAAGTAAATTAAACTAAGGGAGTGTTTCACCAGGAATTTACTGTTTCCCTCAAAATAAGACCTAACCTGAAAATAAGCCCTAGCATGATTTTTCAGGATGCTCATAATATAAGCCCTCCCGCCAAAATAAGCCCCAGTTAAGTGAAACCCCGCCCCCACCACTGTGCAACAGCCAGAAGAACATGACCGTATTTGAATAAATGTAGATTGTTGTACATGAAAAAAACAAAGCATCCCCTGAAAATAAGTCCTAAGGCGTTTTTGGAGCAAAAATGAATATAAGACTCTGTCTTATTTTTGGGAAACACGGTAGTGGCAGCTATTTTCTCTTGAAGTTTTTTGGCCCAGACAGAAGGTGTTTTGTAGGAATGTGCAATTGAGATTTTTTTGCACCAACTCCAAGAATTCTCCAAAACTTCTGGAATTCTAGCCACAAGACCCACAACTACAGATATCTTCAGACACACGCACACATATATTTCACTTGTCTGGAGAAGGGCCTAACTATAATGAGTGAAACATAAGTGTGTCTGAAGATGTGTATAGTTGTGGGTCTCTTGGCTGGAATGCCAGAATTCTGCCTGGAGAATTCTAGGAGCCAGAGTCCAAAAAATCCAAACGGCAGATCCCCTAAAGTTTTATTGAGATAAAAAGAAATATGATATAGATAGAGAATAACTACATGAAGATATATTGCCCTCTTTCAGATAGACAATAACAGTTTACTTAATTTCAGCTGCCATAATCTTAAGAATATAGATAGCTCATTTTTAGAATTATATAGTGGAGTCCATAATTAATGTGTATTATTGAGAGGTGGGAAAACTTTGGCCTGCTTGATAATTTGGACTTAAATGTCCTGTGAAGCCTCGAACAGCATGCACAGTGATAAGGAAATATAGAAACCTGTTTTTAAAGAAAAATCTGGAGAGTGACATCTTCCAAACCCTTGCTTTGGATGAATTGATGAATAGGTCACCATGATAGTTTGCACAGTTAAAACAGGTGTGCCAGCTGCTCCTGTTTCTGGAGATGTCTTTCTGGAGCATAGTTACAAATGACTTAGTTTACATCCTATTTGGTTTACTGTAAATGCATTCTAAGTTGCCTTTGGGAAGTGTTTGAAAACTTCAGAGGATCCAAAATGTCACTGTGATGAGATGGGATTTTGAGTTAAAATCTTTTAAAGGCATATGGGTTTTGTAATTAAGAAATGAGCCAGAGAGGTTCCATCTTGATTCTTTGTATAAAGTATCTTTGCTATGCTGACAAGTTGTTTTCTAGGCGAGCAGAGAGAATGTTATTCTGAGAGCCTGAGAAAGGACTCGGTGTGATTAGATAGATGGGAATTGTTGTGACTCTTTGATAAACCACCGTAACCCAAATAACATCTGGTGTGGATGGGAAAGAAGTCATGTGATGCAACAGGACTGTTTGCCTAGTAACGAACTCTGATTGGATGACATTGTGGGAAGGTGCGATTAGCCCTTGCCAGTTACTCTTGAAAAAGGAACTTTTTGCCTATAGACATTGTCTTTCAAGACCGATCCTTCAGTCATTCGTGACACATGGGACTAACCTTTACTATACTGGATTACCTATGGACTTATGGGATTTTTCCCTAAGGACTATGCATGGACCATTTTCTATGGACTGTTCTATGGAATATTCTTTATGGACTTCTTTTCTTGGAATACTCCATATGGACTATGCTCTTGTAATTTTGTAAGGACTATGGTACATTTACTGGATTTGACTTTTCTAAGGATAATGGGACTTTTACTGAATCTTTCTTTTTAGTACAGGATTCTTGTTCTACAGGATCACTGAGGACTATAGCCTTTCTATAACCTACTTGGATTATTTTGTTTTTACTAATGATTTCCTGGACTGGAACTGTTTTTATTCTTTTTAATGGCTTTTTGTGTTTTTGTAAGGTTTTTGAACACTTTTCTATTTTTCATGTTTTCTTTGCCTCACTACATCTTTGTAACTAAATATCACAATGCTAGTTTATTTGTTTTGGTTTAATTTGGCTTTGATACTTAGTAACATGCTTATTCTTTAATAAAATAAAGATTATAAAACTCAATTGGTTTTCTGAACAGTACACTTGTCATAGGGTCATCTGAGGGTGCTGCCTCGGCCTAGCTTACTTAGAGTCCTGTCAGTGGTGCAAGTTAAGTCTGAGGACTACAAAGCCCACTTGACCTTTTCATAATAATATCTGAGAGTACAAGGGTGTTCTTATGTGGGCAGACCTGTGAGAAGGAGTGTTGTATCATGGCTAGCTGAATTTGGACTCATTCAGCCCATTTTAGCATGTGCAAACTCCTGATTGCTCTCTGTCCAGGCTTACACGTGTTTTAGGACCCGTGTTTGCTGACAGTCACAGCCAAAATGTCACAGCTGAAGCTAGTTACAGAGTTCACATAACTCCCCTGTTATAACAGCTCCACTGACTGTTGGTCTGTTTACAGGCACAATTAAAAATGCTGTTTTTGACTTACAAATAGTTAATGGAGCTTCGCTGGGCACCATAAGTGCCACGGTGGTCCATTCCTGGCCCAGAACCAGTCAACTCACTGGACTCCTTGCAGCGCATGTGTCTGACAACAGCGACATCATGCCAATTGTGGATATAGTCCTGCCGGTGCTGACTCGCCTCTCCCCTCACTAAGCAGCTAAGTGGAAGATTCTTCTTCCCACTTCCTCTCTAGAGCAGTCAGCTGTTGGGAGAGGCCGGGCAGCGCCAGTGGGACTATGTCCATGATTGGTTTAATATTGCTGCCATCATACATGCGCACTGTGAGGAGCTTGGTGAGTGGTCTGGTTGTGGGGTGGGTGGGAATGGAGCGCCATGGCACCTATGGTGATGACCTTTGTATTCGTATCCCTTGGGATATAAATACGAAGCTCCCATGTCTACATATAAAGCCCTGAACGATTTGGGTTCAAGCTATTTGAAAGATTGTATTTCCCTTTATGAGTCTGGCTTTGTTTTAAAATCATCAGGGGAAGTTTCTCTTTTGGTCCTACAATCCTCATGGATACGTTTGGTGAGGACACAAGAAAGGTCCTTCTCGGTTGCTGCTTCTCAGCTGTGGGACTCCCTTCCGTACAAGGTCAGACTGGCCCCTTCTTTACTGTCTTTCTGTGAGAAGTCAAAGATTTTTCTCTTCGGGTAGGCTTTTTCTCAGTGACTGACTGCCTAAAAAGCAAAAGTATGCTGCTTATATTATGCCCCATAGTGCTACAGGCACTCTCTGGGTGGTTTACAAGTTAATTATGCAGGCTGCACATTGCCCCCCCCCCCAAAAAAAGAGCTGGGTACTTATTTTACCGACCTCGGAAGGATAGAAGGCTGAGTCAGCCTTGAGCCGGCTACCTGGGATTGAACCCCAGGTCCTGAGCACAGTTTTGGCTGCAGTACAGCGGTTTAACTACTGCGCCATGAGGCTCATACGAGTTGGGCTGCTCTTTTGTTTTGTTTGTTTTTTCTCTTCCCCTTCTAGCTCTCATGTTTTGTTTTTAGTATTGTAGCCTGGTTTTGGTCCTCTTGAGGAGAAAGGTTATAAATAAACAGAGTTACATTTGGTAAGAACTTCTGAGATTTGCAAGGGCATGTTTAGGCAAGAATTACGTGAATTACCATGTTTTGGATATTTGATGGGATGCCCTTTTATTCTTTTAAAATTGTATTTGTCTTAACTGGAAAGAGCTTGCATCTGTTATTCTGTTCTTGGATCTGTTATTTTGTTCTTGTTTTGCCTTGTTATTTCCACAGAATCTGTGTGACCTGCCCTTAGATCTGGTGAGCTGCTTCAGTTCTTTGTAATGTTAAGGAATACTGGATGTGAAACTATGTGGATCTCTGCTGTGTGGTTGTCCTCCTTAATCTTATTGTGATCACCTTCAGCAAATACTTATTGTAACTGGGTTCTGCAGGTATCAGATGATGACCTGAATCTTTGATAGTAATCTGAATGTACTGTGTTTCTTCTTCAAGTTGATTTGCTTCACTTGTGTTTTTAGTCTAACTTGTTATAATCATTGTGAGTTGCCTTGGGTCCCCTCACTGGGAGAATATCGCATATTAATGAAGCAAACAAAATAAATTATACATTGTTTTTAGTTACCCATTTTAACTCTTTCCTTCCTGAGTGCAAAAGTGGTGTGTAAAGCAATTCTGTTTAGTCAGAGATGGCAGATATCAAAAGAGTGACTGAAAATAGGCAAATAAGGACACATTCTCATTTTAGAAGATTGCTAATGCCGTGTTTCCCTGAAAATAAGGCAGGGTCTTAAATTAATTTTTGCTCAGAAATGCATTATTTATTTATTTATTTATTTTTATTTATTTATTTAATTTATATGCCGCCCACACTACCCAAAGGTCTCTGGGCGGCTTACAGCATTTAAAATACAATAAAGATATGTACAATTAAAATAAAATTAATATATATATAAAATTGCCATCTGACCCACAGCTAATATTATTTCAGTTAAAAGCCTTCTGGAACAGGAAGGTTTTGACGTGGCGCCGAAATGTCATCAGTGTCGGCACCAGATGAATCTCAGTCGGGAGGGCATTCCATAGTCTGGGGGCAGCTGCCGAAAAGGCCCTTTGTCTGCAAGCCGTCCCTCTTACCTCCTTGAGGGACGGCTCTTTCAAAAGGGCCCCCCTGGCTAGATCTTAACTGCCGGGTAGGCTCATATGGAAGGAGGCGGTCCTTCAGGTATCCAGGGCCCAAGCCGTTTAGGGATTTATATGTCAAAACAAGCACTTTGAATTGGGCCTGGGCAGCAACTGGTAGCCAATGTAACTTATACAGAATCGGCTTGATATGTTCCCTGGCAGCCACACCACTCACCAGCCGCGCCGCTCGATTCTGAACCAGTTGCAGTCGCCGGACCGTCTTCAAAGGCAGCCCCACGTAAAACGCATCGCAGTAATCTATACGGGATGTTACCAGTGCATGTGCAACTGTCATGAGACTCCGCTCGTCCAGGGCTTATTTTCTGGGGATATTTTATTTTTTTCATGTACAACAATCTACATTTATTCAAAAACAGTCATGTCATCTTCTTCTGGTTGCTGCACAATGGTGGAGGGTAGGGTTCCACTTAACTGGGGCTTATTTTTAGGGTAGGGCTTATATTATGATCATCCTGAAAATCATACTAGGGCTTATTTTCAGATTAGGGCTTCTTTTCAGGGAAACAGGGTAGTACAGAGTATTCCACATGATCAAAAGAAACAAGTAAACAGTCCTGTGCATACTGGAATGGGGCAAGAAGTCTTTTCTCTAACCCATTTATGTTAAGAACATTTCTTGTTGTTTAGTCATTAAGTCATGTCCGACTGTTCGTGACCCCATGGACCAGAGCACGCCAGGCCCTCTTGTCTTCCACTGCCTCCCAGAGTTTGGTCAAATTCATGTTGGTGCCTTTGATGACACTGTCCAACCATCTGATCCTCTGTCGTCCCCTTCTCTTCTTGCCTTCACAATTTCCCAACATCAGGGTCTTTTCCAGGGAGTCTTCTCTTCTCATGAAATGGCCAAAGTATTGGAGCCTCAGCTTCAGGATCTGTCCTTCCAGTGAGCACTCAGGGTTGATTTCCTTCAGAATGGATAGGTTTGTTTTCCTTGCAGTCCAGAGGACTCTCAAGATTCTCCTCCAGCACCACAATTCAAAAGCATCAATTCTTCGGCAGTCAGCCTTCTTTGTGGTCCAGCTCTCACTTCCATACATCTCTACTGGAAAAACCTTAGCTTTGACTATTCGGACCTTTGTCGGCAAGGTGATGTTTCTGCTTTTTAAGATGCTGCCTAGGTTTGTCATTGCTTTCCTCCCAAGAAGCAGGCGTCTTTTAATTTTGTTGCTGCTGTCACCATCTGCAGTGATCATGGAGCTCAAGAAAGAAAAATCTGTCACAACCTCCATATCTTCCCCTTCTATTTCCCAAGAGGTGATGGGGCCAGTGGCCATGATCTTAGTTTTTTTTAATGTTGAGCTTCAGACCATTTTTGCACTCTCCTTTTTCACCCTCATTAAGAGGTTCTTTAATTCCTCCTCACTTTCTGCCATCAGAGTGGTATCATCTGCGTATCTGAGGTTGTTGATATTTCTTCCAGCAATCTTGATTCTGGCTTGGGATTCATCCAGGCCAGCCTTTCGCATGATGTATTCTGAATATAAGTTGAATAAGCAGGGAGACAGTATACAGCCTTGTCGTACTCCTTTCCCAATTTTGAACCAATCAGTTCTTCCATATCCAGTTCTAACTGTTGCTTCCTGCCCCACATACAGATTTCTCAGGAGGTAGATAAGGTGATCAGGCACTTCCATTTCTTTAAAGACTTGCCATAGTTTGCTGTGATCTACACAGTCAAAGGCTTTTGTGTAGTCAATGAAGCAGAAGTAGATGTTTTTCTGGAACTTTCTCGGTTTCTCCATAATCTAGCACATGTTAGCAATTTGGTCTCTACTTCCTCTGTCCCTTCGAAATCCAGCTTGTACTTCTGGGAGTTCTTGGTCCACATACTGCTGAAGCCTACCTTGTAGGATTTAGAGCATAACCTTGCTAGCGTGTGAAATGAGTGCAATTGTACTGTAGTTGGAGCATTCTTTAACACTGCCTTTCTTTGCGACTGGGATGTAGACTGATCTTTTCCAATCCTCTGGCCACTGCTGAGTTTTCCATACTTGCTTGCATATTGAGTGTAGCACCTTAACACCATCATCTTTTAAGATTTTAAATAGTTCCACTGGTATACCATCAACTTCACTGGCCTTGTTGTTAAACATGCTTTTTGAGGCCGGTTTGACTTCACTCTCCAGGATGTCTGGCTCAAAGTCAACAACCACATTATCTGGGTTGTCTGGGACATCCATATCTTTCTGCTATAATTCCTCTGTGTATTCTTGCCGCCTCTTGATGTCTTCTACTTCTGTAAGGTCGCTACCATTTTTGTCCTTATGTCCATCTTTGCACAAAATGTTCCTTTAATATCTCCAATTTTCTTGAACAGATCTCTGGGTTTTCCCTTTCTATTATTTTCCTCTATATTTTTGCACTGTTTATTTAAGAAGGTCCTCTTTTCTCTCCTTGCTATTCTTTGGAAGTCTGCATTCAATTTTCTGTAACTTTCCCTATCTCCCTTGCATTTTGTTTCCCTTCTGTTCTCTGCTATTTGTAAGGCCTCCTTTGATAGCCACTTTGCTTCCTTTCATTTCCTTTTATTTGGAATGGTTTTTGTTGCTGCCTCCTGTACAATGTTACGAGCCTCCATCCATAGTTCTTCAGGCACTCTGTCCACCAAATCTAGATCCTTAAATCTGTTCTTCACTTCCACTGTGTATTCATAAGGGATTTGGTTTAGATTCTACCTGACTAGCCCAGTGGTTTTTCCTACTCTCTTCAGTTGAAGCTTGAATTTTGCTATGAGAAGCTGATGATCAGAGCCACAATCAGCTCCAGGTCTTTGTTTTGCTGACTGTATAGAGTTTCTCCATTTTGGCTGCGGAGAATATAAACAATATGATTTCGGTATGCCCATCTGGTGATGTCCATGTATAGAGTCGCCTCTTGTGTTGTTGGAAAAGCGTGTTTGTGATGACCTGCTTGTTCTCTTGACAAAATTCTTATGAGCCTTTACCCTGCTTCGTTTTGAACTCGAAGGCCAGACTTACCTGTTGCTCCTTTTATTTCTTGACTCCCTACTTTAGCATTTCCCAATCCCCTATAATGAGAAGAACATCTTTCTTTGGTGTCAGTTCTAGAAGTTGTTTTAAATCTTCATAGAATTGGTCAATTTCAGCCTCCTCAGCATTGATGGTTGGTGCATAAACGTGGATTACAGTGGTGCCTTGACTTGCGTATGTCCCTACTTAACGACCATTTCTATGTACAACCAACTCCGGCCACAAAATTTTGCTTCGACTTACGGCCGGATTTTCCACGTACAAAAAAAAAAGGCAGGGGAAAATGGCGGGAAATTGAAATTGCTAACCGGTGGTGGCGAAGAGGTTCTTTGTACAGTAGCTCTTTCGCCCCAATGGCTAGAGCAGGATTCCCCTAGCCAGTCCAGACCTCTGCAGGCTGGGAGCATCTGGGATAGTTGCCCGGAGGGTGAGGCTGGGGCGAGCAGCCTAAGAACCCCGGCCAGGCTCAGCCTCCAGGCGCCGGGACACCACCGCCACCGCAACTCGGGGTGACAAGGGGACTGGACTCAATTCCTCTATGCAGGGAGGTGAAGGCTCTGGGCGGAACTGGCTCTCCCGAGCGCGCCGTGGAAGTTGGGAGAAGCTTGGGATGGAGCCATCTGGCGAAGCAGCTGAGAGGGAAGGCATGCCTGGGGAAACGCCAGGGCACCGAGCGCTCCCTAGGGTGCGGGCGGTGGGGGCTTCTGAGGGCTCGCTGTACTGACCTTGATGGGACTGACGGGGGTGGAGGAGATCGGCTGCAGGTATTCAGGAGGAGCCCGTCGGACAGCAGTGGCGCTCACCTGGCCATGCAGCTACTTTCAGCAGCACCTCCGTGCAGGCCAGCCTACTTTTTTAAAAAAATGCCGGAACGGATTAATTGCATTCAAATGCATTTCAATGGGAAATGGTGCTGTGACTCACAACCATTTTGAGTTACGTCCATTTTCTGGAACGGATTATGGTCGTAAGTTGAGGCACCACTGTACTGTGATGTCGAAATGTCTGCCTTGGATTTATATTGGAATCATTCTATCATTTTTGAGATTGTATCCTTGTATCCCAGTATAGCTTTTCCCACTCTTTTGTTGACTATGAGGGCTACTCTATTTTTTTCTATGGGATTCTTGCCCACAACAGTAGATATGGTCATTGTCTGAATTGAATTTACCCATTCCCGTCTATTTTGATTCACTGACGCCTATGATGTCAATGTTTATTCTTGTCATCTCCTGTTTGACCACATCCAGCTTGCCAAGGTTCATAAATCTCACATTCCAGTTTCCTATGCAGTATTTTTCTTTGCAGCATTGGACTTTCTTTTCACTTCCAGGCGCATCCGCAACTGAGCTTCCTTTCGGTTTTGGCCCAACCACTTTATTAGCTCTGGAGCTACTTGTCTTTCTCCTCCGCTCTTCCTCGGTAGCATGTTGGACGCTTCCGACCTGAGGAGCTCATCATCCAGCGTCATATCTTTTAGCCCTTTGTTTCTATCCATGGAGTTTTCTTGGCAAAGATACTGGAGTGGCTTGCCAGTTCCTGCTCCAGGTGGATCGTGTTTAATCCAAACTCTCCACTATGACCTGTCCGTCTTGGGTGTCCCTGCACAGCATAGCCCATAACTTCTCTGAATTACTCAAGCTCCTTCGCCACGACAAGGCAGCAATCCGGGTGTTAAGAACAATACTGATGGAAAAAGGATAGGCTTATGTGCTTCCCAGTTATTTCCTCCATGACTCATCCTTCTATTTGAGAGAAGTTCTTTTTGCACCCACAGTAGCTTCCTATTTTAGGAACATTAATGCTACAGTTGTTTCACTAGTGCCCTTTTACTTTGATTACTGTTGTTGCTCAGGTGTGGTGGGAAAAAATTAAGATTTGATCCTCCCTGACTTTATAATGACTCATAGAGAACATTTTTCAGTTTCTCTGTTTTCTGCTCTGCATCATCATGAAGCAGTGGAAGGGGGTCAGGGGCAATAATACCAGAACTACTTCTTGCCTAGATTTGGTTACCATGTGGCTACACTAGTAGCAAAAATCTTTCCCCTGTGGCTTCTGTAATATTCCTATCCATATTAAAATCAAGTGTTTTTTTTTAAACAAAGTTTATAAATATAATGTGTTGCTGAAATAGCATATGAACACATTGCTGTAAGATTGTAGAATTCTCCTGCTGCCAACAGGAACTTCTAGCAGTTTTATGTGGCTCAGATAAGAAACAATTAAGTACTTTCTCTTATGTTAAGTTTCCCTGGGTTAACACCATACCCACAACAAGTATCGTAATGGATAGGTATTTGTCCCGCTTGGTGTTCACTGCAAACCTACGCAGCAGGGAACTGGGATGGTGTTCATATGGTATGAACACTGAGTTTGTGTGTTTGTGTGTGAGAGAGTATGAATGTGAATTTGAATGGAAATGTAGTTGGACAAGGTTTATTTAGGACACCAGCTCTTATTCAGACCAATTGAGCATCCACAGCGATAAATGAGACATTTGCTGTAGATCAGCTGGCTGCAGTTGAAAGGCAGTGTGGTGTAGTGGACAGACTAGAATTGCCATTGGTGAAATCACTCCTTTAATAACTCACATACTTTGAAAACCCTAGTAGTGTAACCAAAGTTGAATGCAACTTGATGGGACATAATACATCGAACTGACTAAAGGATCTTGGGTGATCAAGGTTTATGAAAGATTTTCATGGAGAATAATGGAATGGAAGGAATTATGATGAACAATCAATGATCCTACTGAGAGGATCAGAAATTTCCAGTCAAGAAGAGAAAGTATTATATGGTATTCAGTATATGTGACAAAATAATAATAATTGTGTGTTGTCAAGTCAATTCTAACTTATAGCACCCCTTTCCAGGGTTTTCCAGGCAATGAGTACTTAGAAATGGTTTACCATTCCCTTCTTTTGGGGGTGTCTTGGGACTGCACAGCTTGCCAGAAGATCCAGTAACACAGACTGGATCTTCTGGGATGCACAGAGAGGAATTGAACTCCAAACCATAGACTTCACAGCAAAATACAGTGGTGCCCCGCATAGCGACGATAATCCGTGCAGCCAAAATCGTTGCTATACGGATTCGTCGCTATGCGAAATAAAAAAGCCCATAGGAATGCATTAAAACCCGTTTAATGCGTTCCTATGGGCAAAAAACTCACCTTAATGCGAAAATCCTCCATACGGCCGCCATTTTCACTGCCTGCCCCCCAGAGTCCCCCCTCGCGCCACTTTCGGAAGCCTCCTGGGGCTTTTTCAGCATTGAAAATGCACCTCTGAAAGCCCCGCTTTGCCACGGGGGGTGCGGGGGGCACTGGGGGGTGGCGGGCCTGCCCCTGCCACCCACCCACCCACCCACCCTCACCCCGGCAAAGCGCAGGTTTCAGAGGCTTCCCCAGTGCATTTCCACTGCCTATTTACCCGCTGGGCAAGCCTGGGGAAGTTTCTAAGACCAGCGCTGATCAGCTGTGAGGCGGGGAGGGGCTGGAGTGGAGAAGATGGCTCCCGGCTCTTTTCTGGGACGGATTTCTCGCAAGAAGATCGCGCGCCCCGCCGATCAGCTGTGCGAAAACGGGGTGTTTGCGATGATTGCTTCCCCCCCCTCATCGCAAGCGCCCCGTTTCCGCGCAGCTGATCGGCGGGCCTTTGCAAAAATTGCACGGCCCCGCCGATCAGCTGTGTGAAAATGGGGCATTTGCAATGATGGGGGGGGAGCCATCATCGCAAAGTGATTTTCCCCATAGGGAACATCGCAATGTGATTGCAAAAGCGATCGCAAAATCTCATCGCTATGCGGATTTGTCGTTAAACGGGGCGCCCGTTAAGTGAGGCACCACTGTATCTGATTTCCTGAGTTGTCCAGCCAGCTATGCAACAGGATAGTAAAGAGTTTTCCCATGTTGGCTACATGGTAATTTGACCCTTTAAAGTCACGAGTAGGAAGGATAGCCTGGCCTAAGCCAGAGACACAGCATCTTATCAGATACTGGTGACAACGACAACTGTTATGACTGTACATCAGCATAGTGCTCTGGCTGGCTTAGCAGTAAACATTCTGGATCCGTTTGATCCAGATTGCCTCTTACTCTTTGCAAGAAGAGTAAGAGGCAATCTGGATCAAACAGAAGTCTTATCTAGTCCAACATTCTTTCTACACAGCAGTGAGTGAGTTTCCTAGGGGGAGCCCACTAGCAGGGCAGAATATTAACTATATTCCTTTGTCTTGCTTTCTCTCATAACTGATATACTGTTCAAAGATATACTATACTGCCTTTAATGAACAGTGAGAGGCAAACAATGAAATGCAGCATAAAACTTTATTTTCTGGAATACAGAAATAACACAAACTAAACAGAAGGCTTAGGTTTATGAGCTGAAATTATGTTGCACAACTTTATATCATGTAAGACTGATGATGTTATAAGTCACAGAAATTTTTGCCTTGTAGCCCCCAATGGCTTTCCCATGATGAAAGGGATTCCATGGTCCGAACTCTGGTGAGGGGGATAGATTTGTTTATTTAAATTTCAGATTTCTTCCATGTCTGTCTTTCACATCCATACAAAGTAAATGGAAATACAATTGTGTGGACATATTTTTCATTTCCATCAAAATCCAAGGAGCTTTTTCTGGTTCTTTAGTGCCCTGTATTGATAATGGACTGAATGATGGTGAATTTCGAGAAGGAATTCCTAGGCAGTCAAATGACAGGTCAGGGAATAAGAATCCAGCTTGTGTTGAGTGGAGCATGTTCCCTATGAAAGCTGAAGTTCTCAGTTCTGGTTTATTGTTCAGTTCACCTCAGAACCTTGATGCTTTGGTTTTGGCAATGTCCAACAATAAATGCTTTACTACTTATGTTCTGTTTAGAGTGGAACAGCATTCTGTACATGGGGCAGAAAAATACAAATATTCCACCTGATCCAGAATTCTGGAGTTGGGGCTAACTGTGTTGGTTATAAAGAACATGAGCAGGGATTGAAAAATGCAGTTGTCCACTCGTCCTTTGCTGGAACAGATTATCGTCGTCAAGCGGGTCACCACTGTAATTTAGTATCTATTGGGAGGAAAATTCTGCCAAGTATGGCCCTTCCAAGAAATTCCTGGCTTGCGTGGCTGATAATTTTCTCCTACAAAAAGTGGAGAAAGAAACTAGAGGATTTGCTATCCTTGACTTGATTCTGACCAACAGCGATGATTTGGTGGGGGAACAGGCTGTAAGGGGAATTGCAGACAAGAGTGACCATGTCCTAGAATTCTTGATTTCAAAGAAAGCAAAAGCAGACAGTAGGTGCACACTTCTGCTGGATTTTTAAAAAACCTATTTTCATAATCTCAGAACAAGGATAAGTAAGGTCCCATAGCAGGAGATCCTAAGAAGAAAAGGAGTCCAAGAAGGGTGGGAGCTTTAAAAATCTAAAAGGCACAACTACAAACAATTCCAACAAGAAAAAAAGGTGGTAGGGGGCAAAAAAGGCCAGTGTGGCTTCACAAAAACTTAAATAATCACTTGGAAGACATGCTTTGATTGTATTCCTGCATTTAGCAGGGGGTTGGACTTGATGGCCTTGTAGGCCCCTTCCAACTTCACTTTTCTATGATTCTTTTTGTAATCCAGTTTAAAAAGGCATATTTTGCTCTATATGTGGTAAAAAGTCTTTGTTGCAAAACCTTGAACATCACTTTGCTTGCATGGGAAATTAATGCTGTGATTCTATAGTTAACTTCACTCTTTGGCTTAGCTCACTATAATGATAATTTAATACTATTAAAGCTAAAATCAGCAAGTTAAGAAGGGGAATTTTTAAACAAGCAAAATTTAGTACAATTTTGTACCCATTTTGTTTCTCTGTGCTTATAAAACCTGCAACATAGAGTAGCTTTAATTACCACTTACTGAACCACATTGACTTAGCCAGGAACATCTACAGCTCTGGAATCCAATTACCTGGGGACCTTGAACCCAGCAGAGCTGTGCCTAAAGCGGAAAGAGGGAGTCATCTATAACTTGACTTGAGGAGTTTAACTGGAAAAGTGTTGACTTTGATTTTCTTCAATTTAGTCCTTCTGGTCTGTTGAGTGACTAATGTAGCTTCTAACTGATTGCTCCAGATAGCTCTTTGTTTGTAGAGATATAACTGACCCAATTCTTTCTGCATTGTACCAAAACTGGAATGAACACGAAACACTTATCTGCAAAGATGCATGCATGTCTCAGCACTCCTGCCATTAATTTCTTCGGGATATGGAAGTAGGAACTTAATCTAGAAGAACTCCTAACTTAACCCAGTAATCTTTTCTGTGTCAGACATGTATTCTTTTGTCTTCGGTTTCTGAAAGAAAGAGTTCCAAAGTTGTTGTACGTGTGCAGGACAAATTCTAGATATGTGAATGCATGGATTGCCACTCAGAGAACCAAAGTTACAAGTAAGCAACTTGTTCTTACCCAGAACAGATTACCAATTTTGTTCCAAGACATTGGGACTGTTGACTCACAGAGCCTTTGTCCAGCCCATTCTAGTGTCCGAAGGCTGGTCTACCACCTGCACAGATTTACTTGATTCTAATGATAACAAGAAGAAATAGAGTTGGTATCATTGGTGCACTGGTGGGACCTAACATTTTATATAGATGTGAAAGAGCATGCCAAAATAGTCTTGTGGTTCCCCATGGTTTATTAGCTAGAGTTTACTAGCTATGGGCTAAACAAAAATTCCCTGGTGCTATTCTGTAACTGAAGCCTATGGATAGGAGCAGAAATAACATAACAGATTTGTGTTACAGTAGTTTGTTTATTTTTTCTACTTTTATACCGCCTGATTAGTGGGAGGCACTACACTGGGTAGTTAACAAAAATAAAGCATATACAGTCATATAACAATGTAGGTAAATAGTAATCGAAATAGAAAAAATGAGAACAGAACAAATCAGTATAAAACAAACACACAAAGAGCAACAGCAATGGTCTTATGGGCAGGAATAATTTGACACGTTTGTTAAAGTATGCATAAATAAATAAATAAATAAATAAATAAATAAATAAATAAATAAATAAATAAATAAATAAATAAATAAATAAATAAAGCATACTATTAAAAGCTTCTTTAAAAAGCACCATTTTAAGCAACCTCTTGAAGGTAGAGGGGAAGCAGCCATAGCTCAACTGAAATCCCATTCCAGAGGGCTGGCGCCACCGCTAAGAAGCCACAATTTCTGGTGAATGTCTTTCTAGCCTCCTTTGGTGTGGCAACCTGTAGGATCATTGCCTGTGAAGATCTGGTGGCATGGGCCAATGTTCTTGGGGAAAGGCGCTCTGACAAGTAGTTCTGCTCCTACCTCAAACTCCCAACTCACAGAGCCGCTCCAGTGAGATTCCACAGTTGGCGGTATAGTTGCTGAGGTATCTGGGAGAATCAACAGAGCAATGCTCCCTCTATAAATTATATCTTAATTAGTCCCTCAAATTTAAGAGAAGACTCCTGCTTGTTTTAATTTTGTCATATGGTCTCCTGATTTTGTTGTACTTAAGTTTTACTGTACATTCTTTTTAGTTGGGTATCCATTAATAGTTGTGTCAGTACATGTGCATGTTTTGTGTATAATGTTGTCATCTGTTCTGGTTAATGGTTTCTCTCTTTATGTGCAATAACAAATTATGATAGTAGCTTGGGGGAATTCATCCTCAGTAGAATTCTGTATTAACTATGCTTAAGATAAATTTGCCAAAATTATGCAATTTATTTGAGCCTCTTGCTGCTAAAGCAGAGATTAAAAACAAATGTGGAGATTACAATACAAATAGAATCGAACAATCAGTAAATTTAATCTAGCAATTAATATGCTCCTCTCTCCAATACCCAATCAGTTGGATAAATAATGAGCTGTTAAAAAATATATGGTGGAACAAAAGTATTGTTGCTTCTTCATATAATGCTCTGTCAGACTTCAAATTTAAATAACTTCTAAGCAGCAAAAATGATGACAGTTATATACTTCATGTACTCCATTTTTAAAAAAGTAGCAGTGGTTCAGTTGGTTTGATCTGCTTCATAGTGTTCTCCATAGGTGGCTTGAATCTAAATTCCTCTAGTAAAGATCTTAGAAGGAACTGTTCTGGGTGGGAAAATTCTAAAGTATGACACAGATGTATTAAAGTAAACACGTCAGCATTAAAAAAAATGAGTAGAATTATTAGGTGGAATTTCAGCAGACACAGCTTTTGGGTCTTAGCTGTCCTCTGTGTATAGAGATAAATATTGTGAAATATCCTCCTCAAAAATATTTTTTGAAATTTGAAGAAACACAAGAGAGAATAGCAGCTGACCTGTAAACCATCTTCTCAACTTTCTACCTTTGGTTTGTTTCCTAAATGAACATTGTTTTAATCTGCTTTTCATATACTGTATAATATTCTTTCTCAAGCAAGCAATGAGTACTGTTGACTGGAATTCGTGTTACTGTTAGCCCAGCTTGTTCACTAGGTTTAAAGGAACAGGACTGGTCTACAGGCTCATGAGCCTATTCTTCCCCATTCTTTGATTTTTGTAGATTATATCTTGGCTCCCAAACAGTAAGCTTGGAACCTCATCCCAGAATTACGTTTGCCACATTTGTAAACATTTATAAACTTTGGTTGAATGTAAAGGGTGAGAATTTTTGTGGGATGGGGCTAGTGAAGTGGCCCCTGAAGAACTGTCAGTTTATTCTGTTAATGGCTGAACTAATGATACAGATGAACTGTTATGGGAAGTAAACTTCAAGATATGAGAGACAGACAGATGGTAGTAATAAACTCTGACCTATGAGGATAGATACAATAATGGCCAAAAATATTGGCACCCTTGCAAGTCTGTCAGAAAATGCAACCATTCTCTCATAATTTTTTTTGCTGTTGCAAATGTTTTGGTACTAACATTCATTTCTTTGGTTTGCATTGAAACAACACACACACACACACAAAAAAACAGAGAAAAAAAAGTCAAATCTGATACAGTCCTACACAGAAACTTCAAAACGCATTGGCCAAAATTATTGGCACCCAATCTAAATTGTAAGAAATAATTGCTTTTCAAGCATGTGATGCTCCTTTAATTTGTATTTAGACATACCTGTCGCAAGTAAGAGGTGTGGGCAATATAGAAATCACACTTGCAACCAGTTAAGATGGAGAAAAGTTGACTCAACCTTTGTGTTGTGTGTGACACTGAGCATGGAGAAAGGAATGAAGTGTAAAGAGTTGTCTGTGGATTTGAGAGAAACTTGTGGAAAAACATTGACAATCTCAAGGCTACAAGTCCATCTCCAGAGATCTTAATGTTCCTGTGTCCACTGTGTGCAATATCATCAAGAGGTTTACAGCCCATGGCACTTTAGCTAACCTCCCTTGACAGGGACAGAAGGGCAAAATTACTGGAAAATTACAACAAAAGGTTGTTGGAATGGTGGATACAGAACTCAGATTAATTTCCCAACAAATTCAAGCTGATCTGCAGACACAGGGCACAATAATATCAGCTTGCACTATCCATTGCCATCTGAATGAAAAGGGATGCTATGGAAGGAGACCCAGGAGGACACCATTGCTGACACAAAGGCATAAAAAAGCAAGACTGGAGTATGCCAAAACTTATGTGACAAAGCCACAATCTTTCTGGGAAAACGTACTGTGGACAGATGAGACCAAAGTAGAGCTTTTTGGTCAAGGACATCATGCCACTGTTTCCAGAAAAAGAAATGAGACATTCAAAGAAAAGAACACAGTCCCTACAGTCAAACATGGTGGAGGTTCCAAGATGTTTTGGGCCGCAACATAGAGGCCAGTGCCAGAAAGCTGGATCTCCACCAGAGGTCATGGGTCTTCCAGAAGGACAATGACCCGAATCATACTTCAGAAAGCACCCAGAAATAGTTACAAAAAAGCACTGGAGAGTTCTGAAATGGCCAGCAATGAGTCCAGATCTGAACCCTGTAGAATACTTGTGGAGAGATCTCAAAACAGCAGTTGGGAGAAGGCATCCTTCAAATCTGAAGGCCCTGGAGCAGTTTGCAAAAGAAGAGTGGTCCAAAATTCTAGTTGAGAAGTGTAAGAAACTCATTCAAGGTTACAGGAAGTGATTGATTTCAGTTATTTTTTCAAAGGGGGTTCTAGCAACTATTAAGTCACGGGTGGCAATAATTTTGGCCAGTGCGTTTTAGAGTTTCTGTATGGGATTGTATCACATTTGACTTTTCTTCTCTGTTTTTTTTTTGTGTGTTGTTCCAATGTAACGAGAATCCATCTCGATATTTTAGTGGTGCTGTAAAGAAAAACTCAGAACACAGAAAAACTTTTCTTTTTAGCTCTGCCGAATGCAGGGATGAACTGCCTCTCTGCTCTCCAGCTTATCAGTTCCCCCCCAGCACCGTGTCAGCGCTTTATTTATTACTTCCTTAAAAACGCCTTTGGCAAAACTCTGCCTATCACATAACACTGAGCATTCCTTATCCTATCACACCAATTCTACAAGGCTTCACTTATACACGCCCATATGTATACATAGACTATATGGAAAAACACTAAACATAGCTGTCCAGTAATGTGCTCTCTGTTATGCCTGCAGCAGAATCATATCCCAACACCAATGCAAACAAATAAATGAACATGTGAGTACCAAAACATTTGCAAGTGCAACAATTTTCTGAGAAAATGGTTTCATTTTCTGACATAAGTGCGAGGGTGCCAATATTTTTGGCCATGACTGTAGCTGGATGTAAGCAGTAGTTTTGTAGTCTTGTGCAAGTACACAAGAAAGTACACTCTCTTTGAATGCTTTGATTTTATGGCATAATAAAAAAATATGTAGACCTTAGCAGGTCTGAAAATTAGCTAAATACAACCTCAGATGAACAACAATACATGACATATTACATCATGTCATGATTTATTTTACATAAATCGAAACTGGAGAAGCCATGTGTGAAAAACTAAGTGCATCCGTACTGCTTCCATAGGAATTAAGACACCAAATAGCAGCCAGATGCTGCTAAGAAAATGCCCTTGAGTAATCGATAATCAGCAAGTGTGACCACCTCTATAAAAGATGAGGTTTTAGCAGTTTACTGGTCTGGAGCATTCAAGTGTGTGTTAACACAATATCAAAGAGGAAACACATCAGCAGTGATCGTAGAGAAGCAATTATTGCTGCCCATCAATCTGGGAAGGGTTGTAAGGCCATTTCAAAACAATTTAAAGTCCATCAGTCCACAGTGAAGAAGACTATTCACAAGTGGAAAACATTCAGAATGGTTGCATATCTTTCCACAAGTGGATATTCAAGCAAATTCACACCAAGATCAGACTGTGCAATGTTCCAGAGAAAATACAGAAAACCAAAGAGTTACATCTCAGACTCTACAGTCCTGAGTTATCATGTTAAATGACAGTACAATTATAAAAAAGGATGTTTTGTTTGGAAGGGTTGTCAGGAGAAAGCCTCTTCTCTCTAAAAAGAACATGGTGGCATAGCTTAAGTTTGCCATGTTGCATCTGGACAAATCACACGTTTTTGGAACAATGCCCTTTGGACAGATGAGATGAAAGTGGAAATGTTTGGGCATAATGTACAGCACCTTGTTTGGCAAAAACCAAATACAGCATATCAGCACAAACACCTCATACCAACTGTCAAGCATGATGGTGGAGGGGAGATGATTTGGGCTTGTTTTGTAGCCCCAGGACCTGGACACCTTGCTTTCATTGAGTCAGCCAAGAATTTCTCTGTATATCAAAGTATTCCAGAGTCAAATGTGAGGTCATCTGTCTGACAGTTAAAACTTGGCTGAAATTGGGTCATGCAACAGGACAGTGATCCCAAGCACATCAGCAAATCGACAACAGATTTGCTGAAGAAGAATTATGGTGTTGCAGTGGTCCATTCAAGCCCAGACAGACCTCAACCCGATTGCAATTCTGTGGTGGGATCTTAAGAGAGATATACATAAACAAATGCTTGCAAACCTCAATGAACTGAAGCAACGTTGTAAAGATGAGTGGCTAAAATACCTCCACAATGATGTGAAAGACTGATAAAATCATACAGAAATGATTATTTCAAGTCGTTGCTGCTAAAGGTGGTTCTACAAGCTATTGAAGCATAAGGTGTACTTAATTTTTCATACATGGCTTCTCCAGAAAGAGGCCCTATTTTCAGATATTGGGAAGAAGGATGTGGATTCTATTGGCAAGCTTCTTTTCCTTGCCTTTTTGCCATCTATCTACAGCAGTGAGGGGAGAAAGTCCTGTCCTGCAAACCTTCCCTTTGCTCTCTATCTGAGGTGAGAAAGAAGTGTGTTCCATGTCTGGGTGGTTTGATGTCCCAGCTTGGGAGGTGATGCAACAAAAGAGGTGTGGGAAACTTTCTTTGTATGGTCTATTGCATCTTGTTTTACCATCATTATACTCAGTAAACCTTTGTTATTCCTTTACACATGCTTGATTTATTCTTAGGTACCCCTGAACCTAAGGGATTTAGGGCTTGAGTGCATCAAAACTCTATTTTATTATAGTTCCTTTAAAGCATTTAGAGCAGGGGGCAGGGAACTTTTTTACCTCTCCCCCCCCAAAAAATTTATTATTATCCGCTTGATTCGAAAGGAAGGAAATCATACATTATTTGAATTAAAAATATTATTGAATCTACACAGGCTGTGTACCGAACTAGCAAGGATGCACCAAATTTGATAAAGATGTGCACCATTTTTGCTGGAACACATTGCAGTCCAGCCATGGTGTGGTATAGGGAGTAGTAAGGTGTCCAACGTGCATAGCAAATTGCATTAAATTTTTGCTAGCTCGTAGAGGATTTAATCATCATCAGTGGCTGCCAGAGTGGTGCTAGCAATGACATTCTTGCTAGAGACAGCCAACCCAGAATTGGGAGGAGGCTTTCCTTACCACTTTAATCATTCTATGTGTGGTGTGCAAAAATGAACAAACCAGGCTAAAGGCAATGTCACCCACCCTGGTGCCACAGCCCAATATCAAAGGACCAGTGTGCTTTTTTTTTTTATCGTCATCAATGGAAAACTCAGCAGTGGCCAGAGGATGGGAAAAGATCAGTCTACATTCCAATCCCAAAGAAGGGAAGTGCCAAAGAATGCTCTAACTACCATACAATTGCACTCATTTCACACGCTAGCAAGGTTATGCTCAAAATCCTCCAAGGTAGGCTTCAGCAGTATGTGGACCGAGAATCCCCAGAAGTACAAGTTAGCACTCTGCTCATTACCCCCAGGATTTTCATTTTCCCCTAATTTGGAGTAATTTACACCTGTTCCCCGACTGATGATTTAGAGTATGTCACATGTATAATCTGGTTGTAATTGCTCTTTTCAGCAGTCCTAACACTGCATGGCTGTATTATTCCCCATGCATCAATTAGACAACACAGAGAGGATAAGATGTTATACTGAGTTCGTGGCAGGGGCAAGATTCAAACTAGGGAATTTGTGATTCATAGCAAAGTGTCTTGGGCACTACATCAAGTCTTCTCTATACAGTGGTGCCTCACTTAACGAGCGCCCCGGTTAATGACGAAATCGCATAGCGATTGCATTGCGATGTTTTAAATGGGAAAAATCGCTTTGTGATTATCGGTAAGCTGTTTCGCTTACCGATTTTCGCATAGCGATGTTTTCCCAATCGCTGATCGGCGGTTCCAAAATGGCTGCCGGGTAAAAAACATGGCCGCCCACTGTGTTTTGGGACGGATTCCTCGCATACCAGGCAGCGAAAATGGCCACCGTATGGAGGATTATCGGTTAAAGGTAATTTTTTTGCCCATAGGAACGCATTGAAGGGGTTTCAATGCATTACTATGGGCTTTTAAAAATCGCTTAGCGATGTTTTCGGTTAGCGGCAATTTCTTAACATCGCTAAGCAAGGCACCACTGTATTTATTTTTATTTTATTTATTTACTAGTTACATTTGTTTAGTAAGCTCAAGGAAGTGTACATTCTCCACGCTTTTATCTTCCCCCAAACCCTCAGAACATACTAGGTCAGTCTGAGAGGGTAGCAGGCCCAAATCACCCAGTGAGTTTCATGGCTGAATAGAGACTAGAACCAGATTGTCTAATACTCTGGTCCAGCACTCTACTATGATGCCCCGGCTCTTGTGTAAAGATTATATATGTTTTACTGAGTCTATGACCAAACTAGACCTTTGACATATGATAGCACTCCTACAATGATTTGTATTTTCAATTAAACGCCCAGGGTTAGATGCAGATAAAGGCAGATGCTTTATTCCATAAAGACTGACATATTTACTAATCAAACTTGGATTAATTAAGATGCTTTACTTGAGCAGCAATGTTTCTGTTTTTATTATCTTTTAAACTTTTATTCCCCATTTGTCTAGAGCAGAATATCTCTACTAGGGTGAGTACTATCTGTATTGTGGCAGGCATGGTTACTTCTTTTTTATTTAGAACTCATACACACATTCATTTTATATAGCTCTTACTAATACAGTGAGTGAAATCCTGTTGCTTTGTTACACGGGAAGAAGGCACATGGCAGATGGTGTAACATTCACTCACTGCTAGCCAGCAGTTCACGTGTTGCCTGTGCCATCTTCCATAAGTGTGATTCATGGCATACTTCTGTGCGTGCATTGTCCAATGGGCAGCCAGGCTTTTGCAGTTAAAGCAAGCCAAATAAGCTTCCTTCCATGCTGGACTGCTTTCCCTAGTCTCTGTCCTTTCCTCAGTCTGCTGTTAAATCAGTACTCCTGCATATCTAATTAGAAATGAGAGTGAGGGGGTTAGTAAAAGAGAGTACATTTTTAAAGAAAATCCACAGTTGAGCTCTCCTGACATAACATCTTCCACCAGGCATAAAACTATAGCTCTTATGTGTTTGTATTGTGTATTCTCAAACAAGTGACTGCTTATTTTAAATACTGGATGTATGTCACTTAGAGGAAACAATGTGTTTATTGCTTTTTATCCTTTTGATACACATAGTGAGTAGGAGGTCAGATAAGTAATACAGTTGCACTCAAATATGTTGCCTAAAATGCGGGATCTCCTAAATATCTTCTGTCATTTCAGACTCAAGTCAGTTAAGTCCTCTCAAGGGTCACAATTTCTGAACATGCTCTGTTTGCATGGCTTTTGTTGTTTCCCTTTTTTTTTGTTGGAGAGGGGTATTTTGGCAAACTTTGGAGTCTTCTGCTGATGCCTTCTTTTGCTTGTGCATTACTGTTTTAGTTACATAAGGATCCCTTCTCAGAAAATGGTTTTGTTCTTTGTATGTTTGAGAAGCTGCAGAGTAAGCTTACACTGCTCAGTTGCTCAGTGGAACTATTCAGGTCTGCAAAATAGTACAGTGGGGTCTTGACTTGAGAACTTAATCCGTATCGGAAGGCGGTTCTCAAGTCAAATCTGCATTTCCCATAGGAATGCATTGAAAACCATTTAATCCGTATCTGCTCTTTTCCGTCCATAGAAACTAATGGGAAGCTGCTATTCTGCCTTCAACCACTAGAGGGGGATATTTTGTTTCTTTTTTTCTTAGGTCAAGAAAGGTTAAGGGAAGGCAGGGAAAATACAGTCCAGGCAGTACAGTACCAGGCAGTCTGAAGACTGTCTCCCAATCCACTCTCTAAACGCTGGGAGGAGTGAGGAAGCAGACAGGCACCCTTTTCACTGGCCAACAGTTAACTGAAAGTTCACATTTTGCACTTTCCCTGCCTCCCATGTGGGTTTTTTTCAGTTCTTAACTCAAATCTAAGTACTTAAGTCAAGTCAATATTTTCCTATGAGAGTGGTTCTTAAGTCAAAATGTTCTTAACTCAAGCCCCACTGTATGTGAGTAGCTTATATTTCCCAGTCACTTTGGGTTTTCCCTGTTGAATAGATGCAAGAAGCTTCTTTTGGAAATCCTATTGCTACAGGAAGACATGCTCACTATAAATCAGAAAGAACTTAGTGGCACATAACAACAGTACAACTAGAAAAATGGGACTGAATGTGTGAATTCTACAAGTCATCTTTAGATGTTTTGGCCCATCTGTGAAGAATCATGAATAAGAAAAGAGGGACTACTTTGACAAGGGACTTGCCTTTGAAAGTTTTGTGAGAAGGATTAGATTAGAAAGAAGTGTCCTTGTTCTTTACCTCCTCTTCTCTGTGTTGACTAGTTTGCCAAGAAGTTGACTTTGTGGGCAAGGACATGCTCATGGAAAAACTAGTAATTTGACAAGATCTGCTTTGTGCATTTCAGTATTTCACTCATTTTGTTGTTTTTAATTTGAACCCATTACGTTATAATTCTGTTCATGATGTTCTCAGGTGAAGAAAAGAAGAAAATTGTTTTAAAAAACTTAACAGCAATATAATTGTAGCTTCCACATCTCTTTCTTACACAACAGCGTATATTCACAGTCCTTGGATAATGCTGAATAGAACTGTAGCAATTAGAAACACCTTTCCACAGGTATTAATAATCTAGATGACAGAAAATCTGTTAAGATCACAACAGAGGGCACTGTTGAACAGATGGTAGTTTATACCTTTCATAGTAAAGGAAAAGAAGAAGAAAAAGAAAGACAGGCTGATTTACTAGGGTTGGTCTATGGCATCTCTCAGTGTGCAGAGTTAGCGTTCATCACTGAGGCATTGATTGAATGATCTGTTAATGTGTGATTCTCCTGGTGGGGTGGGAAAACAGAATAAAAATTGCAGTTTCTCAGCTAATTGTGTTTTAGATGTCATTTGTGACAGTTTTCGTGTTGTCTAGACAACTTGGACATTACTTGATTGGTGAGCCTTATGTTGCTGTGGTGTAGATATGGGCAGCACTTACTGAGTAGACCTTAAAATTTCAGGGGTTAGGGGTGATGTCCCTTGTGTGACAGCAAACCTTAACTATAGCTAAGGAAGAATAAAACGTTTTAGGAAAAGTATGTACAAATTAATTTGACTTTGCTCTTCCCCTTTTCCTGCCACATACATAGGGGTGATAAATGACAAATGCAGCATCTAATATGTTGGTGTGTGTCTCTATTTCTAGGCCTTTTTCATGCCTGGAAAATACTAGATTTTGCATACTATTACAATATGCTTGAAGATATGACTGATATCTTGGCTTTTCTTTTATCTCTTCTGTTCTTTCCCTTTCTATACACAGTGTTCATGTGTGTTGAAAATCTTACAAATAATTAAAATTCTGTGCCTAGGAAATAGTAAATACTACATGGGAAGTTCACAAACTGAACATAACGGCACCATCTGCCTTCCCTGAACATTTTATTTGGTGTCAGTCATTATTGTCTAATTTGGTCTGATTTCAGGGTTTTGTTTTTGCTTTTTGTTCTTGGGAAGGAAAGGAGTAATATATATTGAAGCTCTCTCTGTCCAAAGATTATGAAAGAAGTTGCTCTGCTTATTTCTGAGCCTTCAGTAAACATTGTCTGTATACTTGAAAGCATACTTCATGGTCATAAGAGCTGAAAGCAAGTATTACTTGTTTATTTAGATTTTTCATTGATCAGCTTATGGGAATTTGAGATGGTGCCATGGCCTATTTAAAAGGTAAATTGCTGCTTCAGGAGGCTTGCTGCTTTATAGGAACATGGGAAAGCTACTTTGCGTCAAACAACTGGTTCAGCTTGCCTAGTATTGCCATCTCTGACTGACATCTGCTATCCAGGGTTCCATGCAGGATCCCCCCCTGCCTCCAGCCCTTTCTGGAGACCCCTGATATTCATTGGTAGTCTCTCATCCAAGTACAGTGGTGCCTCACTTTACGATTGCCCTGCATTATGACAAAACCGTATTACGATGTTCTTTTTGCTATCGCAATTGTGATTGCAAAACGATGGTCTAAATGGGTTTTTTTCGCTTTGCGATGATCAGTTCACTGCTTTGGGAACCGATTCTTCGCAAAACGACGATTTTAAAACAGCTGATCGGCGGTTTCAAAAAAATTCACCAAAAATTAACGAAGACTCAGAACAAAGCCAAATTAAGTTTGCGACGTTTTACAAGGTGCTCTAACGAATCCAAGCATTTAAAACAGTTTCTGAGTCTTCGTTAATTTTTGGTGAATTTTTTTCTCCCCCATTGGAATGCATTGAAGTGCCCGTTTGACAGCTGTCAAACTTGGGTTCAGTGCATTTCAATGGGGGGGGGGAATTCACCAAAAATTAACAAAGAGTCAGAACAAAGCCAAATTAAGTTTGCACATGTTTTAGAAGGTGCACTAACGATTCCAAGCATTTAAAACAGTTTTTGAACATTTTAAGACACTTTACAAATTGCAAAAACGGACATAGCGAAACCATTGAAATGCATTGAATAGGCTTCAGTGCATTCCAATGGGGGAAACATTGTGTCGCTATGGCGATTTTCGCTTAAGGATGGCAATCCGTTCCTATTGGAACGGATTATCCAGTTTTCAATGCATCTCTATGGGAAAACGTGTTTTCCCATAGCGGTGGTTTTTTTTGGAACAAATTAAAATTGTTACGCAAGGCACCACTGTATAGATATATCGCCTGTCTAAATCCTGCAGTTTGGTTCTGTTGTTGTTGGACCACCTGACTTTGTTTTGTATTAAATGTGTCTGATGTCCACAACTTCTTTGTAGTCTCTTAATATTTTGACAGGGCTCTTAGTATAAATTATAGCATATGGGCTTAAAATCAGTTTGACAGCTTCTGTTCAGTCTGATTGAAGAAAGCATTAGCAATGTACCAAGATTTTCCATTGTGACTACAGGGCTTGGCTTTGGCCTCCTTTGCCTCCCCTTGGAAGACATGCATTGCATTTCAGTTCTGTGCCTCCTCTGAAGAATTTAAAACAGTGTACATATTCAGGACTCTCCTGGATTTAGCATTTAATTCCCCTACTAGGAAGAGAGTAAAAGCTGTCTGTTGGCATGGAACTTCCTCAGGTTGGGATGGGGAGAATCTATTGCTCCAAGAAATTGTTTTAATGCATTTTTTCAAAATATGTACTCCTACCCTCCTTAAAAGTACTTCATTCAAAAATGCTTTGCCCCTTGATTTTGTTAGTTGTATACACAGACCTTCATAGGCTAAGAATAAATGTGGGATTATTTTAGTAGTTTACATACATTTTTAATGATGATATTTTATAAATATCTCCCATTGTTAGCCCTCAGGGACAAGTTGAGTTATAAATCTAAATAAATAATAGGTTGTATCTCAAAGACTGTTGAGAAAACAAGTCATCATAGAATGTATCTGGTGGGAATACTTTCTGGATCGTTAAGTACACTGCTGCATAATAGTGGGGTGCTGAAATAAAAGCTGTGCAGAAGATTTAGGTTTGGGTTGTGTGAAGCATTCCAGAAACCATGCCCATTCTTTTGCAGATCTTAAAATAACAGATGATTAGAATAACTGAGGAATGCCTTCTTCATCATCCTGCCTGATCCCACTTTTTAAGAGGCCCTTTTGTGCTGGTTCACATGTACAGTGGTGCCCCGCATAGCAAGGTTAATCCGTTCTGGATTAACCATCGCTATTCGGAAACATCGCTAAACGGAATAGAAAAACCCACTGGAACGCATTAAATGAAGTTCCAGTTGGCCTCAAACTCACCGTTCAGCGATGTTCCTCCATAGCGCAGGCATTTTTGCACCCTTGTTAAGCGAGGGCAGGGTGCGAAAATGCTGCGCGTGGCCATTTTGGGTCTTCCGGTGGCCATTTTGGAACCGCCGAACAGCTGTTCCCCCCGACATCACAATGCGAAGATCGGTAAGCGAAACACTTACCGATCATCGCAAAGCGATTTTTGCCCATTGGAACCATCGGTATGCGATCACATTAGCGATCCCAAAAAACGAAGCGCTATGCGAATTCGTCGTTAAACGGTGCGCTCGTTATGCGAGGCACCACTGTATTAGAAATCGACTTGCAGACAAGCAGGAGTTTTATTTATTTATTTATTTAAAATATTTTTTACTCCACCTTTCTCCTTTAAAAAGGACCAATGTCTGCTTGCAACTTTAAAAGACAGTATGTAAAGTTAACAATGGCAAGTATATAATACTGAAAGGTTCAAACACAAACCACACTTAAAAAAATAGTAAACAAAAGCAACACCCAAACACATAGAAAGCAGTAAAGTACAACCACCTGCATCAGTCAGTTAGTCACTAAGGCTTGCCTGAAGTGAAAGGTCTTTAAATAAATAAATGTATTTATTACATTTACAGCCCACACTCCCACTAAATGATTGTGCTCAGAGTGGCTTACAGACTTAAAAGAAAAAAATCCTGGAGAGATAAAACAATTAACTCAAATATTAAAATCAAGTAATTATGTTTAAAACAATTAAAACCAACAAAATAATGCAGTTAAAACAATATAAAAGTATAGCTTTTTGTCTTTATGTTCCTATCCTTACTTAATATGTGAACTCTGAGGTCAGAAAAAACAGAGTTTTCATTGTTGAAGGGTGTGGTTCAGAACAGAAACATCTAGCAGAGGTTAAATGCTCTGTTATTCTATTTGAGTGCATTTATCCTGAAAATCCAAGTGGGAAAAAGAAGTGTGTGTTGAATTGCCAGGAAAAGATCCATTTTTCCCTTCCTTGTAGTCAAGCACATAATCTGTGTGCTCCCCCCAGAAGGGTAGAGTAGCAATAAATTGGCCAGCTTGCAGAAAATCTTGGTAAAGAAATATTCTCTGACACAGATTTTTCATAAAAAAGAAATATTGGATGAAATGTTGGAACATAGAGAACTATCTTAACATGAATCAGACCATTGGTCCTTCTAGCCCAGTATTGTCAGCTCTGATTGGCAGCCACTCTCCCCAGTTTCTGGAAGGATTGTTTCCTAACTTTACCAGAAGATCTTTGGTATTCCCTGGTAGTCTTCTATCTAAGTACTGTATGTACTAACCCAAACCTGA
This sequence comes from Pogona vitticeps, assembly GCF_051106095.1. Lineage (NCBI taxonomy): Eukaryota > Metazoa > Chordata > Lepidosauria > Squamata > Agamidae > Pogona > Pogona vitticeps. Next base: position 291,825,383 of record NC_135783.1, on the reverse strand, counting down.
CTTCTGCTTAACAGATAAGATGGGGTGTATTCAGTGTGATATAGTGAGATGTAAAAGGTAAAGATGGACTTGCTGAGATTAGTTTGTAGAATTATACCTGTCCTGTGAAACTGGTGGGTAATGTGTTAGAGGCTATGGAGATTATTCTCAGAAAAGAAAAGGAGCTAGAGAAGATAGAAGGTTTCCACAAGCTTCTTCTTGCTCACAGAGTGAAGATCCTTTCTAGTGGATGGAAAAGGATTTTAATTTTCTGAAATGACAAGTGTTGGCTTCTTATCCAAGACAGAAATTGATAGTTAGAAATAAGGGTGATGACCAAATTTGTGTTTCCTGATGTGTCAGTGTGATTTTGGTGTTGAAAAGGTGTCAGCCTAAAGGTAAACTCACCAGTAATTCTTGTTCCTTTAGGTTTCGTCAACTGTGCAAAAGCCAACATGCAGCATGGAAAATATATTGTTTGGGGGGGAAATTCTAGTTTTATTGGTACTAAGGCCAGCCATGCAGAGAAGCACAAAATCCTCTGTAAGAACAGAGTAATCTGCAATTCAGCATTTATGTGTTTTCTGTAGCTCATATAACAGAAAGCTTGTGGAGTTAAGTGTTCACTAGCTGACACAAAGCAACTTTCTACACTGCTTTGAAACAGGCATGTTGTGACTATATTATGCTGAATACAGGGAGTGACATTTGTACCACTTAATTCAGTGTTAAGGGTGGAAAATAATATGAGCAGATAATAAACATCTGGTTTTGAAATTTGTACTGTATATATGTCCCCTTTTCTGTGACTTTGCTGTCAGTATACTATTATCCCTTTAACCAGGAGCCAAGGTAGCTAGAGCTTATTTAAATTTTTGCATAACTCATCTGGAGAGCATCAGATTGTGTTAGAGGCATCCAACAGGCCAGCCATCTCCCTAGCTGGTTTCCTATTTCTGATGTATTTAACAAATGTTAAATTATTTCTTCTAGTGTTACTAGTGGTTTGCATCTCAAATCTGTTTTAGCAGCCTTTGTTATCTACTTCTATGTCTTTTGTGAAAAAAAGAGCAGTTTTATGAGGGAAACCCCCCTCCCTTCTAATAGCTTGGTTTAGATAGCTTATTTATTATGCTGGTGGCTTCTGATTGCTGAAGTCCTGGGGACACTTGAGTTCTGTCAAATATTCTTAGGTATGGAAGCTTGTGAGTGAGTGAGTGAGTGAGTGAGAGAGAGAGAGAGAGAGAATATAGGTAAGCAACCTGATACCCTTCAGATATGTTAGACTACAACTCCTATAAGATCTAGCTTCCTTGGCCTGTTATTTGGGGTTATGGCGGGTTGTAATCCTTAATATCTGGAGAATACAAATTTTCCGATTGCTATACTATATTTTCTTTTTGTTTCAAATGTAATTTATCAAATTCTGTGAAAAGAGGTGACAGACACTTGCTGAAATTCTGTTGCTCAGTGATGCAAATGTCATAACTTTTAAAGACAGATTGCCATAAATTAAGGTACCTCTGTAGACCTTATCTATTGCAGGTGGAGTTGCCTTATTTAGCATGCAGTTGATGATATCTGTGTATACAACTTAAGCCGCCCAGAGACGTTTGGATAGAGTGGGTGGCATATAAGTTGAATGAATGAATGAATGAATGAATGAATGAATGAATGAATGAATGAATGAATGAATAAATAAATAAATAAATAAATAAATAAATAAATAAATAAATAAATAAATAAATTTATATCAGTTCACTTCTATGAGTTGTGCCATTTACAAAACTGTTACAGGGTTTTAGGTACTGTATTATAAGCAACATTATATTAACAAAAATCTGTGAGTGGAGAAATCTAAAGGAGACCACTGTGAGCAGCATCTGTGAGAGGAAACAGAGGATTGTATGCCAGCTATAACATGATTCTGATGAGGTGATGATTTAAATGATGATTGGATCACAAAGGTTTCATTTTTAGCCGCATACAAACTGGATATTCTTAGTACAAGTTAAATAGAGTTCTGTCATGCGTATGTTAACTACAAAGTAAAATAGTCCCTGACAAAAACAATAAGAAATAATACGTAAAATAAATAATAATATGATATTGAGAGAAATCAAGAAGCTGGACATATGGGATACTAGTAGTTTAATGTTGCCTGTTAACATCTTGTTTTGTTTCTCAGGAGGCTTTTGGAGTCTTCACTTATTTCACTATCGCGTTACGATGGGGCAGGATCCCGGGAGCATCCAATCTATCCTGATCCAGCTAGGTAAGGACAGAACTGAACCTACTGGTTATCTTGTGCTCTTGTATGAACCACAGAATTACAATATGAAGCATACCATCTGATTTTTCTTCAGTTCTGGCTATTCCATTCACACCCCTGCTTGTTTACACAAAGGGGTATGTGTAGTTGGGAAGGAGGAATGCTGTGGAAGTATTTTATTTCATTGGTCTTTTATTCCTGAAGTTCTCTTCCCAATCTATTGGCATGCCATCTCTCTTTAAAATCCATCTTTTTCCATAGAGTTTTTGACTTAAGCCTTTTGGCCTTGTCTCCATCTGAAATGAAACCTAAGTTTGTGTAACAGCATTTGCATCTGCTTATTTCTAGTTCTCCTTGTAGCATCCTTCCTTCCCATACTGTTAAAAAAGCAAAAAGCTAAGAGCTGCATATGTTCTTTATGGGTAATCTGTAATGAACCACCTGTGTCAATATTTATAGAAAAAATAACAGGGAACTGAGTTTAAGGAGCTGATTTTTCTCATATGAATTATAAATATTTATGCATGTTCATGAATTTTGAGGACTGGCTGTTTCAGTGCTTCATTTCGATAGTACAGTTGATTATGGGCAAGCACCTACAGAGTGCAAAAGAGATGGCTTGAACTTCCTTGGCAGTACCAAGGATAATGCTGTCAGATTTAGAGGCACATTACTAGAACTCTTTATTAATGGAAAAGTATAAAAATGATGATGACAACTTACTTGGATTTGAGTAAGACATGCACATTCAGAGTGCAGCAAAATGCATTTTCGGTGGGGTGGGGGAGAGAAATAATAAGGCAATGAAAAAATGTTCTAAAAAGAAGGTGTCACTGATCCACTGATGGATTTGAAAAATGTAATTCTTGAAAGAACAAAGGAATTCATTTAGTTTGGAAAGGATGAATTTTAGACAGGCAACCACGTATGCATGTGTATAAATGCTTACATGCGCAAACTGAACTTGTATGTAGACAATTAAGTTAAAGAAAGAATAAGTAAATATATGGGGAAAAAATCATTCCTGAAGGTGATACAAGTAGCGAAGATATTTTTGTGTAAATGAATTGATATGGAGCGATGTCGTGAAGGAAGCATGCTTTGATCAATATAGGGAAGGATGACATTATCAATGTATAAACTGGTTGGTAAAAACTGCTGTCTCATTGATACAAACTCTCTTTAAAAAAGAGAACGAAACTAAGCATTGACTCTTTTTAAAGGACATAATCAAAAGCTTTCTTTTAAAAAAGGAACTATTGACAGAAACAAGTGAGGAAAGTTGAAAAATGCACCATTTGAAAGATGGCACAGTCAGCAACAAAACTGCTGACAGTTATTTCTGAAGTGTCACAGAATCATACATTTGAGAGTAAATGTTCTTCATAAGAGACAAAAAGGATTCCTAAAAGTTGTCATCCTAGCAGCTGTTTATAATTCAACATACAGTGGTGCCTTGCAAGACGATTGCCTCGTGGGATGATTAACCCGCAAGATGATGGGTCTTTGCAATCGCTGTGGCGCTTCGCAAGATGGTTTTTCCTATGGATGATTTTCACAAGATGATGTTTTGGTCTATGCTTAGCAAGATGGTTCCCCCCCATTGGAACGCATTAATTACTGTATTTTTCGCTGCATATTGTCTTATGGAGTGAATACTGTAAAAAATGGTTCAAAACCTCTTCAGCCACCCCGACCCAGAAGCCTCCCACAGTTCCACCACTGTTCCAGAAGGCCTTCAAACCAGCACCAGAGGCTGCTCACTGTGGCAGCTGTATTGGACCTTGCTGCTCTGCCATCTGAGCTGCTGGCATTCCAGGATCTGCCTCTTGGAAAGCCAGCAGGGCCAATGGGCCTATGGCTGCAAATTTAAATGGCAGACGATGGTGAAAAGAGCCAAGGACCAATGGGTAAATAGATTCTAAAAATACCAAGGAAGGCACAAATGCAATCCCCCACTACCACAAATTATGCAGTTGAGTTCCCCACATTTGGGGAAATCACAGGGATCAGCACACCTGAAGTGCAATGGATGAGCCTCACCCTGGGAAAACCACTTTCATGACCATGGTACAGTGGTGCCTCGCATAGCGATCGCTCCGTTTTATGGCAAAATCGCTTAGTGATACTGTTTTTGCAATCGCAGAAGCGATCACTTTGCGATGGTCCCTATGGGTGTATTTCGCTTTACGATGATTGCAGGAAAGCGATAATCGCAAAGCCCCCATTTTCAGCCAGCTGATCGGCGGTTTCAAAATGGCCGCTGGGTAAACAAAATGGCCACCCGCTGTTTTCAGGCATGGATTCCTCGCTTTAGAGGCACCGAAAATGGCAGCGCTATGGAGGATCTTCGCTTAAAGGTGAGTTTTAAGCCCATAGGAATGCATTAATCGCCTTTTAATGCATTTCTATGGGCTTTTTATTTTCGCTTAGCGATGTTATCGCTTAGCAGTGATTTTTTCGGAACGAATTAACATCGCTAAGCGAGGCACCACTGTATTTCCCTAGCAAGGTATGAGTTGGAGTGGCCATTGCACCATCAGGGGCTGGGTGTTCCTCCCTCAATCCTCTAGTGCTACACTAGAGGATTGTGGGAGGAACACCCAGCCCTTATGGGGGTCCTGCAGGGCACCCCAAAACACTGAGGAGCTCTCTTGGCCTCTGGCGGGACTGGGGCTGTGCAGCCCTGTTCTGAGCGGGAGGTGCAGCCAGGGGGTCACCATGCCTTGGGGGGGCAGGGCACAGAAGGGGGCAGGAGGTGCAAGGGCCACTCCAACTCATACCTTACAAGGGAAATACCATGGTCATGAAAGTGGTTTTCCCAGGGTGAGGCTAATCCATTGCACTTCAGGTGTGCTGATCCCTGTGATTTCCCCAAATGTGAGGAACTCAACTGCATATTTTGTGGTAGTGGGGGATTGCATTTGTGCTTTCCCTGGTCTTTTTAGAATCCTTTTGATCTCTTTTTCCCCCATTAGGACCTATGGCAAAGGCAGCAAGTCCTGGTGAAGTCTTTTATTGCATTCTCCCTCTTTTTCTCCCCAGTGGCAAAGGATCAGGGCAAAAGGAGTCACCATAATCAGGAGCCAGGGGGCTGCTTTCACCTTCTTTCTTTGCTGCTGGAGGGAGAAAGAGGGGGAAGGCCATCTGAGACCCACTGCATTTCCAAAGGCAGTGCAGGTGAGGGGATTGCTTTTCCCCAATACGGTAGATTTCAGTGTATTCCTGTGGGGAACCATGTTTTGCAAGACAATGTTTTCTATGGACGATTTTCGCAAAACAGCGATCCCCCCCATTGAAATGCATTAAATAGATTTCAGTGCATTCCTATGGGGAAACAGTATTTTGCAAGACAGCGATTTCCGTGGAACGAATTAAAATCGTCTTGTGAGGCACCACTTTAATTTTTTCAGCAGAGGAGTGGAATGTCCACCTTTAGCTGAGTCCAGTCCTCAGAGTTTCGACATCCGTCCCATTGAAGGTTTGACCAAGGATCTTTCCCCTAATTGACACACATTAATGAGGGGAGGTCAGACAGCTGTGCTAAGTCAAGACCAGAGTGACATAAGTTTTTAAAGTAAAGGAATGGAAGGGTTGTGAAGAAACGGGATAGTACTCAAATATGGACAGCTATGTGTTGATTAGTTTATAACTTAATCAATAATCTTACATTATGACAAATATAATTCAGACAAACACTGACATCTTTTAAACAAGGGTTAGTAAGTGGGACGAAGAGCCATTTTACTTGTAGTCCTAGCAGAAGGAGCTAAATGGACTACAAGTAAATTTTGTAGAGCAAAAATAAGACCAAAAAGACTTATTTGTATTTTGATTTATTTTCTAAAGGCTGCAGTAGTGGGTGTTTTTTGTGTGTGTGTGAACTGAAAAATTAGTTTAAGCAGGCAAAAATCAAGCTGAAAAAACCTCCTTGTACCCATTGACTAAAAAATCTAAATTTTTAAAGGGTGTGTTGTTGTTGTTTAGTTATTAAGTCATGTCTGACTGTTCGTGACCCCATGGACCAGAGCATGCCAAGCCCTCCTGTCTTCCACTGCCTCCCGGAGTTTGGTCACATTCATGTTGGTAGCTTCGATGACACTGTCCAACCATCTCATCCTCTATTGTCCCCTTCTCCTCTTGCCTTCACACTTTCCCAACTTCCTGTCCCATGTATAGGGTCTTTTCCAGGGAATCTTCTCTTCTCATGAGATGGCCAAAGTATTGAAGCCTCAGCTTCAGGATCTGTCCTTCCAGTGAGCACTCAGGGTTGATTTCCTTCAGGATGGATAGGTTTGTTCTCTTTGCAGTCCAGGGGACTCTCAAGAGTCTCCTCCAGCACCACAGTTCAAAAGCATCAATTCTTCAACGTGGTTCTCCATGAATCCACACTAGTGGGTTTAGACAGCGCCTGCGCTGGCCTCTCGGAATTTTCTAGAGCTGTAAGAGAAAAGTAACAATGTTTTAGGCTACCCCTTATCGCGCATGTCTTAGCCCGCCAACGGCTCAGTTCCATTTTTCCGCCAGTGAGTTGGGACCTCTCGTTAGAGCTTTGCCTCTTAGTTCGTTCTAGCGAACTATTTTGCTTCTATTTTCTGGCTACCCTGACTTCGGACCGTTTATTGACAACGTTTTTGCCTCTGGTGATTTTGGTTCAGTGAACTCTGTCTTCATCCGGCGTTAATTACCTCAAAAGGCTTCCCGCTGAGGCCTAATAGGCCTTTACGGGCCCCCTGCGGAGGCGCCACGCGCCTACAGGAATCTTTCAATTTTCCCTCATTGGACTTCCTTTTTTGGCTCCGGTCGACGCGGCTCTGATCTCAGTTGTTCGGACCCTCCGCTACGGTTGGTTTTTTCCCTTTCCTCTTGGTCTATGCCTCCTAAAGAAAAGCCATCCCCCAGGAGAGGACCCTTTCGCCTCTGCACCGCGTGCTCCAGAAAACTTCCCTTCCAGGACGGACATTCCCTCTGTTTGTACTGCCTGGGGGAATCGCACGCGGTGTCCCATTGCAGGCATTGCAAGCAATTCACAAAGGTCACACTCAAGGCGCGCCAGCAGCGCCTGAAGTATTTTTTGTGGAAACAGACTTTGTCCGCTTCCCAACCTTCTCAAATGGAGGCTATACCCTCTACCTCCTCCGTGCGCTCCGAAGTGAAAGTAGTTTCGGCGCCGGAACCATCTAAGGGAAAGGGACCTAAGCAGTCTTCGAGAGACAAGTCTAAGAAAAGGAAGACTCCGTCAGCACTTACCTCCGCATCGGTTTCCCTCTTTTCATCGACCGAGTCCTCGGCTCCACCGGTGTCGGAACATCTGAAAAAGAAAAAGGTGTCGACAAAGTCATCATCGAGGGCTAAGGAGCTCACCCTCGTTGTCCCATCTATCTCGACTTCAGTGCCCTCTCCTTTACTCGAGGATTCGTCTAGAGACCGAGAATCGGTGTCGGACTTGGCTCCTTCTTTGCCCCCTCATCAAGAGCCGCCGTCCGTTGTCGAGAAGTCACCGACGACGAGCCACTTAGAGAAAATAGTGGCTGATCTGCCAGGCGTCCCTCGCAGCCCCATTCTAACCGGGCTAGGGACTGGATCGCGATCCTCGACACCGGGATCCCCAGGCTCCAAGTCTCCACCTACACCAGTGAGACCTGCTAAGCCTGTTCCGGCCCCCTCTCCTCGGCTCCCAACATCCGAGTTAGAGGAGGAGCCTGTGCCTAAGAAGCCCCGGCGCCACCGCAAACATAAACGCGGTTCTGGCGCCGATAGGCATAAGAGACATCGACGCCGAGACTACTCTTCCTCTGACTCTGAGGATAGCAGGGATAGAAAACGGTCCCGGCATCGTCGTCGTCGTCGTCGCGACGATTCCACTGAGTCCTCGTCATCGACCTCCCGCGACCGACGTCGACGTCGAAAGAGGTCCCGATATACCTCTTCCTCCTCGTCGTCGATCTCACCCCCTAGGAAGGGTCGACATGGCAAGCGCCCTATCGTAGACGAACCTGCTCCCTCGGCACCGGTTAAGCCAACTGACCCTCCAGGTCGACCAACACCACCTCCTCCTCCGGTGCGTCCGGTGCCCGAACCTGTACCTCAGGCACCTCGGCCTCGTAAGACTTCTAAGGCTAAGGATACGGACTCTCGTCCTAGCATCCTCCAGTCCTCTGATGAGGAAAGCCAGGACCCTCATTCCTCTTCTGAACATGAGGACGGGAATACTTCTGAGGCTTCTCTGGACTTACCACCTCCAGGAGAACCCCTAGGCTCAGACGCGGCTGACATCCACCCCTCCTCCCCGTCTGAGGACTTTTCATCTTACCCTCAGATGGTCTCTAGGATGGCTGCAGCGCTTAAACTGGACGTGGAAAAATCTCCCTCGCGCGCAGACGACCTAATTTTTGGGGATATCCACCTTACAAGGTCTCGCCCTGTCAGTCTCTCTTACGTTCCTGAACTGATGGACCTTCTCAAAGAATATTGGCAGCACCCTGCTGACCCTCCCAATATGTCCAGGCGTACTGAGAACATGTATCGTGTACATGGAGATGATACCGCGTTCTTGTTGAAGCATCCAGCTCCCAATTCTTTGGTAGTGGAGTCCAGTGTTTCACGGTTACCAGCCAAAGGCCACCCAACTCCAACCACTAAGGAGGGCAAGGACTTGGAGGTTTTGGGCAGACGGCTTTATTCTATGACTACTTTTGCACTCAGAGCTCTCAATTACCTGGTAGCTATGGGTGCATACCAGAAACAACTATGGGAACGAGTCTTGCCAGCCCTGCAAGTAGCTCCGGAAGACATCAGGCAGACTTGTCTCAATGCCCATGCGGAGGCCTTGACCGTTTCCAAGCACCAACGCTTGGCCTCCCGTCACGTCGCTGATGCCAACGCGAGGAATTTGGCATCCATAATCACCCTAAGAAGGCACGCCTGGCTTCGTTCTGCCAACATCATGGAAGACATCAAAGCTAGGATTAAAAATCTACCTTTTGATGCGACAGGCCTCTTTAATGGTTCCACTGATGAGAATCTTGAGAACTTACACAAGAGCAAAAAGACGGCAAAATCCTATGCAGTGCAGCAGCACCCTAGACCCTCCAAATCGCAGTGGAGGCCTAGACCCCAGCAACAATCCTATCAACAACAGACCTATCAACAATCCGGTCCTTCCACTTACCAATCGTTCCGATCTCAAGCTGCTCCACGCTCCTCACAGGCCTCTTCATCGGCTTCCAGCTTCAAGCCTCAGGCATACAAAAGGCAGTCCTTCAAACCTGGGGGAAAAAGGTCAAAACAATATCTTTGACTTTCATCATCCCATCCGGTCCATCACGTCACACACAAGACTTTCTCCTTACCTTTTGAACTGGAACAAGATTACCCAAGACACCTGGGTCTTAAACATTATAAGCTCCGGCTACCGCCTGGAGTTTATAGAATTACCTCCTCTAGGCTGGATCAAGCCTACCTCGTTCGATCCCATCCTAGAGGACGAGATTCTCACCCTTCTGGAGAAACAGGCCATCCAGATAGTACCTCAACGGGACATCCTGAACGGGTTTTACTCCCGGTATTTCACGGTTCCGAAGAAGGACGGCGGTCTCCGTCCCATACTAGATCTGAGGGACCTCAATTCTTACCTCAGGCCTCGTCGCTTCAGGATGGTCACTTTGGAGGGAATCCTTCACCTGTTGAAGAAAGGAGACTGGTTTGTGGTGGTGGACCTCAAGGATGCCTACTTTCATGTGACGATACACCGAAAATTCAGAAAGTATCTCCGTCTCATGTTCAAGGATACGGTATACCAGTTCGTGGCTCTTCCTTTCGGTCTAGCCTCGGCACCGAGGACCTTTACCAAATGTATGGCCCCGGTGGCGGCTTACCTGCGCTTGCAGGGCATCCAAATTTACCCGTACATCGACGATTGGCTCATCGTTTCCAAATCCAAACCAAAGGCATATCGGGATACTCAATTCGTCCTCAACACTCTTCAAGCCCTGGGACTATCCATCAATCTGGACAAGTCTCATCTAGAGCCATCCCAAACGATGGACTACATAGGGGCACATCTCGATGCAGTAAAAGGTCGCATGTTCCTTCCTCTAGAACGCGTTCACAAGATCAAAAGAGCGGTTCGCAGGTTCAAACCACGACGCACGGTGTCGGCCAGGCTGGCTCAACATCTGCTTGGCCTCATGGCATCGACAACAGCCACCCTGTCTCATGCACGGTTAAAGATGCGCTCCCTACAGATTTGGCTCCTCACCCTGTTCGACCCAGAGACAGACAGCCAAACAAAGCGCCTCAGAGTCACACCAGAACTGGCAAGTCAACTACAGTGGTGGACGTTCCTTCCCCATCTCTTGGTCGGCAGGCCGTTCAGACCCATTCTACTTACCAGACAGGTCACCACAGATGCCAGTCCGACGGGTTGGGGAGCCCACTGCGAGGGTCATCGGATCAATGCCCTCTGGACCCCAGAGGAATCAACGCTGCACATCAACCATTTGGAGATGTTGGCGGTCATAAAAGCCCTCAGGGCCTTTCTTCCCCTGGTGAGGGGCAGGGCCATACAACTAGTCACGGACAACACCACCACGATGTTCTACGTGAACAAGCAGGGAGGCACAAGATCAAAGTCCCTTCTGTTCCTCACTATCCAGCTGTGGGAGTGGTGCTACCAGCAACACATCTTTCCGGTAGCCATCCACATTGCTACAACGGACAATCAGCTGGCGGACGACTTGAGTCGCCGCTCTGCTCAGACCCACGAGTGGGAATTGGATCGGCGGGTATTCCTCCAACTTTGTCGGATGTGGGGTCACCCTCAAGTAGATGTGTTTGCTACTCCCAACAACAAGAAGTGTCTGCATTACGCTTCTCGAGCCGGGAAGGGAAAGGACTCCCTCGGGGATGCTTTTATGATCCCTTGGGACGTGGGACTGATCTACCTGTTCCCTCCGCTACCTCTTCTGCAGAGAACTATCATCAGAGCTTTGCGGATGAAAGCGGAGGCAATCCTGATCGCCCCTTGGTGGCCACGTCGACCGTGGTTCTCCACACTGTTTCAGGGTGCAGTGGACTACATGACATTACCATTGCATCCACATCTTCTCACTCTGGACGACGGGAAGATTCTACATCCCGACCTGGAAACCCTCCATTTGACAGCGTGGAGGATTTCCCATCACTAATTGAAGTCATTGATAAGGCTCGTAAACCAGCAACAAAGTTGCTTTATCAATATAAATGGAGGAATTTCCTAAAGTTTGCCAGGGAACGTAACTTACAGTCATCCCCAGTATCCCTGTCTACCCTCCTGCTCTACCTCAAACATCTTTTTGACTTTGGACTGTCCAAATCTACCCTGAAGGTTTACACAGCGGCTATTGTGGCCTTTCAACCTCAGGGTTCTGAGTCATCTCGCTGGTTTTCACACCCAACGCTTAAGGCTTTCCTCAAGGGTTTGAGCAACATGAGGCCCCCGTTGAAGAAACCAGTGCCACAATGGTCTTTGCAGACTGTTTTACATAGCCTCACCAGACCCCCATTTGAGCCTATGGCCTCTTGTGACCTTAAGTTCCTGTCTTTCAAGACTTTGTTCCTAGTAGCCATCACTTCGGCTAGGAGGGCTAGTGAACTTGCAGCCTTGCGTGCGGACTCTCCCTATCTTCAGTTTTACAAGGATAAAGTGGTTTTGCATCCTGATGTTTCCTTTCTCCCTAAGGTGGTTTCTGAGTTCCACGTTAACCAACCTTTGGTTTTACCAACGTTGTTTCCTGAAGCAGTAACAGATGTTGAGCGCATGCTTCATTCTTTGGACGTTCGAAGGGCACTTGCCTATTATGTCTCAAGGACTAAAGACTTTAGGAAGTCCCCTCGGTTGTTTCTTTGCTTCTATGGTCAGCAGAAGGGTTCAGCTGCTTCGTCGTCCTCTCTTTCTAGATGGTTGGTCTCCACTATTTCGTTGGCCTATGAACTACTACACAGACCTATTCCTGAGGGTCTTAAAGCCCATTCAACTAGGGCTGTGGCCACGTCTACAGCTTTGCTGCGAGGAGTCGATGTTCAAGAAATTTGCAGATCGGCTACCTGGTCTAATGTGTCCACATTTGTCACCCATTACAAGTTGGACCTTCGGGCCAAGAATGAGACCAAGTTTGGAAGGGCTGTCCTTACGTCATTGCTACAATGACGGCCCACCATCCAGTAAGTTTGCTTGCTAATCACCCACTAGTGTGGATTCATGGAGAACCACGTTGAAGAAGGACAGGTTACTTACCTGTAAACATGGTTCTTCAAGTGGATTCTCCATGAATACACACGTCCCGCCCGGCCTCCCCACATGTCCGTCATTGGAATCGAGTCCCAACTCTTCTTTGTGGCGGGCATATGGAACTGAGCCGTTGGCGGGCTAAGACATGCGCGATAAGGGGTAGCCTAAAACATTGTTACTTTTCTCTTACAGCTCTAGAAAATTCCGAGAGGCCAGCGCAGGCGCTGTCTAAACCCACTAGTGTGTATTCATGGAGAATCCACTTGAAGAACCATGTTTACAGGTAAGTAACCTGTCCTTCTTCAGCAGTCAGCCTTCTTTATGGGCCAGTTCTCACTTCGCTACAGGAAAAACCATAGCTTTGATTACGGGGACCTTTGTCGGCAAGGTGATGTTTCTGCTTTCTAAGATGCTGTCTAGGTTTGTCATCGCTTTCCTCCCAGGAAGCCTTTTAATTTCATGGCTGCTGTCACCAGCTGCAATGATCATGGAGCCCAAGAAGGTAAAATCTGTCACTGCTTCCATATATTCCCCTTCTATTTCCCAAGAGGTGATGGGGCCAGTGGCCATGATCTTAGTTTTGTTTGAGGTTGAGCTTTTGACCATTTTTGGTGCTCTCCTCTTTCACCCTCATTATGAGGTTCTTTAATTCCTCCTCGCTTTCTGCCATCAGAGTGGTATCATCTGAGGTTGTTGATATTTCTTCTGACAATTTTACTTCCAGTTTGGGATTCCTCCAGTCAAGCCTTTTGCATGATATATTCTGCATATAAATTAAATAAGCAGAGGGGCAATATACAGCCTTGTCGTACTCCTTTCCCAATTTTGAACCAATCAATTGTTCCATATCCAGTTCTAACTGTTGCTTCCTGTCCCATGTATAGATTTCTCAGGAGATAGATAAGGTGGTCAGGCAAGAACTTGCCATAGTTTGCTGTGGTCCACACAGTCAAAGGCTTTTGCGTAGTCAATGAAGCAGAAATAGATGTTTTTCTGGAATTCTCTGGCTTTCTCCATAATCCAGCGCATGTTAGCAATTTGGTCTCTGGTTCCTCTAAAAGGGTGTGTAGGGGTCCTCAAAAGCTGCAAAATTTCACCTTCTTTACCCCCAGAGGCCACAAAACTATTTTACTACATGCAGCAAGTTTTTTTAAAAAGTATTTCAAAAGTGGGGGGAGGCTGTGAAAGTACATGACTGCTGGAGAATGCAGAATATGTCGCTAGGGTCCACTGACTATCTGGTGCTCATCTTGGTATAGGTAATATACTAGCTTTCCATAATAAGCCAGTTGTTATACAAGGGCACCATAAAGAAAGAACTTTTTGGTGTATAGTATCCTTTATTTAATGCAGTGAAAGGCCAAAGTATCATAAGACCTCAGCCTTTCAGAGGGATAGTTATCCTATAAAATAGCAGGAAGAACAGACACGGCTTACCTGTTTTTTGTTTCGAAACATTGGCATTTCAGTACCAGTTAATGTAGTTATATAGTATGTTGTAGGTGGGCCTGTTACAAACAGAAACAAAGTAAACCACCTTTCATATCTGTGGGAGAGTGGTGTTCAAGCAAATGTCTGCAGATAATAAATCAAATTTCTGATAAAGTAAATCCAGGAAAAGGGACAGATTTTCTATTCCACCTATAGATGTACACAATACATTTGTAATCCTAAATGTACTTTAAAAAGAATCAAGTCCCTGTATATTTCATGCAAGCTAACAGTGATCTCTTGTGTTCTCAGATTATCTCCTGCTGCTTATTATGCCCAGAGAATGATCCAGTATCTTTCACGCAGAGATAGTATTCGCCAGCGCTCCATGCGATATCAACAGAATCGGATCCGTTCTTCCTCATCTTCTGCTTCCACCTCTGAGAATACAGGCCCATCTGTGGAAGGGAATGATCTAGAATTTGAAGACTTTGAGTAAGTGATTATTCTACCAAGGAGTGTGCCTTCTTTCTTTTTTTCCCACACGTGCCTCAGACATTTTGTAAAGATTGGAAATGTAGTTTATACTTCTAAAAAATAAGGAATGTAAAACATTAATTGGTCTGTTGTTTTTGACATCTAGAAGACAAGTAGGCTATTAGCAGTCACCAAAAACATTGTCTGTCCCAGCCTGTGTAAGAATCCCTTCTTCCCCACTACTGTAGTTCTGTCAGTTACATTTATAAAGATACAGTATCTCTGTTAGTATGCTAATCCTGATTTCTGTAACATATTAAAGGGGCAGAGCATTTCTGAGAACTGTCAAGTGTTCATTGCCACAGCAACACTGTGCATCAAGTGAGAGTTGTTCTGGCTCTAACAATAGATCTTAGAGTGGTTTAATAGAGCAGCTAGGAGTTTCTAATTTTCAGCTGTTTAACAATAGCAGTAACATAATGAGCCCCCTCCTGCTCTAAGTTATACAACTGAAACAAATGTTTTGAGCAACCAGTGGATTTTATTGTCAGTGCCATTCAGTTGTGGTACTCGGAACAATTCCTGGGCTCACAGTTTTTTAATTCTAATTGTCGTTTCTGCTACTCTTCTGTTTGTGGATCTTGAAGTTCTAATACAAAAAAGGCGAAAGAAAATAGGCCATGCAAGTCAGAATTTCAGGATCTCTTGATTTCTCCAGTAACAAGTCTCTGTGTATATTAAACAAAAAACAAGAACAAAAGTAAAAGACACAGCATTGTGGCACCTTAAAGACTGCCGATCTCTCTCTCTCTCTCTCTCTCTCTCTCTCTCTCTCTCTCTCTCTCTCTCGTTTGCTTCTGGTTTGTTTTTTCTTTTCTTTTTGTCTGATATGCTTGCACAGACTAACACAACTACTTTGAAAATTATAGCCCATAAATGTCATTATGGCTTTTCTGGCCTGCTATTCGTACATCTCATAAGCTTAATCAGTTTCTAAGCAGGCTTGGACCCTTTCAGGTGTCCATTTGCTCTGTTTTCCTTATTGTTGTTCTAAACAAAAACATACTGTAGCACTTCAAGAAGATACCAACAGTCTTGTGTGGTTCTGGACCCATATATGGTCTTTAAATTATTCAGCTGAATGATAGTTTTTTCATACCCTTAAAATCCTTCAATTAGAATTGGGGATGTGGAATGCTGTATCATAACATGTCCTCATTCTGTACTGCCACCAGATGGTGCTAGAAATAGAAATCTTTCATGCCCTTGAATTGCAGTTTAAACCTCTCGTGAACCAGGTAGTCAGAATTTGTCTTTTTCCAGAGCAACAGGAAATAATCTTATGGAAGAGGACTGATGGTGGAGGCAGTACCCTTGTTCTTTGGCGCTGTCATTTCATGCTTCAGCAATTAACTGCTCGGAAGCGCAGGGGAATGAGTATGTCTTCCCCTTTTCATTGTGGTTTTGTTTGTGTAAAATGTAAATGAGAGGAGAGATGTAGAGGTATCAGCTGCCTAATAGCTTTCCCTAAGCAGCACCACAGGCTGCTGGAGTAGGAGTGAGGCAGCCTGCTGGGACCCATTGTGATGAGGAGAGCTCAGCAAGAGCAACCCTCACTTATTTCCATTACTGCCTCCTATTCATCCTCTGGGGAAGTGGGTTCAACTGCTAAAAAGAAATGGTAGAGTCTTCATTCACAGAGCTAGGCAGATACCTGTGGAGAAATGTGTTCCCCTGCAGATAATATTCAAACAGGAACAGGTCCATTCAGGAAAGTGATTCAGTCAGCTATAGCAAGACTGCCTTTTATTTCTTGCTGAGTGGGGAAAGGAGTGTCTTTCTGTCCTATGGAGTAGCTGTGCTTTTTGGTAACAAATGTTTTATTGTAATCTTAGTTCTTCTGTGTGTTTAAGGTAGTCTCTCCTTTTCATGCAGTTATCCTCTTTGCCCAATAGAGAAGCTGGCCTTTGAGGTGGAACCTTCCCCACTGATATTTAACAATGAAGGTGGCTTTCTTTGGGATGCATTTGTTAGCATAATCACTTCTTTGCATTTATATGTATATGTAATATCAATATTAAAAAAACCCCACAGAAGCCCTTTTCAATTTGGAACAGTGAGGCTTCTGCCTTTTCAAGGGCAGAAACGGTAGAGTGTCTTTTACTTCCTCCACTCTCTTGTTCTATTATTGCATAAGAATTTTAGATTTTTAAAAAGGTCCAGGATTCTACAATCCTGTTTAACAAGTCTTGCTGAAGTAGTAGATTAAGTAGCTGTTGGTGTTTAGGAGAATAACCTCCCTTCCTGAAAGTTCATGTGTTACTAGTCTGGATAACAGATGTTTGCATTATGTGACTTGTTTTAAACTTCTCAATATAAGTAAATGTTTTGTATCGCATGAAATCTTACAAGTTGTTTCTCATATTATTATCCTCACAGTAACACAGTGACCTTGATTAGGGTAAAGAGAGATTTGCTAAGGTTATGTGTCCATTTTTATTTCTGAGCAGGGAATTCGAAGTTGAATTTTCAGCACACCTATCTTACACCTAGCTCCTTCGCTGTGTTTGTTTTGTTGAAAAAAACAAAAGAGATGTGTTATTTTAGCTGGCTCAATGTTTTTGGAAAATGAAACCAAGCATTGTCAATCTTTTATTATTTCTGCCTCTAGAAGCTGTTGTCTTGCATAGTTTGTGTTCTTGCAGTGTTCAGAAATTCTACAGCACATTTTGAAATAACAGTGTTTTTAGTAAGAATTAGTTGTTGATTTAGTTTTGCATGCTCACAGCCCCCTCTTTATATACCTGAGGTTTTGCTGTTGTAATATGTTTAATCCCAAATTTGGTCTCACTAGAGTTGGATCTGCAGTATATTGTGTTAAACACAAAAAGATTAAATGTCTAGGTTGAAACATTTCTGCATAGGAACATGGCAGCATATGGAATTTGCCATCTGTCTTCTAGTGATGGAGAATATGCAGACTTTGTTGTGTTTGACATGCACTAGAATGGAGATTTTCTGGACAGCATGTTGCTCTGCTGTCTGAAAACCATCTCTGAAATCTTTCATCACTGTTTCATAAACTGTGACTGCCTGCCTCCCATAAAAAATAAGCTGTTTAATAGAATATCGATCAAAAACCACTTGGTACAAAAAAGCTTGTTTAGAATTTGTGCCCATTTTAATCTTGCATTGCTTCTATTTGTTACAACATTTGTGATAACCTATCTCATGAACAGAAAACAGTGCTGGAGTTACAGTGTCTTTGCTATCATATTCTTCGAACCAGATTTTATCATCAAATTATTCTGTGCCCTTTCTTTATTATTATTAAATACCAGGAAGGAGCTGGTGTGAAAGGCTGCTTTGTTTAGCTTGCATAGACAGCTGAACCATCTTCACTGAACTAGCAACACTATACAGAATCTGAATAATTATTAATAATTATTTCAAGAGTCTGTATATTAATGAGTTGCTGTACATAAATCAAAATTAGACACAGGTCTTGCACTCAGGCATACAATGTAAAAGACAGGACACATGAGAAAGAGGAGTGAAGAAAGAAGGTGCAAGAGGAAGATCAATTTGACAGTGCCAGAATAAATTTGTCAAGACCATCACTCATAACAGAGTGATGATAAAAATAGGGAGAGAGAGTGAAGCTACTTTGTGTGTCACATTATTTGGTGCAGACTTGATACAGTAACAGCATATAATGTGAGTTACATTTTCAATGTACTTTCTAGATTTGAGATAACTTTTCTTCTAGAATATTAAGTGACTCTCTCATGAGCAGAAGAAATGCTTTACTGGAAATACTCTTTTTGATCCAACCTATTCTTATGACCTTTAGATTTTAACAAGGAGCTGGCTGGCTGATAATTTTAATCTTGATAGTTTCTGGTGAAAAATCTAGGTATTATGATACTGAATTGTGTCTGCAACAGACTTCAATACTTACAATGTTACAACACTTACAACTAATTGGAGCAGTTTTGGAGAGAGGTAGTCAGCAGGAGTAGGCAATCCTGTTTCTTTCAAGCATTGCCTATCTTTTCAAGAGAAGCTAGAGGCACATCATTGTTCCTGAAAAAGCATTCCAGTTTAGATCAGTGTGACCTGACACAAGGATGAGTTAGTTAAAACAGCCAAAACCAAGAGAATATGAAATTTTAAGCCCTAGAAGCCAGGAAATGCCCAGAATGCTCAGTGACAGGAAGAGTGGGAAAATTCACACTTCTGTCTGTTGCTCACAGTTATGCACATAATTTCAGCACCAGTGTTTTGTGTGTGCAGAATACTCCAGTCCCTAGTAATGGAAGCAGTAAAAAAATGACAGTTTTCTGAAGAAGTGTCACAGGAGATGACTTTTGCATGTACAAGAGTATACAGTATATGAGAACAGTGTACTTGTGCTTTCACTTGCTGTTCTCAGGTTTCTGTTAGGTTCAACAGAAGTGATCATAATTCATCAGGCCAGCCATGTAGGGATAGAAACATTTATGTATTGTATTGGTACCAGAGCTTGGTACTAAATAGTTAGGAAAAAAGTAGTTACTTATAATGACTTATTTCCTAGTAACTAAAGGATATTAATGTATTTTAACTTAAGGAGGTACAGTAGTACCTTGGTTTATGAATACCTCGGTTAACCTAAATTTAGTTTACAAATGGAAATCAATTGAAAATAATGCCTCAGTTTACGATTTTTTTCTGTAGTACAAAGGAAGTTTCCCCAGAATGCATTCTGCCTGGAGGTTTATAGCGCCGCCCCATTCCTATGGCAATTCGTGTTTCGGTTTACGAATTTTTCACATTATATAATGTCTCAGAGAACGCATTGAATTCGTGAATCGAGGTACTACTGTATAACATAATTCCTTTTACTGCATGATTGTCTGCATAACTGTAATGTTACTTGAAATAACAATGATGTGAACTCATTGAGTAATATAGGAAGAATTTCAGGTGGTTTAAATGCAAGCTCATGCTATGCCTGTTGCTGCTCTCCTGGGCTCTATTGTGGATATTGAGATGCCCAGAGGCTAGTAATTTCTAGCACAAACCAATAGCTTTGTGGCATTAAGAGGTTTTTAAAATATATGACTAACTGTTGTAAGTACTTTTAAGGAATAGGGTAGTAACCCATTGCTACTTTAAAATCCCTGTTACTGTTCAGTCTCATAACTGTAACTATTTACTTTTTAAAAATAAATTGATGTGAGGCCTGTCACATTCTCTCAGCCTGATCTACCTCACAGGATCATTGTGAGGATATAATGGGGAGGAGAGGCATGTATGTCACCTTCAACTCATTAGAGGAGTGGTGGGATATAAATCTAACATAAAATAAACAGAGTCCAGTTGTGTTTTATACAGCTTGAAATGCTGTGCAGTATTCTGGCTGTTGTGAGTCTTATACTTATTTTGTTGCAATCTAGTCTTGAACTTGTAGTGGACCTATAAGTCTAGAAGGAAGGAAAGTCTTCATGCGAAACATCTGTGGCATGATAGACTGAACATAAATTCAACACAGAGGAGATGGAAGTACTTTGGTCAAGTGACATCAGAATATATTTCTTTACTGACAACTCTTTGATGGGTTCTACCAATGAGCCCTGGTACCACATCTAACTGAAAGCACAGTACAACTAGTCAGATGCCCTGTGGATGAGTGGCCATAATATCCTGTTAATCAGTACTGGTGCTGCTTTCTTGTACTGACAATTACTATTTTGTCCTATTTCTGTATGTATTTGTCAAGGGTTCTCTTTCCTTTTTTGAAACTCCCAGTTACACTAGTGGTTGGTAACTCATTGTAGCCATTGAATACAGTAGCTCATTGTTGATTTGATGATTATTTATCAGTGAGTGAAGCAGGGTCAGAGGGGATTCATTTAGTTTCCAGGTCAAAACACAGACTTGTGCCTTTTTTTTCAAATTGCCTTTCCTGTAACAGTTTATCTTCAGCATTTAGCAGGGCTCTGCTTCAATGGATAGTACTTGACCAGGTGATGAATCCACTTGTATTTGGTACTTGACAGAGATACTTGATCTTGTGAAGTGCTGTGTTGCAGAAATCTCTTTATATTTCTTCAGATGACTCTGAGAGAAGTAATCAAGGCTACATTTTTTTAATTCTTGAAAGAATCAATAACTTGCTTACCTCCGTATCATCCTGCTGGCTTAAAATTGTAGCTGATAAATTGGCAAGAAATAGTATGGTATTTTCTTTCAGTAGCAGAAGAGGATATCATGTTTAACAACTGGAGAAAGGCCAGTCTTAAAACTTGGTAGGCATAGTAATATGGTTTTACCTGATTCCTTTTCTAAAATCATAGTTGGCTACACAAATGAGATTTGGGTGGAAAATTCCAGTATGAATACTATTCCTCATGATGATGAAATCCTTCAAAATGTTAGAATTTTTAAAAGTATGTTTTTAAAACATTTTTCTTTTAACTAATTATAATTCTTTGGTAAGAATTATATTGAAGCAAATGGTTTGTTCTTTCAATAAGACTGCTTATGCACAACAGCTCTGGGCCAGTGGTAGAAATCAGTATTCCTTTGGTAGACCATCCTCTCAGTAGTACTGATTTGCATAACACTCAACAACAAACCAACTCTTGTTTTGTGAGCCAACAATGGCATATGAGACCTCTTTGCTTTTGTGGTACTGGGAGACTGACATGGAGTGGTAGAGGAAACTAGACAGATGGTAGTTACAGGTATCACAATCACAAAGAACATGATGATGTGGTTTCTTCAGGGTACTCTGGGCCCAGTCCCAAACAAAAACCAGGCTTAACTTCCAGTTCAGGGAGAAATATCTTCTGTACTATTGCCAAAAGGACCCTAAATTGTAAAAGTCTATGGAAGAAGAGGAAAAAGAGAAAAAAAATGGTTTAGAAAAGTAGATTGTGTTCCCACATCTCCAGACAATACTGTGGTGAGCTGAAGTGTGCCAACTTGTTGGCTGCTAGGCCAAATCAGAGTGTGTCACATTTGCTTGACCGTCAAGACTCAGAGCACTCGAAGGCAAACAATCCCCTATTTTACACTGTTGCCACCAGGTGATCACTAAATCACCATTACTTCAGGAAAATGAAGATTCCGTTCCACTCTTCAAAGTCTGTTAAATGGGACTTTTGTTTATTAATTACAGAAATAGATATTGATTCATGAATCTCTCTCTCTCTCTCTCTCTCTCTTTCTTTCTTTCTTTCTTTCTTTCTTTCTTTCTTTCTTTCTTTCTTTCTTTCTTTCTTTCTTTCTTTCTTTCTTTCTTTCTTTCTTTCTTTCTTTCTTTCTTTCTTTCTTTCTTTCTTTCTTTCTTTCTTTCTTTCTTTCTTTCTTTCTTTTTGGTCTTACATTCCCTGTTGAGCCAGGACCATTGAGCTTCAGACGTTCTTTCTGAGTGTCTAATGGATAGGTGCAAGAATTACATCCTGGTAGACCTTGCAAATGTTCTGGGTCCCCAAACAAGCATGTTGTTGTAGCAGTGCCAGGCAGTTGCCAAACTTTGATTCATTGACTGTGTTTGCATACCACAGTTAACCAAAACTCTAAATAGCCACTGTGATGTAGTGATTAGAGTGTTGGAGTAGGACTTGGGAAGCTTGGGTTCAAATCCCTATGTAGCCATGAAATTTACAGTGTAGTGGGACATTCTCTTCCACCCTGACCTACTACATAGGATTATTGAGAGAATGAACTGGACAGGAAAAAAGCCACGTACTGGGATTCACTGTAGTAATAGCAGGATATCAGTTTAAAAATAGATAAATGTTGACATATTGTGGATGATCTTGTGTTTAATGCATGCTACTTGATCAGTCCTGCTCAACTATTCTGCCTAGAGGAAACAGTTAAATAAACTGTGGAGTTTGAGCTTATCACTCAACTACCATGGTTCTATTTGGCTTGTGATTCTGACAAGTTGGAGAGGAGGCAAGAGTTCCCTATTTGCATGTACTGTACTGATAAATAAATCATAGATGGAAGGTTAACCATCATCCATCTGTGATGTGTTTAGCAGCTCTTGTCTTGACTGAAAAGCACTGCAAATGTTTTTATAAACAAAAAATGGTTGGCTGTTTTAGTTAATTATTGACCCCAACTATTGATTAGGTAATTAACTTATTAATTAGGGCATGGTAAATAGAAAGTGGATACCCAGTGTGGTGCAGTGGATAGAGAGACAAACTAGGACTTAAGAGGCCTGGATTGATTCCCTTCTCAACCATGAAAACTCACTGAGAGTGTGGAATTACTAAAGCTGCTCCTTAAATATCTCGCTTAACTTGAAAGCTTTATTAGGGTCGCTATAACTGTTTCACTTGATGGCACATGAAAACAGTAAAAAAAAAAAAAATGTCCAGAACCTGAGTAGATCTCTGAGTAGATATCTGGCTGATTTGTTTCAAATTGATAAAGATCTCTACTCAAAATTATTTACTGAAAGCAGCAACAAAATGTTTCCTTGTGAAATTTGTAATTAAAATGCTGCTTTTTCCATCTGAAGGGACAATGGAGACAGATCAAGACACCGAGCCCCTCGGAATGCCCGTATGTCTGCACCATCCCTTGGACGTTTTGTTCCCAGGTAAGGCATGTATGTCCAAACAAATATACTGTTCACAGTCTGTGTCCCAGGAGAGTTAGCACTGTTTCTTACCATGTTGGTCTCCCCTTTCTAGGCGTTTCTTGCTGCCAGAGTATTTGCCTTATGCTGGGATTTTTCATGAACGTGGTCAGCCTGGTTTAGCCACTCACTCCTCTGTTAACAGAGTTTTAGCAGGTCAGTATCTCTTGTTCCTCTTTTTTTTGGAATATGCTATATGCATATGTGGATGATGATTGGTGTGAAAATGAAGATGTGGTGGGCCTGTAATGTTTTAGTGGGAAAACATGCAGGGATTCATTCAAAAGGAACCGAATTCTTTTTCTTTACAGATTTTTGGGAATGTCTGTTAATATACATTGTACATTAGAAAACTAGAGGCATCCAGGGGAATCCTAGAATGGAATCCCAAAAAGAAGATGAGCAGAACTCTACCCAATCACAAGTATTTCTGTTCTGTCTTCTTAAAAATTAACATGCTGACAAGCTAATGATCAGTTTGCTCCCGGTCCCTATAATTCAATTATAGAGTGCCTTGTTCATGTTCTGGCTTGTAAAGCTTCTCAAGAGCAGTTCAGATTTAATTAGAATCCTAATAGGTGCATATTAAAACTTTGGGAGCATCTGGTTATAGTGTACAGACACTTGGAGTTTTCTTTGCAGGGAGATAAAAGCAGATAAAATGGAACTTTGCCTGCCTGGAAATGAAGTTCTGTGATGGCAGAATTTCATTTCTGGTTGAAGTGTTTTTTGTTTAGTACCAGATGCAAGTATGATATAATAATGCTTGTATTCATTAGAACATGGCTGTGTATCCTTGGATTGTAATGGGAGTTCTAGTACTCTTGATACTCATTTTCTTTCCAAGGGTTATCTTATTTATTGGCATTTTGTAATGCAATGTTTGCTATATTCATTCATTTCAAAGTATATAATGGAAAGACCCTACTGCTTTTTGAGTAGGATATTAATATGAGACATTTGTACCTACACATGTGAATGAAATATATATATATATACTGTATATATTAAGTAGTCTTAGTACCATTTAGTTATGCTAGGAGTTATAATGAAAACTTCCTGTTTTATTGGTTATGGATTATTTTAGGTGATTCTGAGAGTAGCTCCTGCTTGTCAGCTATCTGCCTATGGTTAGAGAGCACAAGGCCAGGACACTGAAAAAATTTTCAGTTTGGAGCTCTGTGTTAGATTTTGCAAGTTTTGTCTTCCTATTGTATCTTTGTTTATGACCAGGGATGGCAGAATTTTATCTTATCTGGAAAAAAGAGATGTTCCATCCCATCATTTCATATTTTTCAACTTTAGGGCACATTGAAAGGCCTCTTACTTGATCTGCATTCATTCTCTGATGCTGATGTTCTTGTGAGTCATGTCTGCTGATCAGAACCAGCACACCCAGCCAGCACAATAGGGTTGTGCCCCCTGCCCCAATTCCATAGTTCCATCTGTATGCTCTTTGTTTTGGCTTACGAGTCCTTGCTAGTTAGGGAGCAGTAATAATAGATCCAAACAGAATAAGAAGCTGTGCTTAATTGCAGGTTGTGGTTTATCACCACCATGCTACCCTGAACAAACCTAATTTTGAATGCTAAGAAATATTTGCTCTGGTTCCTATTTAGATAGAAGACTACTAGGGAGTACCAGGGATTTCCAGTAGGACTAGGAAGAATTCAGCCTAGAAAGTAGCTACCAGACTACTCTCTAGGGCTAAATGGGCTAACTCACCTAAAGCATCCTCTTATGTTTATCTATTCATGCCTAGAAAGGAGCAACAAAGTTCCATTCAATACACGGTGCTCATATACCACATGGTTTAATGACGTGAGATTCATAGCTTTCTACACAGCCTTTGTCCTAAGAGGTTCGTGTGTGTGTGTGTGTGTGTGTGTGTGTGTGTGTGTGTGAGTGAGAGAGAGAGAGAGAGAGAGAGAGAGAGAGAGAGAGAGAGAGAAGGAGACTATACACTTGTTACCAGTAACATGCACCCTTTGGCAAATTATCCATAAGGCAGGGCATCCCCTGACAGAAAGGTAAACATTCCCTCCCCCTTTGCTAAGACTTCTGCATTAAGGGTGAGATGCTCCCATTCTCAGCTAAGGTCGTTTTTTATTTCTTTTCAGTGAGGTAGAAAGCTTTGCTTATCATTAGCAAGAGGATAAGACAACCCTTCCTCATTTTTTCTTGCAAGTCTTTAAAAGTTGTTAAGTATCTCTGTGCCAGTTCTTCAAGAACAGGGAGGAGACCTGCTGCTTTTATCAGAGATGCATCCTTTCATAGTTCTGGTTCTCTGTGTGGGATATTGTTGTAGGCATATGGAAATAGCTCACTGGGAGATGATAATTTGCTGCCAGGCAACAATGCTGAATTCTTTTCCAGCTCTGCTTTGCTGGAGACATCTGCTTTTACTCCCTGTTAAGAATTTTTTGACTGCTTGTGGTGATAACGGTTCCTGCTACAGTTTTGAGAGCAGCAGCTGGTTTCTTCTATCATTGACTGTCCCTTTCTTTTTCTCTTATATATTTGATGGGGGTATAGTTATATCTGTTGTGAGTATTATTTTTGTACCTGTATTCAAGTTAACCTTAGAATTGCAGAACTGGAAAGGATTGTAAAAATTGGTTGAATATCAGGAAAAACCTTCCAACTGTGAGAGCAGTAAGACAGTGGAACCAATTACCTCTAGAGGTGATGTGTGCTCCAACACTAGAAGCATTCAAGAGAAAATCAGACAACCACTTGGCAGGTATTGTTTCGTTTGTATCCCTTCACTGAGCAGGGGGTTGGACTCAATAGCTTTATAGAATCAGAATCATGATTCTGTGGCCCCTTCCAATTTTATTATTCTATTATTCTATCATCATCAAGTCTAGCCTCTATCAAACAGGCACAGTGGAGAATCAAACTCACAACCTCTGGCTCTGCAGCCAGATACCCAAGCCATTGTGCTGTCTAGCAAGTCCCAACTTTGCTTCTCCAATTAAAAATTTCTGATCTTGGACAGATTCCCAAACCAGGAGACCATGAATCTAAATGTTATGATAAAAGCTGTTGCTTCTGTGTTTTGGACATAAATGTGTTGTATCCTTAATTAATCTCAGTGTGATATATGGGCACTGAACCAAATTCACATTTTAATTGTTTCTTCAGAAAAAAGTAAAGCAAAGTGTGCTGCTTGTATACTTCCCCATAGCACTTAAAGCACTCTCTGGGTGGTTTCCGGTTTAACTATGTAGGCTACACATTGCTTCCCCCAACTCAGTTTACCAGCCTTGGAAGGATGGAAGGCTGAGTCAGCCTCAAGCCTGTTTCCAGAATCTGTTGGGATTGAACTCAGGTTATGAGCACAAGGCTCATTCTAATATCCTATTCAGGTAGGTTTTTTTAAAAATTGCAGTCAGTAAGGGAATAGATGAGGTTTAATGAACCAGAGTTGAATTCAGATAGGACAGGTGCTGTTGACAGGTGAATTAACCACAGGAACAGTTGGATATTTTTTAGATTGGGTTTACATCTCTTTAAAGTGTTACCTTCTAGCTCTAGGGTATTTCTGGATCATCTGTTTTGGCAAGTGTTTTGTTTTGTTCTATTCTGAGTATCCTGTCTGTTTGGTTTTTCTGATTAGTCTGTTTTCAGGCTGCTGGAATTATTTAATTGCATGTTTCATTTGATTTTATGCAGTGTTGTGTTTCTGTCTTACCTATTTTTCTTAATATTTGCCTTTAAATTTTTTATTGCATAATTAAACAGTCTTTAACTTACAGCTGGATTTTGCCATACATTTCTTTTACTTTTTTTTACCCTTTTGGTACTTATGAAGTCACGTTGTGGCTCTCTCGATGCTATGTAGTCTTTGTAGGACTCATGGTAACTGTGGGTTTGTTTATTATAGCAAGTTCCTTAGTTGTTCATTCAGACATAATGAAACACAGTCCAATGTGAAGATAACCGTATTCAGTGGCTGAGCTAGAGAACATTTGTCATGTCAGTTATATGATACAGTCTATCCTAAATTTAGATAGTTGCTACATTCATATTATCCTATTAAACTCCTGTCTATGAATCTTACTGAAATTATACTTTGTAATCCAGGGTTGGAGGGTTTACTGAAACCATATTTCTCTGGTCCAAATGTAATGACAGTCTATGTTTCAAATAGTCTAGGAAGTATTACGTTAAGCCATTCTTGGAAAGTTGGACGAAATGAAATCTTTCAGCTGTGGCTCATTTTCAAACTCCAATCCAGGTTCTGAACAATCACTTGTTCTCTACTCACCTATCTTCAGGACAAAATGATTTATGTTAGGCAAGTCTTCATCTAAACAAAGCTCTTTAATGCATTGTTAACTCATCTTTTTTGGAAGTTACTCATCCAAGTGAGTAATTTGCAATACATTCCATCTCAGTAGGAATTAGAACTGCTGTTTAAATGCCTCTGGTAAGTGGACAATTAGAGGTGGTATGCTAACTGTTGCTTTAATAATTAACCCAATTACCTTTTACGTTTTCTTTAATGGTGAAAGAGAACATGTTAACAAGATGGTTTTGTTTCCTTGGAAACCATATTCCAAGATCTCCTCAGCATATACCAGGTTGATGTTTTTGTTGCATTCAGCCTCTTTTGAGACTAAATTCTCACATGCTCTCAAGTGCTGGGCGTTGCTTTTTAGTTTCCTCAGTTATTTAATCCAAAGGAAGTGCATCTGTGACTGTTAGTCAGTATTAGTACCAGCATCTGATCTTTTGTTGAAGCTTTTAACCTTGCTGCAGTCATATAATGGTTGATTTATTAACTGGCAGATGTCTAGAAGTCCTTAGCTATTTCCACATCTTTGTTGCACCTGTTGCTTCCAAACACATGCAGCTGTACTTGCTGAACAGTTTTGGGCATACAGTATTGACAAACTGGAAATGTGTACAATGAAGAGCAAGAAAGGTGATGGGGTAGTGTCTGAGGATTAAGCTGTATATAAAAAAGGTGAATTAGATGGCTATGTTTAACTTGTTGAAGAGACACTTGAGTAACAATTAAGAAAAGCAGTTCCCACATATTTGAAGGGCTGTTAAATGTCTAACAAACTTGTTTCTCGTCACTTAGATAACAGAGCTTAAAGCATTTGGTTCAAATATCAAGAAAGGGGATTTGACTACATATAAGGACCAGCTGCTTGTTGGTATGGGCTGTTTCACAGTGGAGCGTACTGCTAATTGGAAGATGGTGGGCTCTTTGTTATAAATCTTAATCAAAGGCTGTTAGAAGTTCTGTAACAGTGGATTTTGTGCATTGGTAGCAGATTGGATTGGATTAATTTGGAAGTTTTTTCCAGCTTTGTGGCTTTATAGTTGTGTAAACCCCTTACCCCTAAAGCATGAGCTTCATTCAGCAGTAAATATTCCAAATACCTGCTCTGCTGTTCCTTTTCTGCTTTCCTTTTCTGAAGTTACCTTGACCTGTTGGGAATTGTGCTACAATGTTGTGTTGCTATGTGTATTGTCAGCTAGAATCAACTGTCCCTTTAAAAACCCTTGTGCCTGAATAATCATCTGTTTTTATGATTGTGTAGAATTGGGGGAGAGCTATTGCAGAACAAACTTTATGTGAATGAAATAACAATGTAAAATCCTTGACACCTCTGCTGCATAAAAGTAACTTTTCTATTCAGTAAACGTAAAATGTTCTATAGTAACACTTTGAACATATTCTTTTTATAATGTGCTTATAGAAGATGGTATAGCTGGTGTAGTTTTAGTGGCATGATCTTGTGCTTGAAGCAGTATCACACAAGGTTGTCAAAACTAAACATTCAATTTTATACTTCTTAATGAATGAACACTTTGAGGCTCGTTTGCCAGAATGCTCACTTAAGGTTTGCACAACTTGCTGTGGCTAATTATGCTTAATAGATGATGTGTCAAGACATGTCTTGGCCACATACAAGGTCATTTGCCTCATTGTATAGATGAGTCAAAACCCTGACACCTTGTCCTTCAGCTGCAATTACCTGTGGCAATTTCTGCAGACTTTACACAAACACTCAAAAGATTTGGGCCAATGAGTGAATGTGTACAGTCAACCCTCGACTTACAAACGGCTCGAGTTACAAACATTTCGACTTACAAACCACTCTGATAGAAAAATATTGACTCGACTTGCACACTTAGATTCGAGTTACAAACCAAAAAAAAAACGTGTTTGAGGTGGGGAAAGCATGAAGTTTGAACTTTCAGTTAACTGTTGGCCAGTGAAGAGGGTGCTTATCTGCTTCCTTGCTCTTCCCAGTGTTTTGAGAGTGGATTTGGAGACAGTCTTTAGACTGCCTGGTACTGCCTGGTACTGCTGGTATTGCCTGGTACAGTGCGGTACGGACTGTATTTTTATTTTTTGGCGCTTTTTTAATTTTTGATTTTTGGGTTTTTTAAAAGGTGTTACCTCCCTCCTTTGCTGCCCCCCCTTTCCCCAAAAGGTGTTTGTATTGGCTTGTCTTGATTTAAAAGGTGCTTTTCAAGGTGATCTGTTGTCTGAAAGGTGCTTGGTTTTTTTCCAGAAGGTACTTGTCTTGGCTGAAAATGTGCTTTTCAGGGTGTTCTGTTGAAAAGGTGTCTGTTCCCTCCTTCTCTCCCTCATTTCTTTCCTTTTTTTAAACCTAAGTCATCTTAGATTAAAAGGAAAGAAAGAAATTCTGCCCCTAGTGGTAGGAATGGATTAACCGGCTTTGCCTTAGTTCCTATGGGAAATGCCCCTCAACCTAAGAACCAAAACCAGCTGGAACAGATTAATTGGTTTTCAGTGCATTCCTATGGGAAATGCTGATTCGACTTACAAACTTTTCGACTTACAAACTGCCTTCCAATACGGATTAAGTTTGTAAGTCGAGACCCCACTGTAAATTGAATGTTCTGTTTTTATGTATTATGTCCAAGTCTCATGGATTCTGGTAATCTTCAGTTGTTAGTAGAATATGCCCAACTTTTAGTAGTCTTTGACAGACTGGAATACAGAGGAAGAGGATGTGTGGAAATACTATGGGACTACAATTGGTTTAATTTTTAAAGTGGTACTCCAGCTCAGTGATACTTCAACTCAGGTTTCAATATGCTGAAGCCACTTTACTCATTTGTTCTCCATTTTAATCTTTGCATGCTGGATATTCATGCAGCAGCTCTGATGATGATTTTTGAGCGGTGTTGTTCTAATATTCAAACGGATCACATCAAGAAATTTCTAGGGTTATGGAAATGCTCATAGCATCTCAGTGTTTCATGTGTTATGTGGGAGGATATAATTCTTTGACAGCATGTCTCTATCACTGTAGAGAGGAGAACGTTAGGAAATGATTAGCTTTCTGTTTAGTAATTACCGTATTTTTTGCTCCATAAGACACTCTTCCCCCTCCCAAAAAAGTGGGGGGGAGTCTGTGCGTCTTATGGAGCGAAGGCGGGGATTTGGCTCCCATTGGCCCTGTGGGGGAGGGGAGCGTTGCAAGGGTCCGAGTGAGCCTTCCAGGACCCTTGCGATGCTTCCCCACCCTCCCACGGGGCCAGCGGGGGTGAAACCGCGACCTTCCAGGTGGGGGTGGGTAAGACAGCTCTCTCTTTCCCCCTCTCCCTCTCCCCTTCCTCTCGCTAGCGCGCTCGCTCACTTTCCAACCTCAGCTTTGAACAAATCAATG
This sequence comes from Pogona vitticeps, assembly GCF_051106095.1. Lineage (NCBI taxonomy): Eukaryota > Metazoa > Chordata > Lepidosauria > Squamata > Agamidae > Pogona > Pogona vitticeps. Next base: position 291,794,640 of record NC_135783.1, on the reverse strand, counting down.
GCACCAAAATGTCTGCTTTAGATATAGACGTATGAATGGAAGGCTATAGGTCGAGTGGTCTCACCGTATCCTCCATGTCGGAAAAGATGGGCGAGGGAGTGGAGGGCAAACCGCAGAGCCCGGCGCTAGAGGGGAGGGACCGCCTGTTGCCTGCGTGAGAGCAAAAGGGGGCGAGCGGTAGGGCTGGCGGGTGACTCGAAGGTGCAAGGCACGGTGGGGTGGCGTTTTGTCGCAGGGTGGCGGGCCGGCGGGCGGACGGGCAGGGGGAGAGAAGAGAGGATTATGTTGTTTCTTACCAGTGATACAGAAAGGGGTGGGGAGTGTGTGTGTGTGTGTGTGTGTGTGTGTGTGTGTGTGTGTGTGTGTGTGTGTGTGTGTGTGTGTGAGAGAGAGAGAGAGAGAGAGAGAGAGAGAGAGAGAGAGAGAGAGAGAGAGAGAGAGAATGCGCCTTCCGAGTGGTGTCTCCATCCCTCCCTGCACCGCCGGACCTACGGCCACAAGCCTTCCCACGACGCTGTGTGGTGCTCTGCGGAGCGATGCTGCCGCTGCCGCCGGGCTTTGTGGAGGAGCCACGAATTTGAAATAACTGTCGAGAAGGCAGAACGTGGTTGGGGAGTGAGGTACGGGGGGGCTGGCGGCGGCGGGGAGACCGAGGGAGAAACCACGGGCGAGGGGGGGCATTGGGCAGAAGAGGAAGCGCCGGCGCTCGACCAGCGTCTCTTGACAGATGTGCAGAGAGACTCCCTCCCCTCCCGTCTACCTGCTGAGGGACATCAAGGCTCTGTCTGACCCCCCACAGGCCCCTCAATCTGCTTTTGGAAGGGGGTTGCATCCCGTAGAGTCCCGGTTCGTTGGCTTGCTTTTTAAAACGTCGTTCCCCTTTTGAGTCCTACTCAGCTCGGTTTTTTTATAAAAAGAAAAAGAAAGGGGAGGGCTTATTTTCCTTTTTAAAAAAGAGAGTACTTCACAGAAGCCTCAATTTGGAAAGGAGGAAAGGAACACACACACCTTGCATGCCTAGTAGGTCCTTTGCCATGAGGGGACATCCCGGTGTGTGTGTCTGTGTGGAGGGGCGGCAGCAGAAAGGGGAGTTTCACAGGCTCTCTCCTTGCCATTCATGGGGTTTTTTTGGCCGAGACGATGTTTCCTTATTGAAGCTATTTCAGTTAATGCTGTTTTAATTAGAAGTTCAGAATCCACTAAAATTGAAAAAAGTATTGTAATTGACAGAAGTTGAAAATTGAATGATAAACTCCTTGAAAATAAATACCTGAAAAATTGGTAGATTTTAAATTGTGTTTTCATTTTCTGTTGCTGCTTCCACCATTTGATGAGGCAGAACCTCCCCAAATTCACATTTTGTATGGTCGATGGTTACCTAATGGCTTGGTAAACAGAATCCTGGCTACCAAGCCCCAGTTCCTATCCTATTAAGCATCTCTGGTTGGTATGTTTTTAATTCATTTCATTCAGTCTCTGTCCCATGGAAGAATCAGATTGTCTGTCTTCTAGAAAGTTGACAGTGTGTGTTGCTATTTCTCTTGGTTCCACAAAGTAGGTGAATGCATTTTTCCAGTGCAGCTCTACAGTTTGTTCTTAAGAAAGAGGATGAGGTGAGAGTGAGAGGTAGAACTGGACATGCAGCTTCCTGTTTAGAGAATGGTAGCTGCTCACCCCATTCTAATATTAGCATCCTCCCTCCTGATTCTTTAATACTGGGAGTTGTTTTGACTTGAGGCATATATTAGCTATATATTATTCAATAATTCCCTGATATAAATTGAAAAAAAGCACCTCTCCCATAATTAGGCCTTGCTCTGTAATGCCTCTCAATTAATGTCTGCCAATATGGATGTAACTTTGCCTATCTGCTAACCATGATTAGTCCAGGAGAAACTAATTATTTATTTATTTTGTTAATTGTAGTTTCAGATCCTGATTTTAAAAAATCATGGAAACCTTATTAATAATGAGCAGAGCTAGGAAACTAATTATGCATAAGGAGTAATGGAGATGAACATCACTTTGAAAGGGAGTATATGTTCCCAAATTTGGCTCTTTGTTGGCTAGTGATGGTTTGCTGAAAGTTAGTACAGTATTCATTATTTCCATGTTATCTCTGTTTAATGGTCAAGCTAGATGTGACTAGTGATGTTTTGTATTTTGGACATGGAACTGCCCCAGTTACGTATAAAGAAAATGCGTGGTGGGGGATGTGGTCAGGGACCAAAACAGATAAACTAGTGAGGAGGGCAGAACCTCCTCTTCAGCTTAGCTTGGCTCCTTCTGTACTTTCTGCCTGCATATACATTTTGTTTTAAAAAATGCCTTCCCTTCAAGAAAGAAAATGCTAAGGAATATAATAACCATATGATCATTGCATTAATTTTCCATGCAAGCAAAATGATGCTCAAGGTGTTGCAATGAAGACTTTTATCATATATGTGAAGCAAAAATTATAAAAGGCTGGATCCAAAAAGGAAGAGGTACTAGAAATCATACTGACAATACACATTGACCACTGGAGTATACAAAAGAATTTCAGAAAAAGATCACTCCATGCTCTACAGACTAGAGACTTCACTGTGTGGATCATGGGAAGCTACAGAGTGTTCTGAAAGGAATGGCATTCCTGAACATCTGATTGTCCTGATGTATCCTCTATACTCTAGCTGAGAAGCTGTTGTTTGGATATATCCAAAATATGGATAAATAGAGTAGTCTTCCATAGGCAAAAGGTATCAAACAAAGATGTACCATATTTGCCGGTGTATAAGACAAATTTTTCCCCTGAAAAACATGCCTCCAAGTGGGTGGGTCATCTTATATGCCGGGTGCACTTCCGAAGGAGCCGTTGAGTGAGTGACGCGGGGCCGCGCCGGCTGGGGAGGAAGGCAGGTGGTCAATTGGTCTGGACGGAGGGAGGGAAGCAGAGCCGGCCATGCCTGAGCAGCCAGAGCCCGTCGCCAGGCTGCCTGCCGCCCCACGCTGCTGAGCGAGCTGCCTGCTCGCCTGCTGCCGGAGAGCTGCTTCCCCTCCTCGCCCTCCTCCGCTGCCACCGCCCGCCCAGCCGCTTCCCCTCCTCCTCACCCTCCTCGGGCCTTGTTGCCGGCCATGAACTTCCGAGCAGCCGGTGCTGGTGCCACAGCAGAGCCTGGCCGCCCCAGGGGGCCCATTGCTTGTAGGGCTATGGAACAGGCCTTCAAAAAGTTGGTTACCTTTATGCCCTGCCTCCTGTAATACACGCAAGGTGGCATAGATGGCTGCCTTCGTTGAATCCTGTATGGCTGATGAAAGTAAATCGCATCACTCTTTGGTGTCGCTCTTTTATCTTTCTAAACTCCCACCATTTCCCTTCAGGAATATACAGAACTCTATATTTGGAGTGGAAATGTTGGGGGGTCGTCTTATACGCCCAGTCGTCTTATACGCCGACAAATACGGTATTCTATCTCACTGTCTGTTAAATCTGATGTGGAGCATATCGTATTGAAAGCTGGATTAGATTTCGATGGAGAAGGAATGAAAATTGGTGGAAGAAACTTCAATAATTTAAGATGGGGAGATGATTCCATCTTACTGGCAGAAAACAGCAATGACTTGAAATGATTTCTGATGAAAGTGAACAAAGATGCAAAAGTGGGACTGCAGTTGAAGATTAAGAAGACAAAAATCATTGCTACAGGATAACTAAATGACTTAAATGTTGACTGTGATAAAGTGGAAATTGTTAAAGACTTTGTGTACCACACTTTACTCTATGGATGTGCATTTGGATTTGAAAACTTTGAGAATTCACCAAATAATACCATATTCTGATTGTTTGAATATATCTTAGCCTGGACTTGATAGTTCCCAGTATTTGAAATAATAATTCTTAATGTTTGAAATCCCATTTATTCCTATAGATTAGAAACCAAAAGGGTAGGTTTCTGCTTGCTAGAGGAAACCATGAAAGTGAAATTTATTTCCAAGGCATCCTGATTTCTTGAGAAACAAAGCCACTCTGACACCAAGGGTAGTGGCGGCAGAGAACTCAGTAACTCCTGATTGGGGTTGCTATGGGTTTCCTGAGGGAGGGGGCTGGGGTGAGGACAAAACCTGTAAATTATGTCTGTCTGCACCAATGAATGCTAGAAGCAGGCACACAGACACTAGAAAGCATTTTTTCACAATTGGTCTTCTCAAGTGAAAGGTGGGCACAGCTGTTTATGAGCATTTGCTGTTAGGATATTCTCTGGTGAAAGCCTGCACTTCAGCAGTGCTCTCTGCATCCTGTTCTGAATCCACAACTTACAGTTACATTCTTTACATCTCATTGTACATTTTTGACTTAATATAGTTAGGAATAAAATTTAGGATTCATTTATAGATTCGTATGTTATAAGCCAACATGGAAATATTATATTAGGCTTAGGCCCATTTGGGTATATCAAGCAGGGGAATAAGATTGTTATATACTAGTGCCTCAATTTACGACCATAATCTGTTCTAGAAGATGGGCGTAAGTCGAAATGGTCGTAAATCGAAGTGCCATTTCCCATAGGAATGCATTGAAATGCAATTAATCCATTCGGCAAAAGAAAAAAATGACACACATACACAAAATCACTGCAAGATTCATTGGAAAGATGATTAATCCCTTCCGGCCGGGGGGGGGGGGGAGAAAAGCAATCAAGCATGCAAGACCCATTGCTAATGCACAGAAAACAAACGGAGCAGATTGGAAATGCACAGAGAACAGAGGGACAAGGTCGGAAATGCAAAGAAAACAAAGGAAAAACCAAGGGAAGCATGCAGAACCCATCAGAAATGGGGGGGGGAGACAAAAAAAGACAACCAAACCTCCCAAGACTCATCAGAAATGGGAGGGAACCAACCAACAAACCCCCCAAGACCCATCACAGCACAGAAACGTAACCCCCCAGCCTAAAACCACACTGCAAAAACACTCAGTACAGTTTTTAAAAAGCAGAAAACAGCACCTTACCTTACCTAACAGGCAGTACCAAGCATCCCTGCAAACACACACATGCTCACTGAGAAGCAGAAGCCAGGCAGTTCCTCTTTGATCACACTCACTCTAAACGTCGAGGCGAAAGAGCTACAAAGAAGCAGCCTCTTTCGCCACCTACAGTTAGCAATTTGAATTTCCCGCCTTTTCCCCCTGCCTTTTTCTGTTCGTAAGTGGAAGCTCTGGTCATAAGTAGAAGCAAAATTTTGCGGCCGGAGCTGGTCATAACTCGAAATGGTCATAAATAGGGACGTTTGTAAGTGGAGGCACCACTGTATATAGACAGACATATTAAGTCAATAGATTTTGTGTATGTCTCTCTGTGTGTAATTTTCATTGGCAGGGGTTGTGTTCTGCTGTAACAGAATCAAGTCCTATTCTTCTTTGGCTAGAGTCTGCAAGCAGTCTTAAACATGAGTGTGATAGAAGTAGGCACTTGGGGAAGGCTGCAAGAATGCTTCCTGCACTCACTGAAGCAGCTTCTACTGAGGGATTGGGAGAGGGCAGCCTACAACGGGTATTATGAGCCCCCCAAACAAAGTCTGTTACCCAGCTGCCTCGTTCAGCACTGATACTATGAAATAGCAGCAGGCAGCAGTATAGTGTGTTTGTCTCTGCAAAGGTGGTGGCATAGAAGCCTCTCGTTCAAAGTAGGACAGTAATGAGTGAACTCATACATGTTCCAGTTATGTCATTGTGCAATTCAGCCAGGGCAAGGGGCCAAAAAAGATGGTGAAGAAGGTACTTTTTTCAGAAAAAGACAATGTAATGTTTTTTCCACTAATTTTTAGTATCTAGATACTTCTGGTTGTTGGTGTGCATTATTTTTATTTATTTATTTTTAAAGGGAAATTAATGACTATAATAGTGCTCATATTGACTGTAACAGTATTCCCGATATCTGGAAATTCGGATTTTTAAAAATTCCAAATCCAAAGAACTATATTCCATATCTGGATTTTGGTGCTAGTGCACATCCTTCATTTAGTTATCTGTCCAAATAGAGACTGCAACCAAGGAATCAGAAGACTGAGACTTTGAAGGAACTAGAAAAAAATAATCAATTACATGCCACTGGAGACCAAGGCTAAGATCATACACACAGTTATATTTCCAATTATTGTGTATCAGTATGAAAGCTGGATAGGGAAGAAAGCTGATGAGGGAAAAATCAATTGCTTTCAAAATATGGTGCTGCAGGAAAGCATTATGAATCCCCTGTACTGCCAGAAGGATAAAAAATAGATTCTAGATCAAATCAAGTCTGAACTCTAGAAACTGAGGCTGTGATGCTTTGGGTACATCAAGGCAATACTTGTTGGAAAAGACAGTAATGCTAGAAAAATTTGAAAGCTAGGAGGAAGACCAAATATGAGATGAGTTGACTCTATAAAAGAAGCCATGGTTTTGAGTTTGCAAGAGCTGAGCAGGGTATTGATCATAAGATAATTTGTAGCTTACTCATTGATAGGGACATTGTAAGCAGAAGATGAATTGTTGTTACATAACAGCAACATGAGTTGTTGTTCTAACACTTGTGACTATCACCATACTGTAGTTTGGAGCTAGCGACAGGGCCCTGCAGTTCACTGAAGTGTTGAGTGAGAGGCATAATTAGGTTTATTTTATTTTTTAAAATGTTCTCAACATGATTACATTTTAAAACTAAATATGATAAAACAACTTGGTGAATTATTTAAAATGAGAAATGAATAGAAGGATGATATGGATGGAAGGATGAATATTTAAATGTTAAGTTGCTGGTTATTGTTATGGGCTGTTTTGAGATTGGGAGAAGGACTGAGTCTAATGAGTGGTAAACAGCCCAGGGAAGTGCATGTCACTAAGTCAGGTGGTACAGAAATGAATGAATGAATGGTGACCAGCCCATACCCAGGCTTATCACTTCTTAAATAACCTTCCTTTGAACGGCTTGACCCCAGCCACTAAACATACTAGGCCAAGCCATTAAAGAATGAAGCAAATGATATTCTCTTTATTGCAAAGAAACAATTTGTAGGGAAACAGATTTCCCCATCAACTTTTCTTCAGTTACAGCCCAACTCACAAACACAACCACCTCCTTTGGTTAAACTTTTACTTCCCATCACACATTCCATCTCTCCAGGCCCCCTCCTCCTTTGGGTTCTCTTGGATAGGTGGCCACCTGCACCCCCCAGCCAATCACCTTGTTTCCCCTGTTACCATACAGATTGGCCAAGGTTCCGTCACATAAACAGACACTTAACGATGGCTTTGATGTTTTATGAGTGCTTTGTTTCTGAGTAATGAAATAGAGTGTTGAGAAGAAAGCTGAGAGATAAATTAGCTAAGAGTTCAGAAACATTTGCTTCCTATTTTAATCAAGCATGACTTCCTGTGTCACCTGAGTGGGGAAATATAATGTACACAAATGATGGTTGTCATAAGCTCTAATTTGAAACCAGAGTTTGAAAATGATCTCTTTGAAATTTATTGTAGTGATTGTTAACTAGAGTTTGGGCCAAATGATAATGATGAACCGTAGTTAACCAAAAACGAAAGCAAACATAATTCCAGGTGTCTGTGAGAGGGCAAGGGGGAGTACAGTATATAGCTTCAAGGTTCCTTATGACTCCTTCCTGCTTGTGTATATTAGTTTACCATGACATGCAGGTGTATGGCATTACCGTTAGAGTGCTTGTCTCTGACTTTTTACAGATACTAAAGTGAAAGTGGTAAGATTTTATTTTCTCAGATGTGTGAATAGAAGATTGCATAGAGCATTTTATTTTATATAGATCACAAGTTCACGGGAGTGAATCAAGTGGCTTTGAAATGTGTTTTTGATTAAAGTGTTGCATTACTCTATTTCTTCAGTCTCATGCCAAAATTGCATATTCCCAGCTCTCTGTATGCTGGAAGAGATCTGTATTTGCAGCAGTATTCCAATCTGTAGGCGACAAAGCCCTCATGAGGTTTTGTGTCTCTTTGTAGGCGTTTAGGCTCACTTAGTCAGCCGTAAAAGTACTTTCTCACATCCTTTTGGGTCGTTTAAGAGGGCATTACCCATAATACACAGTTTTTGTACAAAGAGAGAAGGGATGACTAATCCAAAGTTCCTTGAAACTGTTGAGCAGTTTTTGATTTTTTTTCACAGTGGCCCACATCACTTGCAATAGATGTGCCATACATGGGAAGTCTAAAAAGCATATTTCATAGGAATTTTTTCCTGTGCAGTCTGATTGATAGCACCTCAGGCTAACTTAAAGTTAACAGATATATTCCACTCATTATCAAAATAGCATATAAGACATTGTTTTATTAATTTCAGTATTTAGATTATGCCCTTAAGAATAAATACTGTCAGAGTGATCTTAGCATGCAATGATCCTATGATCAAAGAGCTATAAGACTGTGAAACTATTGTAAACACTACAAAAATCTGTTTTAGAAGGATTTTTTTTTTTGGGAAATGCAGTAGTTTATTTCAGTCAGTTATGGGTTCATGTACTATTAGGTTGTCCTGAACACATCAAAAATATTCAACGCTGTGTTGATGAGAAAGATAACGCATTAGTTGATCTTCTGTCTGATAAACTAAGTAAACAGTATCAAACCTCTGTTTTCCAGAGTCCTTACTCTGGTTTAGAAAACTGTTTCGTTAGATAAGAATAAAGATTCTGTGGGTTTGATCTGGGCATAAATTCTACAGGAAGAAACACTGTGCTGATCTCCTAAATAGCCTACATGTAGGAGATTGATGACGTTTGAAATAGAGGATGGGTAAAGACTTGAGCACTCCCCTCTATTAGTGGTGACTTAAAAGAGATAATGTCTGAATAAGAGTTCCATTGTTGTTGAAATATACCTCACAGTTGACTGAAATAATCTTTGGAGAAATGTGTCAGTTAGTGACACTGATCCAAATCGCACATGTGCGCACATACGGTTGATCTGGGAAAAACAGTCCGATCGTTGGGATCCTAAGCCATTTAGGATTTATTTTTGAATTGACCTTGGAAATGTGGCATGCTAATGGAAATTTCTGAACAATTTTCAAGTTGTTCAACATCCCTTACAGTCCAGCCAGGATGTTACTGGCACATTTAATTGTATATGGCCAGATTAATGCTGTTCAAGAGAATACATACTAGCTAAAGCTGGTGAAAATCATTGATGCATCATGCATGAATCATCTAGGTCAGGGGTCCCCAACCTCCGGTCCGTGGCCCAGTGCTGGTCCATGGCTTGGGCCAGACTAGGCCGCAGAGACAGATCCCCCCCGCATGCACTGCCACCCCTTCACAGCACCTTTGCGCATGCGTGCGAGTCCGCATGTAAGCGCCCACACCCCTTCGTGAGTGTGCACGTGCCCCCCAAGCACCTCCTGCCCTTTGCGTCTGCACGTGAGCGTGAGCATGCCTATGCAAGTGCATGCCCGCTTCTTCGTGCATATGCATGAGCACAAGGGGGGTGCCCCACCTTCCCCAACCAGTCCGTGGAGTTAAAAAGTTTGGGGACCGCTGAACCAGTCCGTGGAGTTAAAAAGTTTGGGGACCGCTGATCTCGGTCTCCAAAAGAGAGAGCTAGAGCCAGAGGCACTCTTAGAGTGTAACCCTGCTTCTTCATCCAAGGGAAGTGAAGCACCATCTTCTAGTGGAGCATACAGAAATAGTAAAATATCATCCCTTTGATCTAGGAAACATTCTGCCCGTATGAACTCCTCTTTGTTAAGAATAAGCCTCTGTTCTATCCCTGAAAACAGTTTTTATTGTGGCAAGTGTGCCACCAAGCTAACAGCTCTCCAATCAGATCCACCTTACCTGCAATTCCATCCAGAAAAGGTCACACTATATTTTGATGTTTCATTCCTACCCAAATTTGTCTCTGGTTTTTCACTTGAATCAACCTTTGATTTTGACAACTCTGTTTCCTTCTCCTTCTACTTCCATCAAGTGCATACTCCATATGCTAAACGTCCGAAGGTCTTTAGGCTTTTATACCAACAGGACAAATTCATTTAGGAAGTCCCCAAGACTATTCCTATGGTTCCAAGGTCCTCACAAGGGCGCTCCAGCATCAGCTCGGACCATCTCTCATTGGATAGTACAGACTGTTTCACTGGCCTATGAACTTTCAGGCAAAACACCTCCTGAACATCTAAAGGCCCATTCCACCAGAGCATTGTCAGCATCCACTGCTCTACATCGCGGGATAGAATTACCAAACATTTGCCGAGCAGCGACATGGTCCAACCCTTCTACCTTTGTCAAGCATTACCGCCTCAATGTCAGGGCAAAGAATGATACTGCATTTGGCAGAGCCATCTTGACATCTCTGCTACCATGACGTCCCACCATCCAGTAAGTGAGCTTGTCAGTCACCCATTTGTGTGCATTCACAGAGGCCACGAAGAAGAAAGCGAGGTTACCTACCTGTAATGATGGTTCTTCTAGTGGTCCTCTGAATTCACACATCCCTCTCTTCCTCCCCTCTGTCTGTCAAATTGTCTTTTAATGTACTACCTTGACAGCGGTGGACTATGGAAGGAACTGAGGGGATGTTTGGAGGCTGGAGCATGTGCTCCACTGGTGGGATGTCTCATTGTCAAATGTTTTTTAAGCTCTAGAAACTTCTGAAACGTCCTGCACAGCGCAGAACAACCCACTTGTGTGAATTAACAGAGGACGACTAGAAGAACTATGGTTACAGGCAGGTAACATCTCTTTTATTGTTGTCATCCAACCCAGGACCAGGATCAGTTCAGTGTTTCCATAGCTTCACCTGGCCTGTATGACATGAGGAGTGTTAATTCTTGTAAGAACACAAATAATACAGCACTTCATGCCAAATCCCTAGATAGGGGATATGTGTAAGGTACTGTACTGGGATTTTCTTTTTTCATGCCTTTTAGCTTTCTTGTGGTTTCCCCTGTTTGGAATATCTTCCAGTTTCTTTTCTTTCTAGAGCTCCAGGAAATGGGAATGAAGGACTGTTTGGCAGATGATTTAGTTTTATGACTTACACAGCTTCAGAAGAAGTGGAGTATGTGACAATAAAAGGAATCAGTGGCCTCCTAGAGGCACATCTCAGCCAATCTTAGCAGGGGAACGACCAGTCAGAATAAAGTGGGAGAGTTGGAAGGCAGCTCAATCAGGCATTCTTCAGGATATGGAAAGAACTAGGAGGAGGCTGTGCAATGCTTTTGAATTGAAATGAAGAGCTAGTGGCCCTTCTAGTTAAGTTCACACATTTATTGAGCAGTTATTTGTCAGAAAGCCTAACATTGCCAGTAGCTGCGGAAAACATTTAGGAGCTATTAGTTTGAATTGTCACTACTGTTGTAGTTAAGATCCTGGAAAAGATAACATTTTAAAAAATCCCTTCAAGAGAAAGCTATTGCCTTGGCATATGTTTCATCATATCCTTCATACTTTCTGAAAAATCTAGGAGTTTAAAGGCCAGCAAAATCAGAGTAGTATTATGAGTGTCACCAGGAAGGGAAGGGAAGGGAAGGGAAGGGAAGGGAGGAAGTTACCGTATTTTTTGCACCATAAGACACACTTTTTTCCCACCAAACCGGGGGGGGGTGGTGGTGGAAAGTCTGTGTGTCTTATGGAGCAAAGAAAACAGATTATATTTTCCTGTTTTCTTCTCCTAAAAAATTGGTGCATCTTATGGAAAGGTGCGTCTTATGGAGCGAAAAATACGGTAATTTTAAAATTTGAGGTCCCGGTTACATTGCCTTATTCCCATCTTCATAGAGAGAGCATCACAGATAGGAAATATTTTAATATGACTGAAACAGATAGAAGGAATATTCCCATTTCCCCCCTAATGTTTGGAAACTGAAGAAGGAAATAATAATCCTAGGTTAGGCAGCATTGAACAGCTCTTGAATACCAAGAGGGAAACTGAGAGAGGCTCTGGGAATTCAGACATGGAAAGAAAGACACACTGTTTCTCTAGATTTGCATTATGCAGAGAGCCTCCATGCATAGAACAGACTCTCTTCTTCAAATACATTGCTTTTGCATTAAGAAAGTTATGGTTAAGAGTAGCAGAACCTGCCTCCTTCTTCTCATATATGACATAGACATGCTACATTAACACTTGGATTGGGCTAGAAATAGTGGTAGAACTTTGCTCTCCCTCAGTAAGCCCAATCTCTAAAGTTTTAAATAATTGAAACAAAAATAAATTTACTTTGCCCAAGCCATAATGTTTCATGACCATATCTTATGGAAAACTTAAGCTGCAGCTATCTAAAAAAACTACCTGTGAGTATGGGTCATTGAATTCAGTGGGGCTCACTTCTGAACATGCATGCACAAGAGGACGTTGTTAAGGTTGTTATCTGTATTTTGTTGGATGCCACTGATTCTGAATAAATGATCCTTAATAAGAGTAGTTGCACATTTCTTTTTCTGGCAAAAATTCTTGCTATTTCTTGTTAACAGTTTTTCAGAGGAAATATTTCTGTTATGCTGGATAGCCGCTTTATAGTCAGTTCTGCTTAGTTGAGTTCTGAACAACTAATTCATGTTGGATTAAGGTCAACTCTGCCCTGAAAAGAAATTCAACTTACTTGAAATATGTGTCTTTTTTTCTTCCTTCCAAGGGCTAAACGCTGAGTAGCTCTTCTGTACTTTGCCCTAAGCTCAAACTCTAAACCTGGGGCACATTGTAGAATTTTGCATCATTAAAAAAAAAACACACAAGCCACAGCTACATGTGGCGTGAGCTATGCTTTAAGTCTGCTAACATCAATGGACTTGCATCTGTTTGGGTTTGTGACATAGTGTATAAGGAGATAACATTCTCCTTTTTTTGCTCTTCTGTCCATTCTTAAAATATGTTAAACCTTGCTGAGCTGGAACAGATGCAGGTTGTCAATCTGCTGAGCCATCAGCATAAGCAGGCATTGGCCATATTAGCAGTTTAACTACGTGCATATATAGAATTCTGCCTGTTCTGCTGGACTCTACTGCCGAGCACTTTAACTCACTGAATTCTCTACCTGTTAGGCTGCTTTACTGGCTTATTGTATGTTGGACTAAATCCCTTATCACAGATGGCACCAGTATTCCTTCTATGCTGTGTGGCCATGCAGTGCTGGATTGGATGATGCAGCCAATCCAAAGTTGCTGCCCATTTGCTTCCATTTGCATCCAGAACCCTTTGCACATGGGGTGGCACCTTGCCCCACGTTAGCAGAAAATTAGATAGAACATTGGATGACACAAAGGTTTGTTCAGAACATTGTTTTATGTTTTTAAATTTATTTATTTTTATTTTATTTATTTAATTTATATGCGGTCCACATTATCTAAAGGGCTTACAACAATTAAAATACAATTAAAAAGATAAAACAACTAAAATACAATTAAAATATATACTCTAAAAATTGCCATCAGGACCCACAGTTGATATTATTTTGCTTAAAAGCCTTCTGGAACAGGAGGGTTTTGACCTGACGTTGAAATGTCAGCAGCGTCAGCGCCAGACAAATCTCCTGGAATGGCGTTCCATAGTCTGGGGGCAGCTGCTGAAAGGGCCCTTTGTCTACAAGCCATCCCTCTTACCTCCTTGAGGCACGGTTCTTTCAAAAGGGCCTCTTGGCTAAACTGCTGGGTAGGTTCATATGGAAGGAGGTGGTCTTTCAATTATCCAGGGCCAAAGCAAGCACTTTGAATTGGGCCCGGGCAGGAACTGGTAGCTAATGTAATTTAAACAGAATTGGCTTGATGTGTCCCCTACCGGCCCCACCACTTACCAGCAGCTCGATTCTGGACCAGTTGCAGTTGCCTCACTTGGATTGGTGGAAAATGAGAAGTAAAGCAGAGTATCGTTAGCATATCCCTGACTTCTCAGCGCAAACCTCCTGATGACCTCTCCCAGCGGTTTCATGTAGATGTTAAATAGCATGGGGGACAGTATTGAGCCGTGAGGATCTCCATGAGATAAACGCCATGGGACATGTCTTCTCCATGTCTTCATTTTTATTTTACTTCTACATGTTGTATCATGCACTTCTAATACACTTCCTTAAGACCGTCTTTATCCAACATTTAAGAGTGAAATGGGGCTGTATTAACAAGATGCATGAGTAGCAACAGCTGAGTTCCCTAAATTAATGGAGAAAGAAGGCAACAAGTAGAAGTCTAAACCTGGGTCTCCTGGCTCAGTGCTCCATTGAAATCAAGAGAGTTAATATAGACTCTGAAATTCTCTATAAATCCAGGTTTATTAGAGTAGCAACAAGCCATATTAGGACATCACACTAGTGTTTCCCCATGGTAAGCTTCAAATCACTTGCAATAGGAACCAAACAGGAATTCCTAGGCATTGAGCCTAAAAAGCTACTTCTTTCCCCTACAACTATACAGTGGTGCCTCGCATTACGAGCGCTCCATTTGACAATGAAATCACTTTACGTCAATGTTCCTTATGGGGGAATTTTGCTTTGCGATGATCGGTCCCTTGTTTCGGTCCCTGTTTCGGTAACTGATCATCGCAAAGCAATGGTTTTCGCACAGCTGATTGGCGGTTTCAAAATGGCCGCGTTATGGAGGATCTTTGCTGGACGGTGAGTTTGAAGACCCTAGGAACGCATTAATCGGGTTTTAGGGCTTTTTAAAATCGCATGACGATGTTTTCGTTTTACAGCGATTTCCGTGGAACAAATTAACATCATGCGAGGCACCACTGTACTTCTCAGTAATCAGGCTTAGAATGTTCGGTAGACATATTTTTGTCTCTCTCATAAAGCCATCTTCTTCTGAAATTAAGGGCTTACACTGTTCCTTGCTCACCTACATGCTTATTTGAATCTCTCCATGCTTTCTGTTTCCCATTCTGTTGGCTCTCTTAAGCTGCTTAAGATCCAGCATCACAAGCAGAAGATGATAAGTAACTGATAAAGTACCCAGAAGGTTTTGAACAGCACATGCTTCCCTTTGTGTGAAGCTTTGGGATTCATTGGTCTCTTCCTGCTTTATGATACCTCTAAGACATTTTCTGGTTCTTGTTGGTCTTACTAAATCTCTTGAAACATCTCTGTTTTATTATTGTTCCCAGTGATTTACCACTTCATAATTCCTTGGATATTCTGCTGTGCTTGTTTCACTTTTCCTTGTGTTCCTATGAGAGATCTCATTTGACTTTTTGTACCCTTACATCTGCTGAAATTCCCCCACCATCATATTTGGGGAAGAATCATAAATTACTCTTCCATGCACTATCCTTCAATGTATTCAGCCCTTCAGTCATGGCTTTAAGGAAAGGTGAATAAGCCACTTTTCTCCCACTCACAGTAGCTGGCCTGGAATCTGTCACACTAGTTACTAGCCCTTAATGAGCACAGTGTGCTCTTGGTATGTAGTCTATACATACTGAGTTGTCAGTTCTTGTTTTCTTCTTTGTCTTTGTTTACAGAAAGGCCTTTGTATGTCAAGAACTTCCATTTTTGTTAATGATGCTTCCCTGTAGGTACACTACTAATATCAATACTGTATCCTCTTAAGTTAGTGTGAATTTAGTTTTAGTAAATGACAGTTGATCAGTTATCCCAGCCAGATGAAAATAGATCAACTATAGTGAGCGTTTTAACTTGGGCTAGAGTATATTGTTGGGCTGGAAGTATATTCTGTTGGTTTATCAGGATTTTACTGTATGTACTGAAGGAAACAAATTTATTAGCTACCATTTACAGTGTTGTGGTTTCATAGAGTTAAGCAAAGAAGAGTGAAATAATGCTGGTGGTCTTAAGGAAAACAGTTTGACAGCTTTGCCTACTGTTCCTGATCATGAGAGTAAGTTTGAGAAATACCCAAGCATCTTTGTATTTCAACAGCATGCCTGAACAGAAAAAAATTGCAGAGCTTGCTTTTATCTTGCAGCCTTGCATATTTTACATCCCTTTGTGAAAGCAAAGTCATTTTAGATAATATTTTGTACTGTGGTCAGATAGAAATGTTCATATAAAGTATGAAATTGAAGAACAGAATGCTTAGATTTGCAGAAAAATAGTGTGTCCCCCCCTCTAGCTCCCCTAAAATTCACTCTGTTTTTTGAGGTATTACAGAATTTTATGAACATTCCAACTGTTCAGAAACCATTTTAAAAAGTCAGCAGACTGTTGGTGGGAAGGGGTGAAGAAAAGGAAGTTGCAAGACTGTCACAGTAATGAGTTGTTAGACTCTATCATGGCAGTGCTGAGAGAATGGAAAAAGAACATAGAGAAGGCATAATCTGTGTATATTCACAAATCTTCTTTTGTGTACCTTGTTTTTGTGTATTATTGGGTCCCAGATCATCTTGATTACATATTATTGCAACATGATGCAATAAAGAGATGTAGAGAAGCATTCTCAGGGCTTGTCTACACCCCTGTTTTGGAGTGGCCTGGATTAGGCTAAATGGGGTTGCTAGGAGCCCAGAATGCTATTTGGTGTGATTCTCATATCAAAATGGCATATGGACCTTAAGCAACTCCATTTGGTCTGCTTTCAATTTGCCAATATTGTGGGATGGCTTTAGAAGAGAGCCACTTCAGGACACTGAACAATTAAATACTTTCATAGGTCTGTGAAGGGACTGGAGAAGTAAATGTCAGAATTGTATTAGGGTAGTTTCCCATTTAGCTTTTATATTTTATAGTGAAACAGTGCATATGTACTGCCCTAGTATATTTTTAAAAAATCACATCTGTCCCTTCATAAAGTCAAGGAATTTTTTTTTTGTCAGAGTGGCTCTCTTTTTAAGCAACTTAAGATATTGGCAATTGACAAGAAGGCTTGCTTTTGGTTCATTTCCAGCAATTGTGTGAGCTGGAAACAAATCAAAACAGAAATCCTACCAACAAGAAAAAATAGAAGCTCCTGATGGGCCAGAAAAGTGCAGGACCACTCTGGGAGTAGGCTGGTTCACTCTAGCAAAGATGTCATCTGATCGCTTTATTTAGGAGTAAGCTAGCCAACTCCTGCTAGCTATGGGCTAAACACCCATGTAAGCGTCTCAGTTGTGTTGCAGGAAGATATAGAAATCCCTTGAAAATCTGGCAAAATCTGAGCCAGACATTTCTTTGCAATAGTATCCTAATTCCTTTGATTTGGCACAGAATAGTTTTTAATGGAGCAGGGAGGCTGGGCAGGATGTAGGAGAATTGATTATGTGGAACTCAGTGTATAAGTCTATTTTCCTCCTGCATTTTTGCATTTGAATTTTTTAACAGATATTTAACAATATTTAACAATATTTTATGTCTTTTTAAAACCCCTTTTAACTTAACTTTTACTTATTTTTCCCTTAATGTTTATTTTTTAGAAAAATTAAATAAATGCAGTCTGGGGCACCAAAGGAATCTAGAAAACTATAATCGCATTGCTCTATGGAATAGGTTTCTTGCTATTCTGCTTTGACAGAAAGTGATAGTGAGAGGCAGTGCTATCTTACAGTAATACTTAAAGGTCAGAACAGTGGAAGATAAGTATTTTGGACAGTGATATATATTGAAACATGGAGCTCAGAGGGAAAAAATGAGGCAACTCCAGGAGCATGGCTTGCTATGTAATTTAAACTTTACGTAATTATTTAACAATTCCAGAGCAAACATCCCACAGTAGTGGTCAGAATAACACAAGAAACAAAAAGCTGCTGTAATTTCTCTAGTAGTTGCCTGCGAGAACAATATATACAGGTTATGCTTACTGCAGGAAGGCTGCCCTCATTGTCTGTCTTGCAAGGCATCCCATCTGAAGCAATTAGGCTAAGCAGGCATATTTCATGCTCTGAAAAGTCAGAATGAAAGTATAGAGCTTTACACAAAGAAATGCCTGCCAGGCACAGATTTCGTTGTTTATGTGCACAGTATAAACAGGGGTGTGGATGCTAAAAAGCGGGTTTCCTCAGCATTTAGTGAAAATGCATGTAACTAGACAGTGGGATCAAGAGACTGAGCTATAGAGGCCATTTTTCGTATGAGAGAGACTGTAACAGAGTGCAAATCAACTTTTTGAGACAGACTCTTTAATGCTAGTTAAAATTCACTGAGAGTTATGCAGGGTAAAGAACTTGACTTTTGTTTTCCAAAGTTTATCAGTGAATTAATGATAAAAGGAAGTTGTGAAGTTGCCCTCATGCTTGAGTGCCGGGGGGGAGCAAAAGAAAACTAAATGTCATTAATATATTCACAGTTAATATGAGAATGTTATTGTTAACTCTGAACAGTAAAAGAACTAAATCTTATTCATTCTCCAGAGCTGCCTTGTGGTAGTGTGAAGGAGAAGGGTCAGGTGGTATGTTGCACCTTTATAGTGTTATAAATGTCCAGTTGTTGTCCCTCATTGTTTCACGGATTCCAAACTGATTTAGAGATGAGGTGGTGTTGTGACACTCACAGTAAAAAAATTGTTAAATTTTGATTCCAACCCCTCACTAATATGTGGTTTTGAGTTGGTTTTTTGTCTTGAGTATGAATTCTGTAGGCTTC
Source organism: Pogona vitticeps (assembly GCF_051106095.1). NCBI lineage: Eukaryota > Metazoa > Chordata > Lepidosauria > Squamata > Agamidae > Pogona > Pogona vitticeps. The sequence continues at coordinate 291,776,152 of NC_135783.1, read as the reverse complement.
TATTGATAATGAGCATGATATGAAATAATAATGATGAGCAATATAATCTCCTTCTGGAAAGATACATTGTGCTTTAATGTCAGTTCTCCATCTGCTAAGGAGACAACTTGCTTCAACAAGAGCTGAAACTGACCTTAACAGTAGTTTTCTTTTTAACAATAGTTTTATGCTTGACAGAAAGACTGCAGATTTGTCTGAGACTCTGGTGGGTTTGAACTTGAAATGAAAGCTTGAGACTATGTTAATATATTGACATTAGATTCTGTATGGGGAAAAAGTTTGTTGTCTCTCCCTATCTGATAATCCAATTTCTCATTTTGGCAATATCAATTCAAACAATTTACCTGATGTGCTTGGTTAACAAAACTAGCTTAGCTAGTCAGTTGTGCTAATGTCCAGAAAAGTTTGCCTTTTATTTGAAAATCTCTTCCTCATATTCAGACTTCCCAGAACATTCTTATATAGCAAGATTCTTCAAATAGAAATTATTTATCACAGAGCACTTCCACACAGGAAAGTCTAGACATTTTTCATAGTCATGCATAGATCTATGCAGTATATTTATGCTTCGATCTTCATAAACTCAAACAAGTATCTTCTGTTCAGAAAATCTGAACTGATTGAAGTCTCCTATGGTGTGCTTCCCCTTCACGGATTGCTGCCTTGTTGTGGTGAAAGGACTTGAGTAATTCAGAGAGGTTATGGGCTATGCCGTTCAGGGACACCCAAGATGGACATGTCATAGTGGAGAGTTCCGACTACACGCGATCCACCTGGAGCAGGAACTGGCAAGCCATTCCAGTATCTTTGCCAAGAAAACCCCATGAACAGAAACAAAAGGCTAAAAGATATGACACTGGAAGATGAGCCCCTGAGGTCAGAAGGCGACCAACATGCTACCGAGGAAGAGCGGAGGACAAGGAAAGTAGCTCCAGAGCTAATAAAGTGGTTGGGCCAAAACCGAAAGGACGCTCAGCTGCGGACACGCCTGGAAGTGAAAAGAAAGTCCAATGCTGCAAAGAAAAATACTGCATAGGAAACTGGAATGTGAGATTTATGAACCTTGGTAAGCTGGATGTGGTCAAACAGGAGATGACAAGAATAAACATTGACATCCTGGATGTCAGTGAACTAAAATGGACGGGAATGGGTAAATTCAATTCAGACGATTATCATATCTATTATTGTGGGCAAGAATCCTGTAGAAGAAATGGAGTAGCCCTCATAGTCAACAAAAGACTGGGGAAAGGTGTACTGGGATACAATCTCAAAAATGATAGAATGATTTCAATACGGATCCAAGATAGACCTTTCAACATCACAGTAATCCAAGTTTATGCACCAACCACCCATGCTGAAGAGGCTGAAATTGAACAATTCTATGAAGACTTACAGCACCTTCCAGAACTGACACCAAAGAAAGATGCATTCTGAATGTACAGCATCTGAATGTTCTTCAAAAGACACATTAAATCCAATCACTAAGGGGCCGTTGAAAAGAAGAGAGCATGGTTGGGACCTCACAGAAGCAGAAGACATCAAGAAGAGGTGGCAAGAATACACAGAGAAATTATACCAAAAAGATCTGGATGTCCCAGACAACTCAGATAGTGTGGTTGCTGACCCTGAGCCAGACATCCTGGAGAGTGAAGTCAAGTGGGCCTTAGAAAGCATGGCTAACGGCAAGGCCAGTGGAGGTGATGGCACTCCAGTGGAACTATTTAAAATTTTAAAAGATGACACTGTTAAGGTGCTACTCTTAATATGCCAGCAATTTTGGAAAACTCAGCAGTGGCCAGAGGATTGGAAAAGATCAGTCTACATCCCAATCCCAAAGAAGGGCAGTGCCAAAGAATGCTCCAACTACCGTACAATTGCACTCATTTCATGCGCTAGCAAGGTTATGCTCAAAATCCTACAAGGTAGGCTTCAGCAGTATGTGGACCGAAAATTCCCAGAAGTATAAGCTGGATTTCGAAGAGGCAGAGGAACCAGAGACCAAATTGCTAACATGCGCTGGATTATAAAGAAAGCCAGAGAATTCCAGAAAAACATCTACTTCTGCTTCATTAACTATGCAAAAGCCTTTGACTGTGTGAACCACAGCCAACTATGGCATGTCCTTAAAGAAATGGGAGTGCCTGACCACCTTATCTACCTCCAGAGAAATCTATATGTGGGACAGGAAGCAACAGTTAGAACTGGATATGGAACAACTGACTGGTTCAAAATGGCAAAGGAGTACGACAAAGCTGTATATTGTCTCCCTGCTTATTCAACTTATATTCAGAATACATCATTCCAAGATAGGTAGGCACTCAATGTTATTTAATGCTTCTTCGGTTACTGCATTCTCTCTGGAATATAGCTCAGAGTAGTGCTGCACCCAGTGGTCCATCTGCTGTGCTTGGTCCTGGATGATCACGCCTGTAGGAGACTTCAAGGGAGCAGATTGCTTCTGTATTGAACCTAAAGCCTGCTTGTTGCTGGCATACATTCCTTTGATGTTACTTGTATCTGCTGCTGTCTGTATCTGAGAGCAGAGCCGAAGCCAATAATTGTTGGAACATGTCCTGGCAGGCTGTTGGACTTGGCTACGAACATCTTGAAGAGCATGCAAGTTGCTCTAGCTAGGGCATGCTTTGTATGCTGCTAGAGTTCTCCTCTTGTCCTCGATGGCTGGCATCAACTCCTCCGAATGGGCTTAGAACCAGTCTGCCATCTTTTTGGTCTTCTTGCCAGATGTGGACAAGACAGTGTTATACACAGCGTTCTTGAAATGTTCCCATCATTCAGGTGCATTTTCATCAGCCAGGCCTGGAAAGGTTTCCTCAAGCGCTTGGGCAAATTCCTCCACTTTTCTTGGATTCTGAGTCCTGCTGATGTCAATACATGGTCTTCCTTCCTTTTTCATGTGATACAATCTCTTTGTTCACAGTTTTATCTATTACACACCAGGGAGTGATCGGTATCGCAATCAGCACTCTGGTAACTGCATGTGATCGTAATACTAGGAAGGCTAGAACGTCTAGTGAGGATCAAATCAAGCTGATGCCAATGCTTGGCTCTTGGATGTCTCCAGGAAACTCTGTGTTGAAGCTTCGTATTAAATAATGTGTTGTTGACACAGAGACCATAGTAACAGCAAAACTCCAGGAAGCGTTGGCCACTATTTTGTAGTGAAAAGTCAGGCTATAAATGTAAGAAAGATTGGTAGTTTTCTTCCAGTTTACAGAAGAGACCAAGTCTATACCACTTGAGCTGAAGATGACTTTTGGTTGCTTGGTGCTTATAGAAAGATCCATGTGAAAATATGGTAAGAAAAGCATAAGCATACTTTAAAAGGTATCTGGCATGACAAAATTCAGATATTTGGCAGTGGTGGATCTGGGCTAGTGCTGTTTCTAACAAAAACAACAGTTTTAGCAGCAAGGGGAGAAATCTCTGGTGAACGTTTATACAGGTATGTGATGACAACAGAACATGTGTTTTATGTGGAGATAAATTAAAATAATGTTATCCCATTTGCCAGGAAAGATAAGAGTATCATATCCATGACTAGAAAGCAGCCAGTTCCCAACATCGGAATTTTTTCTAATATATCAAAAAATTAAAAGATTGAGGTGAAGGCAGTATCATATTCAATTACTGCCAAATGCATTGTTTAGAGTAAACTAAGAGCTAACAATTAATGGAACAAAATGCTGATAAAACAAAGAAACAGTGGGGCACTCTACAGATGTGCTTCAGTGTCAGAGTCTACATTTGCTCATGAAATACCAGTTATGCTACTCAAATTAATCAGCTGCATTCAGTATTTCCCATCACAGATCATCGCCAAATAGAAACAGAAGTGTCTTCATATTAATAAAAGTCCATGCCCTAGCAGTTATAGAAATAGAGTATCTATCCTTCTCATCAGGAAGACCCAAAACTATTATTCAGTTCCCTGGCAACTTCTGTAACCTAGAAACATTCCAATAAAGAGCATGCTTGTGAAAGAAGTCTTCTGTTTCATATTAGAAGAACAAATAGTGCAACAAAGTACAGACGTAATCATTTGAAATTCTGGTAGTTTTCTTGTTTGGATGTTCCGTTCACCAAAGAGTGTTCCTTAGTCTTACATTTTCTAAAGCATACTATATTCTGAGAATTTGGAAGTGTGTATACTATTTGCTACATGGGCAAAAGTTCAGTTTCTATTCCTATTCCCTAATCCTTTCCTCAGGTTTCTCTTTTCAGTATGGGTTTGATAACTGTCAGCCTTTTGAAATGGCAGCTTTGGCTCTTTTTCTCAGGCCTTTTGATCCAAGGTAAAGTGACAATTCAGTTGAAAAAAACACTCTTGTAGTCCTAGGATATCAGGACAAAAATCTTCATATCTTCTTTTTCTTTCAGGCATACTGCAGGAAGGCCCCCATATTATGCTACACATACTTGTCTGTATAATTTCAGGATGGAGGGTGAACTTTTAATTGCTGCTCGTTCTTATTTCTACCAGTTTAAAAGAACTGGAGTAGTTTTTGACCAGGGATGAGAAACTATTTTGCCTCAGGAGTGGTTTGCTTCTGGATCCTGTTACCCCATGATGCTCGCTGTGGATGGCCCCTGCCTGCAAAGTGACCAGGACCACTTTCAGCATGAAAGCTGTTGGGTGGCACTATGAGACGGGATAAGAACTGAACCAAAAAATAAAATAAATTGTTTGTATGTTTTTCCTGTGCTGCTCTCTGTATTGTCTGAAGGCAAACCCTTTATCTCACCTTTTTGTGAGGTACAGAAGATGCAGGAGCTGATTTCTCTGTCTCCACAGGAGGGTTTCTGAGTTTTCTGTAATCCATGTGGTAATAGAGGAAGCAGGAAGATAGAATTATTTCACTTCTTGTAAATTGCATTTTCTCAACATTCAGAATCCACCCAGATCTGCCATTCACAGTCTCAGACTCAAATCCATATGTGTTTGTTTTAACCAGAGGCCATATCTGAAATAATTCAAAGAAAACATTGTAGTGCAAAATTCAGTTATACAAATAAGCATTACACATTGTGTTCTTAATATGGAATTGAATCTTGAAATGATACCCAAATGATAATTAAGCTCACGTTATGAAACAAATTCAATTGAGTTTTGTCTAAGGCCAGTGAAAGTGACTATTGTTTGAGTAATACTATTATTGCATTGGTATGTTTAAAATAAAAGTTGTATACATTTGATTAATCTCCTGGTGGAAAATTTTGTTACCAATGCTTGTTGGAACAACAAAACAAAGCATGAGGTCTTCTAAATTCTCCATATTTTGTTAGTTCTTAGATTAGATTTCTTGTAAGCAGTATGCATGTGTCTATGTAAGTGGCTGTATTTGGACAGTAAACTGAAAGTAAATTATAATTTAGTGTTATGTGAATAAATCCAACATTCATTCGCTTCCCTCTCCTTCTCTGTTGTGTCTGAAAAGAGATTGGAAGCTGTTCAACAATAGGCAGATCAAAATTAGTCTTCATTGATGTATCAAATCAAGGCAACAGCATATACCATGGATTTTAATTTGCTTGTTTCAGTAGGCTATAGTTAATACTATAGGGTTTGTTATGAGGTAAAAGATGAGGTAACTGAACATGAAAATGAATGTTTCATATCTTGTCCTCTTAGTCATACTGCATGAGAAGAGAGTGTATGAGACTGAACATTGTTAAGTAAACTATGCTGTAATTTGATATTGCATGTGTGCAACCGTAGTTGGGTTGAGAGGGCACCTTACCTGTCTCAAATGAATCTTGCATGTGGCATACCCTGTTTGTGTTATTTTCATGCTTATTTCATTCTCCAGAGAAACACCATCTGGGCTGATTCAGGTTTAGACCAGTGTACCTGTGGTTTAACATAAATTCCTGATTAAAATTCCTCAATATGTCTCAGAAAGCATAGGTCCTCTGAATAATATTGGGTATATAAATAATATGATCACATTCAGTAATGGGGATGAGGGCTGGACTCTTTTTTTTAATGAATAGCTCATTTATCCTCCTGACTTTTCTGTTTATTGGTTGTAGGTTTTGAATGGGGCCGTATTGCAGAAATAATTCATCTTCATTTCTCTCGTCACCCAGTGTTCTATTATCCAGTGATAGACAGACGCAGGAAAGTTGCCAATCAAACCTACATTCAGTGCATTTCAATTGCCCTTCAGCTTGCACATCAGTGTTTTGGAATCTAAATAATCTGAGAAAGGTTGTTATTTCCTCTACATAGCAGTGGTAAACACCAGGCCATTGAGCAAATCCTTTCATCATCTTTGATGAAAGCAGGTACTTTGAGTCTGCCAGACAATGGAAGTTTTGGAGATTTCAGAAACAGCCTGTCAACTGATTGCTGGACCCGGTGTAGCGTTCAGCCCTGCCCTCTCCTGTCTGTCAGAGCTGAGCAGTGGAAAAGGAGCCAACGAGGGAACGGAAGGTGGTGCTAAAGGGGGAGGTGCTGTGATATAAAGGGGTGTGTATGGAGTATGAGGGGAGAGTTTTGAGAGATCTGTGAGTCTGTGAGAGAGTGAGCAAGAAAGTCAGTGAGAGTAGGGTTCTGTGTGTCACTGAGTTCAGTGAGTGAGAGAAATTGATTAGCAACTTGTGATTTACTTATTATATATTACTGATCAAATAAACAAGTTTAAGTTTCAAAGCAACACATGTCTCAGTAACTAATTGGTACTGAATTGGTATTGGTGGCAGCAACTAAAGAAGAAGAGTGAGCACCTCCTGAAGGCCTGAAATAATAGAGGCTTCAGCGCGCTCCAACACCCAGTTCCTAAACAAAGTGATGCTGCATGACCAATCTTTAGCTGATATGTGTATACCTCTCCAGACATTCCTATATCATAGGGAGTGGCTATCTTACTGCTTTTGGAGGCGAGAGACCCAAGAATATCATAATTCCCTTTAGTTGGAATGTTTTTTAAAATTATTATTATTATTTTCAAAACTATTGGAAATAGGGAAGGGATACAAAACGGTAAAGGTCAATGGAAGGGGTGGAAAAAGGGTTTGAGTATAAGAGAACATCAAATATCATTCAATCCTTTCATATTAAGTATATAGGCATATAATCTATTCAAATTCCAATAAAAGTTCATCTTTCTAATTTTTCTTCTGCTTCTTTTTAACTATTTGTCTATTTATTTACCCCCTTAGCTTGCAGCTTACAATTATAACATAGCTTAAATCTAAGTTATTCCAACACCATCAGGACACCAAGACCAATTGTAAAATAAATCTCCTCTTTCACCCTCCTTTTGTCTTAAAAATACACTGGACGGACCTCCCATAGTATAGATTCCGTTCACTTCTCCCTTTTTCTCCATGTGTTTCTTTTGTCTCTGTGACTCTGTTTTCTTCCGTGTTTTGAAAGGAGGAACAACACTTAAAGCAATAGTTCGATTTTTACCCTCAGTTTTCCTAACTGCTATAGCCACATCTCTCATTTGGTGACACATCATCCCCTCTATATTGTCTGGCATTATCTTCAAAACGCATGGTTCTGGGATTTCTTTTAACTGTGATTTAACCTCTGCTGTTTTCTCTTCCTTAAAATCTTTAATTAAATCTTGCATCTGATCAAGATGGTGACTTATCTGTTTAAATCCTTTCAACATTGTCATCTGAAAGGAAACCTTCCACTCTAACCATTGATCTCCAGTTCTTTCAGGGAGGGGTTCCATTTTTCCAGTATATCTGATCTTTATCTATTATTCCATCCCTCACTCGGAACTCCCTCTCCCCCTTGCCCAAACACACACAATGTATAAATCAATCCCCAATCCAATACATTACATTACAACTATTACAGTATTAACAGAAAATAGCAGGCAAACTCCGGCAAGAAATAAGGTTAAAACATAAATCTCTCAGGTGTTTATGCAATCCAAGACCGATCCTTGTCCAGATTTTATAGGCCACTTCCAATCCTTTCGTCACCAACCTCCAGACCGGCTCTGTTTCCCCTCTCTTCTCAAAGTTTATTTATTACCTTCACCCCATAGGGCTGTATTATCTGTATTATCAGAGTGTTAGTCCTCAGTTCAGTTCAAACCATACAGCTCTCAGGTCACAGCTCAGAGTGTGTTCCTTCCCTTTTCTTTTACTTCCAAAGGCTTACCTCTCCTCCCCCAAACAGGGGGGCCAACTCAGTTTCCCAGTCAAAGTCCCGTAAGATGTATTATCCACAAAGATCAGGGGCTCACACAGTCTAAGAATATATGTCCAGATGGAGAAATATATGTCCAGATGGAGAAAAGGTCCAAAGTGAACAGCTTACAAAAAGTTTTATTCTCTCAAAACCTGCCCAGTGTTCATTCTCCGGGAGTTTATAAAACACGAGCTATTCCTGTCTTGCTGCTCCCTTAAATCAATTTGACCTTGAATCAGCTTGAGCACAAGCTGACATGTTGAATACGCCGCTCCTTATCTCTTTTCGGTTGTAAATTTTCACAATCGCTTGTTCTTCATTTTAATGGTTTTTTTCATAGAACAAGGGCTTCCACTTACTTTTTGTTATATATTTTCGCCATGCTTCTTGTTCTCTTATTCTCGGCTCTGGAGCTGTTGTGGCTGGTTGCCAAAAATGGCGCCCGTCTTCGGTCTGTGCTCATGTGAATTTCCAGAAGAAAGAAAAATCGAGTTGCTGCCCAATCTTCTAACTTCTGCGGCTCACACAACTGCTACAGAAATATCTCTCCTGACCTCCCCTTTGATTCCCCCATTTCTAGGGGGGATCCCAAGCCGAATCGGTTCTAGCTTCTCCTGGGAGCTATTCCCAAGAGCTGCTAGCTTCACCACGACGAAGCTCCTCCCCCCTTTAGTTGGAATTTAACAGTTGTATGTTTGTAGCTACCCAGTGTGGTGTGGTGGATGGAGTGATGGACTAGGGTCTAGGAGATCTGGATTCAAATCCCTAGTCAGCTGTGGAAGCTCAAACGAAGAAAGGGTTGAAATTGGTATTTCACTTACTTTGAAAGCTCTATTAGAATTACTATAATCAGTTCCAACTTGATGACACATATTATAATGTAGATACAATTTGGAATAACTCTTTTGCTAGTTGAAAGAGTTCTGCATAGCTTTGTGGTATCTGGATTTATTTACCATATTTTTCTATGTATAAGACAACCCCATGTACAAGATTCCCCCCCCCCTTTTCTAACCCCATATTAAGAAATCTAGGTGGGGCTTAGCAAATGTAGGGTAAAAAGTATCAAAGGCTGCAAGATGGCTTTGATCCCTGCTTTAAGCCTGGCATGGCTTAACAAAAGGAGAGGGAAAGGGATCAAAGCAATTCCATTTTGATCCCTTTCCCCCTTATACAGCCACGGGATTGCTTTGATTCTTCCTCCCTCCTTTTGTTAAGCCCCGTGGGATTTAGCAAGCAGAGGGGAAAGCAGGAACCAAAGCGATCCTGCAGCACTTTAATCCCTGCTTTCCTTTTGCTAAGGCTTAGCAAGTGGAGAGGAAAGCAGGGATCAAAGCCCTGCACGATCACTTTGATCCCTGCTTTCCCCTCCACTTGTTTTTTCTCCTCAACTTACTTCCATGTATAAGACAACCCTCATTTTTTAGTCTAAAGATTTTAGCAAAAACTATAGTCGTATACACGTAAAAATACGGTAGTTCTATGTAGATCTGGTGCCTTATGGTGTCACTAAATATATTTTCCCAATATGCTTTTAGGTTCAATTATATATAAAAGATGTTGGGTTCAATAGAAACGAAAGAAACTAAATTACATTTTGCTAAATCTAACTGAATGTTATTTAAAAGATGATATTAATCAGCTATCTAATTACTACAAGTGACATTGGTGTGTTTGGATGATTGAATAAATACTCTTTTTGGCTGGGGTGATTTGCAGATGGTAAACTATAGCCCAAGCTATTTTAAACTGAAATCTCAATGTACAGGTGACTCATGTCCTTCAGCTATTATTTTTATTTTTCTCAGTTTCTTTGTAGTATTACCTGGTAGAGCTCTTGTCTAGAGTTGGCTTCAGCAAAGGAGTGGACAGGAAGTGAGTGAATGAGATCCTGTACTCCATAGTGTAAGACAATGTAATGATAGTCAGTAGAGGAAATAATAATTGGCAAGAAAGAAGAAAAAAATGAAGTACAGAAAATGGGAAGGGCAAATGTTTCCCTGCAGATACGTTTGATGTTTTCATCAGAAAAAACAAAATGACCTTTGGAGGGGTTGTGTTTTTAAAAATACTGTAGGAACACTTGTTATGTGTCAGGTACCTTAAAGATGCTTCTTCCTTATAGTGACCCTGTGAATTAATGTTGCTGTGTGGTACAGTGTAGGGGATAGACGTTGGTACTTGGCCATGGAAATTCATTGGAGTGGCACACATACCCACTTCTTAAATATTTCACATACCTCAAAACCCCCTATCATATGTTGGATGTGACTTGGTGGAACATAACAACTGAATTAATGACCTAATGATAAGCCTTATCATTAAGAGCTTTTTTTATTGAGTCAAAACTGTTTCATGGTAAATCTTCCTCTTTCTCTAATGCTTTTCACTTTTTCTGGTATTACGTCCCTCCACCCCCAGTTAGTCTTGCCTCCTCGTGATGCACCCAAAATATGATGGTCTTAGTTGAGTCATTTTAGTTCTAGTAAGAGTTCATGCTTTGACTTAGAACCCATATATTCTTCTTTCCTGCAGTCCATGGTATCCATAAAACTTTACTCAAACACCACATTTGGTGAATTGATTTTTGTTCTGTCAGCTTTCTTCACTGCTATGCTTGCACACCCATACAGTATAAACAATAATATCATTGTATCAATGACCTTTTCCTTGGCTTCAGGGAACACATCATTCTACTTAGGGATCTTTCTAATTCCTTAATATTGTTGTTATGTGCTGTCAAATTGCATCCTTAAAAGTTCTTCAAGAGTTCCCCTTTAAGTATCAAATGTACTTTGATTTCTAGCTGCAGTTTCCATTTT